>NW_004955508.1:278993-471186 GCF_000276665.1 Chinchilla lanigera | reverse complement strand
TTTTGGTTTTTCTCCGGTACCGGGAACCGAACTCACGACGTTGCGCTTGCCAGGCAGGCGCTTTTGCCACTGAGCTAAATCCCCAGCCCCCCTTTTCATTTTCTGATATCCGTTTCAATCTTATTTTTCAAAGTAGTGTAATTTTCAATGTATAGATATTTTGCTTCCTTTGTTAGATTGACTTTTAAGTGTATCATTTGTTGGATGCTACTGTAAAGTGTGTGGTTTCCTTAATTTCTTTGTCGGTGAGTTTGTTGCTTGTGTAAAAATGCTATTTATTTTTGTGTGTTAACTTTGCATCCAGCTAAGCTACTCAACGTGCTTACTAAATCTAGAATTCTTTTGGTGGAGGTATTGGGGCCTTCTATAGATAGTAACATGTCATTTGCAAAGAATGATAATTTAACTTCTTCTTTTGCTTTCCTTATTCCTTTTATTTCTTTCTCTTGTCTAATTGCTCTGGCTAATGTTTCCAGAATTATATTGAATAGGAGTGATGATAATGAACATTCTTGTCTTTTTCCAGCATATAGGGTGAAAACTTTCAGGTTTTGACCACTTAGTATGATGTTAGCTGTTGGTTTGTCATAGATGACTTTTATCACATTGAGGTAAAGATTACCTTTTTCAATTTTCTGTAGGATTTTTATCAAGCATGGATGTTGGACGTTGTCAAAAGTTATTTTTGCATCTATTGAGATGATCATGTGATTTTTCTCTTTGGCTCTGTTAATGTGGTGTATTACATTTATTGATTTCCACATGTTGAACCATCCCCACATCCCCAGGATGATGCTTTAAATGTCCTTCAATATACAAGGTATAGTGGTTGACTGTGTCATTTTGAGAAGATTCAGAGCTTTAATATGTTAGCTCAGCAATTCTACCCTAGAGTATAGCAGATCCACCCTAGAGTGACTCATTGACTGGATGATGTAAAGGGAAATGAGGAAGGACAGCCAGGCTCCTCCTCTTCAGAGGAGCTCCAGTCTTTGCCTTCAACTTAGATGTCATCTCTTGGCTTCTAGAACAGAAACTTTGGCTTCCACCTTGGGTCTTTAATTTTCTGGTATGGACTTGTTATCCTTCTGTTGCAGACCCATGGGCCTCCAAGTATGGACTTGCACGGAACACCGCAGTAAACTCCACACCTTGAGCTGAATTCTTCAGGCTTCAGTGTGCAGACTCCCTCTCCGTGTTTCCTCATTCAGCTCAACATCATAAGCCAATTTTGTAATTTCTTATACAATTGTATATCTTGTGCTATATTTGGTTCTCTAGTAAACACTAATGGATACACAAGAAATATAAACACTGTATACTAAAAACCTGTACTAACAAGAAAATAAATTCTAAAATAAGGGGGAAGTATTGATTGCAAAAATAAGTAAGAAATTTTGTTGACTTAGTCTGAAATTCTCATGAAGGTGTCAGTTTTAAAATATATTAAAATGAGGATGACAGAAGTTTTAGATAGATTAAAGGAAGGTAACTGGGGTGGAGGAATGCATGCTGCTTTTTGTTTGGTTTTTCTCCGGTACCGGGAACCGAACTCACGACCTTGCGCTTGCCAGGCAGGCGCTTTTGCCACTGAGCTAAATCCCCAGCCCCTGCTTTTTGTTTATGTTGATGTTAAGGCTTATGTGTCAGAAAAGGACTTATTTTCTTTGGAAACTATTCTCTTCATCCTTTGCACCTATTAGGACAAAGTCCTTTGATATTATAAATTATATTGATATTATAAATTATAAATGAAATATGTCTGGTTTGTTTTCACAACATGTCTCAATTAAATTAAGGGCTAGGTTGTAAAATATATTAAAATAATAATTTCTTCAATATTACAATAATAATTTCTTCAATAATTTCTTAGATTTTTTTCTAACGTGTGGAATTTATTAGCATTACATTGTATATAGAGATGCAGAATTCTGAAATTTCTGGTACAGTAATTGGACACTTAGCTACAAATAGCAGTGGATATGCCAATATATTACTCTGGAAATTATTAAGGTCAAGTAAAGAAAGAAATATTAATCATATAACAAATACATACAAATTGATGTAGAAAGGCATCAAAAGTTGTAATATTCTTGTAAAAAATAAACACTTGGCTAAAATTTTTTCCCACTCTGTGGGTTGTCTTTTTACTCTATTAGTAATTTTTTACACTGTGCAGAACTTTTTAATAGGGTGAGATCTCAGTTGTTGGTTCTTTGTAATATTTCCCAGGCAATCTAGGTTTTGTTCATGAAATTTTTGCCTGTACCTATATCTTCAAGAGTTCTACCTATTCTGTCTTCCACAAAATTTAGTATTTCCATTTTCATATTTAGATCTTTGATCCATTTTGATTTGAGTTTAGTGCATGATGAGAGACAGGGGTTCTAGTTTTAGTGTCTAGTGTGTGGAAAACTAGTTTTTCCAGCACCACTTTTTAAAGAGGCTATCTTTCTCCCAGGGAATGAGTTTGGCCCTTTTGTCAAAGATAAGGTGGCTAGGTGTGTTTGGAGTTGTTTCTCCATCTTCTAGAATGTTCCACTGATCCTCAGGTCTGTTATTTTACCAAAATCCTGTTGTTTTTATCACAGTAGCTTTGTAAAATAATTTCCAGTCAGGGATTGTGATGTCTCCTGCTTTGCTTTTGTTTTCTAAAATTGCTTTTGCTATTTTAGGTCTATTCTGCTTCCAAATGAATTTCAGGAATGTTGTCTATAGTTCTGTGAGGTACACTCAATCCAAAAATAGGCAACAGAAATGAATAAATACTTCAAAAAGGAAAAAATAAAAATGGCAATTAAATATCTAAAATGTTCACCATTACTGCTCATTCAAGAGATGCAAATTACAACAACCCTGAGATTTTTATTTCACTCCAGAAAGAATGGTCATCATCAAGAAATCAACCAGTAGCAAATGCCTGAGATTCTGGTCAGAGCTGAGAAGAACAGAAGGTCAGTAAAGACCTGGCTCAGGATGTTTTGCTAGAGAGAAGGACTGCATGGTTGTTGCACTCCCAAAAATGTGTGTTATACTTTGGCAGAAAGTCTTTTCTGCATTGTGCTTGTGTCTAGGGACTCTGCCTGAGACTAAGATAAAGGGTAGTGGACTAAGTAATCTTGCAGAAGAAATTTCAAATCAGTCCAGTGTTGAGGCAGTGTCATGGCTACTGTATAGGGCTTTTAGCCAAATTTACATTGAAAATTAAGAGCAAAGCCCACCAAAATAATTCAACGTATTGTGAGTTTCACCAGAAAGGAAGCTTCAGTAAATTTGCAAGGAGGAGAAATTGGTCACTGAAAAGGCTAGCATGAAAAAGCCAAACATTTCAGAAGAACACAACAGAAAAGATGGCCTAGGATATCACAAGAACCAACACACCTCCAGCCTTTGAAACCACAATTGAAAAGGTGAAAAACTTTGAGAAGAAACCCAGAGAATCATGTTCTAGAATGGCAGCAGCCTAGAGAAGCTGTACCTTGGGACTGGGTTTATAGGTATTTGACTCCAGCCAAAGAGAAGGAAGCCTGGCTACTGCTCCAACTGGCAAAAGACCTTAGCATCATCCATGTAGGTGGTGGCTTTTGGCACATGCAAAATGCAAGAGTTGTGGGATCAGGAAGGCATCAATCCAGTTTTCAGAACAAGGCCTGGGAGGCCAGGCAGTGTGGCCCTGAGAGTGCAGTGAGTGAAGCTTTACATGTGGAGCTGAAAGTGTATAGAGACTTCATAAGTTTGGAGAGGACAATTTCCTTATCTGAGGAAAATTTTAAGAAGGAAGAGTCACCCAAAAGGACAAGCCATGGCAGCTACCACCATCAAAAGAGCTTTAGGGGCAGAGCCAACAAGCCCTTTGGAGTTCACAGATTGCCTCAGGTGCTGCACATTGAACTACAGGAATTAACGTTTGCTGTGTGGAATTTTCAACTTGTTTTGATGCCATTCTTTTGTATCTCCCTATTTGTACTTTTTGTATGTTGGAAGTGTGTAACTTTCTTTTCATTTGTAGAGGATTCCACAGCTAAGAGTTAGCTTTAAATCTAAGAGGAAATTTAGGATTTGGACTTTTCATCAATGCTGAAACTGTTAGCACTTTGGAAACACTTGGAGATGGACAGAATGCCTTTTGCATAAAAGGATATACATGCGTTATTGGGCAGGGAGGTGTTAAATGTTATGGCTTGTATGTAGATGTCCCTGAAAAGCCTAATGCTGCCTTATCTTGGATTTCTTGCTAGACACCCTGAAATTTAGGGATTTTGGTATTTCTGGAAATTTTTCATTTTTTAAATGAAATCATTTTCAGCTTGAAATTTCATTACAGAAAAGGCACAACTTTGATCATAGTAGCCAACTTTGAGAAAAGAATAGAAAAATGGCATATAATATATACTATATATTGACATTTAATAGACAATAAATATAGTTATTTTTTTTCAATTTTCTGGTCACCCAGAATATTTGAATATGCTTTCATCCCATATTTCAGATGCTTATGTACTTAAATTTCCAAAGAAGAAGCTAGAAATGTATTTTCCCAACTTTCTTAAACATAAGGCATTGCACATAACCTACATTCTGCCAATACTATTCAACTGCTTTAGTTATTAATTTAGAAAATTTGCATAAGGATGTAGGGTCCTGCAAGAATCATCCCCTAATGAAGGGTATAGAAAGCTTTGAGGAACCTCTATGGTGAAATTTTGATATCTGCTACCCAGTAACACTGGTGTGGGTGTAGTATGCTTCCTATGCCCAGAGAATTATCAGGATAATCTTTGTTGGAAGAAGTGTGCAAGGTGATGTAGGCACTTGCCCTTTCTGGGAAATCAGATCTGATTCTTTTGTCAGTTGACTATGTAATATAATTTAATGGATGTTTTCTTTCTTTCTTTCTTTCTTTCTTTCTTTCTTTCTTTCTTTCTTTCTTTCTTTCTTTCTTTATTTCTCCCAATGTATTTTCATTGCTTGAATTGAAAAATCCAGGCTGGTATAATGAAAGTGCTTCAGAGAAGCAAATTAACTTGTCCAGAGTATTTCATAGTGCATAGAAGAGTCAGAATAATTTCTATAACTCCAAATGTGTTCTGTTACTCACTGTTATTTCAGTATTGTAGTTTTATATTTTACCTCATACCGGTCTTATTTTATGAACTCCTCCCTCTTCCCCACTCACTTGTAAATCAAATGTAACTTAAAAGCCTCTTGATATTCATGGTACTTGGGAACTGGAGAGCTCATATTTATTTCAAACTTGTGTCCCCGTTTCAGAGATGAGGAAAAAAAAGAATAATGCAGTAAACAAGATAGACAAAAACAAAAGCACAGTGATGGATGAGCAAATTACCAATTAACTAATTACCAACAGTTATAATTTGTCTTCATTGAAATGCTGAGACAAGCATGATTGGCAAATAGAATGTGAAGAAAAATACATCCCATTAAGTGATTTAATAGGACAGGCAGGTCAGACTTACAAATAAGATTCACATAAATTTAAACTCTTGTGTTTCCCTCTTTTTCCCTGCAAAAATATTTTCAAAAGAGTAAGCTTTCTGTTTTCAAAAGGTAAAAATAAGCATTTTTTTAGAATTTTGGAATACAAGTTTGTTGAGCAATGTTCTACTCATTTACCAAAAGAACTCAGAAAGTGTGTCTAAAGACATTACCAAATAACTTTGTAGGAATGATTCAAAAGGGAAATTGTGCTTTTCCAAAACCTATTCATTGATACATAAAACATTGGTTTGGCCAAGGATATAGCTCAGCCACACAGCACCTGCCTTGCAAGCACGAAGTCCTGAGTTTGATTCCTGATACAGGAAAAAAAAAAAATTAGTTGTCCTTACACTTCCTGCTCAGTATCAAAGATACATTTGATGAGTGTGTGTGTGTGTGTGTGTGTGTGTGTGTGTGTGTGTATGTGTGTGTGTATGTGAGAGAGAGAGAATAGGAAGTAGATAAAAAAGGCAATGTGGCAGGTTAAAACTATGCATACAGAGAGAAATCTAATCAAATCTACACTAACCATAGATTTAAGGGCTGATTACCCTATTATATTCAGAATTTAGCCTCAATCCAAAGATATTACTTTGGATTATTTCCTTTTACATATTTCTATAGAGAGATCCTATTAGTCTCAATTAGATAATTATGCAAAATGATTCACCAAATTTGACTGTTTGAGCCTACAAACCAAGAACTAAATGATCAAAATCATAAGTACAAGTATTGAGATACTTATAAGCATTGTCGTTTACTGATAGAAATGCATAAACTGCTTTTTCATGCTAATATTCATGCTAGATCCAAAAATAAATATAAGAAAGCAAATAATTATGTTAAAAATTTGTCACAGTTTATTTACACAATTAAAGGAGAGCACAATTCACAGAGTAAGTGACAGCTATAAAGGCACAATACAAATTCTACATTCTGATTCCTCTCCTTGTCCTTTGCCTCACCTTCACATGCTTTATGTCGTGAATTTTTCCAGTGTGTATAAACTGAAAAACCTCAGGTAATAATGGCCCAGTATTTACAAGTATACATTAAAAAGATTTTATAATTCATGTTTGTTCCACTAACAAGGACTAGATCCCTAGATGATTTCCTATATCATCTGGACTGCCTTGCAACTATTTTCTTTCCCAGGGAAGGTATTCACCATATAGGTCTTAAATTCACAGATGATGAATTTCAAAAAAATGTAATATTGGAAATACAACTATGTTCAAGTGAAAATTACTTTACCTTAGATGAAAACAAATTTTATTCATTTAATTAAGATTATCGTTCACAAATACCTTCAAGATACCACCATGGGCAAGGAGTTTTTGGACACAACAGTACAAACACAAGCAACAAAAGCAAACAATAGACTACACTGGACTAAAAAACTCTGCATAGCAGAAGAGACAATATACAAAGTGGAGAAATAACCTATGAGATGGGAGAAAATATTTACAATCAATTCATCAGATCCGAGAATAATGTTCAAATATAAAAGAAAGTTAAAACCTCAACAACTAAAAACTCAGTAGTATAATTTAGAGTGAAAATGTGATCTGAACAGACATTTATCAAAAGAATGTATGTAAATAGCCAAAAGCTATATGAAAATAGCCCAGCATCAGTAATCACCAGGGAAATGCAAACCAAAAGCACAGAGAAACGCCGGAGGTGAAAAGCTCAGGGGTATATCATGTCCTTAGCATGCACATGGCCTTAGGTTCATTCCCTAAGGAAAAAAAAAAGAAAAGGAGAATGAAAGAAGCCATAAATCCCACACAATGAGATACCACATTCCCTAACTCCAGTAAGAATGTCTATTCTCAAGGGAGAACATGTAGCAGGTCTTGGCAAGGATGTGCAAAAAGGGAACTCTTATACATTATTGCTAAGAATGTAGTTTAATACCACTATTGTGAAGAAGAAATGGAAGTAAAAGAGATAAAGGAGAGAGAGAGAGACAGAGAGAGAGAGATAAACTACCCTACAATTTTTACCTATCTTACTACTGGATATATATCAAAAGGAAATCAAACAAGTCCATGTAAATATGGCTGCACTCCCATATTTATTGCAGCATATATTTTCATGACCAAGATACAGATTCAGCATGAGTATCCATTAAAATATGATGGATAAAGAAAACAATGAAATGTTTTATTTTATTCAGTCATAAAAAAACAAACTCCTGTCATTTACAACAACACGGATAGAAGCAGGAAATTTTACACTAAGTTAAATAAGATAGACATCCAAAGATAAATATCACATATTTTAGGGGCTGAGGATTTAGCTCAGAGGCAAAGCGCCTGCCTGGCAAGCGCAAGGTCGTGAGTTCAGTTCCTGGTACCGGAGGAAAAAAAAAAAACATATTTAGAAGCTAAGGAAAACAGATTTCATAAAAGTAGAATAAAATAATAGTGCTTACCAGAGAATAAGAAGGGGAGGAGTGAGAGAGATTGAACAATGGATACCAAAATACAGTTAGCTAAAAGGGTAGATTCTAGTGTTCTGCAACATAGGACAGTACATACAGCTTACAACAACTTACATGTCCAATGAAGAACAAAAAAGAGAGGAGTTTAAATGTTTTCAACACAAAGAAATCATACATGTTAAAAAGATAGAAAGGCTAATTGCCTTGATATGATTGTTACACATAAAATAAATGTATCATATATAAATACTTATAATTATCATGTATCAATTAAAATTTTAAGGAATTTAAAATAAATAATTAATAGGTATTAGTTTGCATGTTTGACCAAATCAGGAACAAGAGTGCAGCTAAGAAAACAAATCGAGCAGTGGGAATATTTACTAAAAATGCATAAGAGAGAATGGAGTTAGCAGCATGATAAGTAATTACTGGTTTTAATTAAATGTGACATTATTTTCTTATGTGATTTTAGGCTTTTTAAGTAGTTTTCATTTTGTGACTCCTAAGAAAATATCATATATCCATGTAAATTTTATAGTTTCAGAACATTCAGTTGAACTTCAGAACTTCTTTGATGAAAAATATTGGAGATTTTAAAGTTTGAAATATATAAAGTTTGGACACCTGACTCACCTAGGCAATTGTAATAAAAAGAAAATAATCCCCAATATGGAGCTGGGTTAAATGGAAAACTATCTTAGTAAAATTCATTACCTGGCGTCATGTGAGAAAAGAGAAATACTTATCTTCAGTAAGTGATTTATAACTTCCCATGAGACCAAGAAAATCATGATTAGGGGCATATGCTTAAAGAGAAATGATCCTGGAGAGTTCACTATAGCAGCCTTGGCAAAGAAGCAGTAATCTTAGGCAACAAGATCCTTATTGATGCTGGACATTAATACCACTGCACCTGTCTCACTTTTCTTATTGCTGAGACAAAATACCCAAGAAAAAACTAGGTAGTTAAGGAGAAAATGTTTATTTTGGCTCACAGTTTGTAGAGGTTTCACTTCCTTGTTGGCTGGTTCCAAGGCAGGGCAGCATGGCAGAGGGGCACCACAGGGGAGAAGCACTTCATGGCATCGCTGGGAGAAGGCAGAAAACCAGGAAGGCTCTGGATCCCTTTCATCTCATCCCGGCTTTAAGCCTGTTGGGTGATGCCACCCGACCCAGGGTGGGACTTCCCATTACCCATACCCAGAACTTCGATAAACTAATCAGTACACTAATCCACTTCCACACTCCTTTAATCCCAGTATCACACCGCTATTCCTCATTCATACACCCGAGATCCAGCCACCTCCAAAAGCCCACCAATGACTGCATGAAGTTTGGAGGGACATCTAGACACCGAACATAACAGCACCTAACGAAAATAAAAGGTTAGAGCAGCCATAAAAGAAAAAGTAAATTGGGAGAAGTAGTAGTTAGTGAGTGTCAACTTGACTGAATTTAGGATCCACTCAGGAGATTAGTGGAATATACTTGTGAGTGTGTCTGGATGAATCATACAAGCATGGCCTTTATTCTTGTCTGGATTCTTCTTGCTTCCTGTCTGGCACTGTTCCTTTGCCCTGCTTCCTGGCTACATGATCTAAGCAGCATTAGTATACCATGCCTGTCGATCATAATGTACCTACCTTAGAACCAGCCAGCCAATCAAGGGCTGAATCCCTTGAGACTGTGAGCAATGATACCTCTCCTCCTTTAAATGTTGGGTGCTGGATACGTTGTCCAGCAATGGGAAGGCTGACTCACAATGGTGATTACACTTTAATGCAAGAACTTTGATGCTGAAATACTTTTAGCTAGTATAATGACCGAGAGTAGAGTTCACAGACTCCCGTGTTGCTGAAACAAATGCTCACATTTAAACATATTTCTAAAATTTTTATTTTAATCAAAATTTCCTGGGCAGATAATTTTATATTATCAATTTATTGTGTTCAATTAAGTACAACATGTATCACTTAATGAATTATGAAAAGTTTATAAACTATTTACCAGGGCATGGGGGCTGATGATTTACCTCAGCGGCACAGCAACTGCTTGTCAAACGCCAGGTCGTGAGTTCGATTCCTGGTACCATAAAAAAAAAGAAAAGAAATGCAACTATTTACCAGGAACTCCCTACACCGCCCAGGGTATAGAATATTTCCAACTCCCTAGTAAGCTTCCTTAATCCTTCTCTTATTCATGCTCTCTCAACCTCTCAGGCAACCAACAATCTCACTTACCACCAGCACAGCTCAATTTCATCTAATGTATAATTCTGTGAAAATACTAACTGCAATCTATAATCTTTTTGTGATTGGAAAAAAAACAATATTTTCATAAAATTCATCATAACATTGATGAATTAGTCCAGCTTTCATTTTTATTGTGGAGTAGTAATTCACTGCAAAAATGTATCTCAATTGATATATTCAATCATGTGTTAGGAATTTCCAATATTTGGTCCTTTGAAATAAAGGCACTATGATCTTTATTGAATAAGCCTTTGGGCACCTAACTTTTCATTTCTCTAGAGTACTTAATTAGGATCAGAGTGTGGTTTTATTTTTAACTTCATTAAGCATCCTCTAACAATTTTTCAAACTGGTTGCACAATTTTACCTTTCAGCTGTTATTGCAGAAGCTTTTTATTTCTTCCACCAGCCCCTTTATCATTAGCCATTTTAAAATTTTTATCAATTTTAGTGAATAAGAACTGTGATTTCTGGATTTCTGGGCCGGAGATATACCTCAGCAGCACAGCACCTGCCTGGCAAAGCACAAGGTCCTGAATTCAATTCTCGTTACAAGAAAAAGAAAAGAAATGTGATTTGTTTGTGGTTTGAATTATTTCATTCTGATTTCTAATGATGTTGAGCACCGTTTATGAGCTAATAGACCACCAGCATATTTCCATTCATGAAGTATATTTTCAATAGTTTGACCATATTTCACAATTTCATTTAGCATTTTATAGCTAGAAAATCATTGATCCCTATGATGGAAGACACTTTTCCCAGATAAATTGTAAATATTGTGTCACAACGTAAGGATCACTTATGTATTTTTGTACCAGCATCCTGTTTCATTGAGAATTTCAGTTGAAATGGTTGAAGAATCACATACAATTGCAGGAAACCCTATGAATTTTTTATTTATATTATGCCAATTATAAAATCATTCAGTTTTATTAAAAATAACAGTGAGGATATCCATAGTTACACATTTAAAATGTAGAACATTTTAATCAGAAGAAAGATCCCACATTATCTTTTGAATCATTGTAATTGCTATTGTGTTCTCTGTTTTATGTTCTACATGCTTAGTTTCACCATTGGAAAGGTAATAGATTTAAGTTATTACATTGCATAATTAATAACAGTCTAGTGACTGCGCAACTCACTTGTGTTACATTGTGTACTTAGGTACATACCTTCGTATTGAATATGTGGACAGTCATGTTGTCTTCCAAGAGGGGCAGTTTCATTCCATTTTTCTGAAGTTATTGTTCTTTTATTCTCTTTTTGGTAGAAGCCTCACTGCACTAGTTTCTGGTCCCTTGCTGCATGAAAATGTTAAAACTAAGTATCCTCATTTTTCATTAATTTATTTAAATTAGAAATGTTTTCAAAATATCACCATGTAGCATACTGTCATATGCAGGTTTTTTTCAATACTTTTATCTAGTATAGAAAACTGCTTCATATTTGTAACTTAGTGAGTTTCTTTTTCTCTTGAACAATGGGTAAATGTTTTGATGAATGCTTCTTCTCCACCAAGTTGTTTGATTATATAGATTTTCTTCTTTAGTCTGTCTTATGATGGAAGACATTGCTTGCTTTCAAATTTGGAACCAGCTTTGCATACCTTGACCAGGCCTTGACCATGGTTTAAAGTGATTTTGTAATTGATGTATTGAGTATATAGAATCTTTTTATGTCTTTACCTCAAAGCTTATGAAAGAAATTCCTCTGTGTGATTTTTGTGTTGTCCATATTTTTGACATCATGGTAATAATTATGCATAAAACATATTGGAACATGCAAAACTTACATGTATTTCTATATAGTAACACAAATGTATCTGCAAATGAAATTTGTGAACTAATACCACTAAAATAGCATAAAGATGGCATAGATGGGAATTTATTTTGTCAAAGAAATGTAAGACATACATTGAAAACAGAACATTGTTAAAAGAAGTTAATATCAAAAAGATAGAAAAGGAACAACTGGGATGAGGGAAAGAAGAAAAGAAAAGTACTAAGACATTTTATATACATATGGACAGCTGGCATAACTGTACTGCTCATGTCTGATGGTTTATTGAGGGGAATAGTTGATGATTACATTTTTTTGTATATTTTGACCAATTTTGCATGCTTTTACCTGGTAAACTAAGCAACTTATGTGAGGACAACATTTTGCAGTATAACAACCATTTGTGAATTTCTACAATCCTGTCTAGTGAAACTATGTATTGTCTCTAATGTTCTTTTAACTTATTATTTTTTTACTCCCTTTAATGGCTTCATTAATCTTTTATTCTTACATCTGATTATCTGAGCAACTTCGTTGAAGATAACAATATGTAATATAATAATCATGGTTAATCCTTATCATTTCTTTTAAAACCCCATATCATTTTTAATGTCTTTGCTTTGTTTTGTCTGTATTTTGCTATTTTTTTTTTTACTATTCTCTATAAAATAAAAAAAATGAAAGATAGAGAAAGACATCCTATGTGCATGGATAGGAAGACTTAATATAGTTTACACAGCAATAATTTTCAAATTTATCCATAAACATAATATAAAAACTGCAGATGTGTTATTTTTCACAGTGGAAAATAAACCTAAAATACACATATAATTGCAATAAACCCTGAATATTCAAAATAATTTTGAGAAGCAATGGTTGAAACACTTATACATCCTGTTTTCAAAATTGATTATAAAATTACAAATATCAAAATTCTGTGCTGTTGGCAGAGGACAACTCCGTACATCAAAAGAAATAACACAAAAGTATAAAAATAAAACCTTATATATCTGCAGCCAATTGATTTTCTACAGAGGTATCAACACCATACAATGGGGAAAAAATGGTCTCTTCACTAAATAGTGCTGGAAAAAAATGTATGATGTGCAAAAGAATGAAGTTTGACCTTTACCTCATGCTATATCCAAAAATGATCCATAACTTAAATGAAAAAATTAAACTTTTAAAAATTTACTAGAAAACAAATGGATAAATCTCTGATATTGTACTTGGCAATTAGTTTTCTTTAGTTTTTATTGATTTTCTTCATTGTTTTTCTAGTCTTGATTTCCTTCATTTCTAGTCTGACTTTTATCAGCTGTTTTTTGCCCTTGTCCTGCTTCAAATTTTCTTGAGGTAAGAATTTAGATTATTGATTTGAGACATTATCTTCTTTTTATTGTAATAATCTGCTGTGAATTTTTCTCAGCACTGCTTTATTTGCATTCTGTGTATTTTGATGTGTTCTAACTTTAGTGTCTTTAAATTCTTAGTATTTTTAATTTTCTTTGAGATTCCTTTATGAACCAGATATTATTTACAAGTATATTACCTAATTGCCACATTTATAGCAAAAGTTTCTAGTGTTATATCTTGGGTTTTAGTCTCATTCTTTTATATTTAGAGAACACCTTCTGCAATATGATGTTATCAGTTTTGTTTAAATCTTCAGATATACCTTTAAAATTCATGTGATAAAGTCCAACTAATACTATGTGCTAATATTTTTCTTTTGCCATTTTTCCTTCTTTCATACTGATACCACATGATTTTTTTTAATCTTCTAGTTTATTTTAAATAGTGTCCAGGTAACCTGTTAATATTATTGTGATTAGCTTGATAGGTCCTCTGGCCAAAGTCCTTTAGACAATCTTTCAAGACAGGTAGGTCTGTTATTGCCAAATTTTTTTCATTTTCCTTAGTCTAAAATTTTTTCGCTTGTTCATTCTAACAGATACTTTCGCTGAACATAGAATTCACATGTTCTCTGCTGTGTTCTAACACTGAAAAAAACAGAGAAAAACATGTGCACCACTCTGTTCTAGGTTCCTTGGTTTCAAATGACAACTTCATCATTTGAATTAAAATTTCTCTATACAGGATAAACTATTTCTTCTTGGACTTTCTAAGTATTATGTCTCAATTTTTAAAAAGTTTAGTTGTTCTACTGTCTTCTATCTCTTTGCTGAAAGAAACTGTCAGTGAGTCCTTGATTGATCAATATTCCATGTCTCTATCTGTTTTCATGAGAAACCACTTTGAAGATATCAGTATGTAATACAACAAGCATTGTTCATTTCCTACCACTTTGTTTGTAACTCTGTATTGTCTGTATTGTTCTTTTGCTATTTTGTAAAAGGTTGTCTGTCTGTTCATGTTTTCCTCCTTTTATTTTTAAAATAAAAAAGAAGTTTAGTTAAAATGTGCATTAGTTTGTTATTAGAGCTTATATTTTGTTCTTTTTCACTCAACTTCTTGAATCTATAGTTCACCTAATTTGGGGATTTTCCTTAATACTTTGATTACTACTTCTGTCACACTCTTTCTCCTCTCTTTCTGAACTATGAGTGTGGAATCTTTTGTCGTTCGTGTGTTTTTGACTCTCTGGTCAGTTTCTTGCTTGTTTGTTTGTTGGTTTGTTTTGTTTCTAGTTTGTTTTGTCTGTACTCTTTAGACTAAACAAATTCTATTGATCTATCCTCAATTTCACTGAATCTATTCCCTTGTTACATACTATGAGCTACTGAGTTTACCTCATGGTTTCCTCTTATTTAAGTTGCCATATTTTCATCAATATCAGCCACATTTCATTCTTTTGTTATGAAAATTTTGTTTCAATGTTGAAAATTGCTTACTATGTCACTGATTTTGAAGCATTTTTGAGATGACTATTTTAAAGTTCTGGTTACATAATTCTGATTTTTGGTGTTAATATCAGTTGATTGCCTTTTCCATGTAAGTGTTTTCTGATTCTTGATATGAGGGGTGACTTTTTGTTTGTATGCTGAATACATTGTACACTATGTTAAAAAAGACTAGGTGCAATTTATTTTTTTAATTTTTACAAGTAGTAAAGTTCTTGAGTCATGTTCCCTATTCCTAATCTAGGGATCTTAATTCTATAAATGTACTTTTCAGAGGCTCCCGATCCTTACTTTTAGTCTTCTTTGTGTATCTCATGACATTGGTGATTCCACACATACCTGCTTGTGGTAACTTAAAAGAGTACAAGCAACTGTTCCAGGTCAGATGTGTGACCCTTTCAATTTCTGTCTTCTTTCTTTAAAGAGTTTTGACTATTCTAGGTTCTTAAAGTCTTCTTATAAATTTGAATGCAGTTATTACTTTCTAAAACGAAAAGTTCTTCCTGAGAATTTCTGTAGAGTTTATATTGAAACTATAAACAATTTTAAGGAGTACTATTTACTGAGTTATATTCTTCCTAAATCTTTTCTAATATTCAGTTATTTGTGGATATTATCTCAAATCCAATATGTTGGTGCATACCTGTAATATCAGAACTCAAGGGACTGATCCAAAGAGTTTTCCATGAGTTTGAGGCTAGTCTGAACTATATAGTGAAGCCCTGTCTTGACCTTTAAAAAAGAAAACCAAATTACTTGAAAAATAATCATTGCAGAAAATACTATTTAAGATGAGCTCAAATTGCCATTAAAATGGGCTGTAATTCAACATGACTGAATGGTTGATAACTTTCTTCAAGGAGAATTTGGATACAGACATACATGAAGAATGTCACATGAGCAGAAAAGTAGAAATTAGAATGATGCATTTACTAGCCAAAGAACACAAAAGATTGCACGTAAGCCAGCATAGTCCAGGAGAAAACCACGGAAGGGACTTTCTTCACAGGGAACAGAAGGAACCTTGATGTCCAGTTTCCACATCTGTGAAAGAATAAAATTTTGTTGGTGAGACCACCCAGTTTCTGGCACTATGTTATGGAAGCCTTTTAAAATAAATGTAAAGAAAAAAGACATTTTAAAATATTGAGTTTTGAATCCATACAGCAGGGAATGTCACCCCATTTACTTGGATTTTAGTTAATTACTCTTACAGTTGGTGGTCAAATGTCCTCCCACAGCCTCAGACAGCCATAGGGTTTATTCAGAGGTTGCTGAATCTAGAGTGTGTGATACTGAGATTAAGGGTGTGTGATTAGTAAATCAGTCCACTGATTGATCTGGCACAATTCTGGCTAGGATTAAAGGTTGAGAGCTATACTACCCTAGAGTAGGTAGCCTGCATACAATATAAGGGACAGAAAGAGTCCTGTCTCTCCCTTATTGCTTTTGCTGTCTTCAGCAGCCATGAATGTTTGCCACTCTATCATGTGTGACCCTGCCTTGAAGCCAGTTAATTTAGGACTGAAACCTCCACAAACTGTGAGCTAAATAAACTTTTTCTCTTTTAACTTTGAGTGTTGAGTCTCAGTAACCAGAGAAAAAAGACTAACACAATTACTCTCTAAAACATCATGTAGTTTTCACTGCAGAAATATTACACATCTTTCATTAAGTTTATGAATTCTTTTTGTTTATTGAGGAATTGGAAATAACATTTTGAAGTTATTTTCTAGTAGTCTGTTCCTAAAATATAATTCATTTAATCATTGTATATGATCATGTGCCCTGTCACCTTAACAAATTCAGTTATTAATTTAAGTAGTTGTATTTCAAAACTCCATGCCATTATCCTGTTTCTTGCAATGTTTTCCTGAGTGATAGTTCCAGTTGAAAGTTAACTGAAAGAGAAGAGAATGGCTTTCATTTTTCTACTTGCTCATTGTTCTGGTTTGTGTCTGGATGTCCCCCCAAAGCAACATGCAGTCATGGGGCAGGTTGTTAGAGTTTATGATTAATTCATGGTCCAATGCTGGAATTATAGATGTGAGTACTGCACCTGCCCTGGGGCGGATAGCTTGCGTACAATGTAAGGGAGGGAAAGAGGCTGCCTGCCACCCCTCCTCTCTTTTGCTCTTGTTGCTTTTGCCATTTTCCGTGGCCATGAACTGTTGCCCTCTGCCATGTGCCACTCTGCCTTGGAGCCAGCCAAGCATAGACTGAAACCTCCACAAACTCTAAACTACATAAACCTTTCCTTCCTTAATTTTGGGAGTCAGGTATTTTGTCTCAGCAATGAGAGAAAAGTAACCAAGATGTTCATCTTGAGTATTGATGTAATATACCAGATATCTTACATCATGTAACATGTTTTTTGATCTAAGATTTTTTTCAGGTGCTCCTTATCAAATTGAAGAATTTCCAGTCCATTCTTAGTTAAGAGATTTTATCATGGGTAAGTGTTAAACTTAGTCAAATACTTTTCTTTTCAATCATTTGATTTTCTCCTTAACCTACTATGTAACTTATTTTGCAAGAATGTACAAAACAAATTTATTAAATAATTAATATTCTTTTCCACTTTAACTGAAGCAGTTAACTTCCTTTTATTTCTCTCTTTCTAAATACATTTTTAAAATGCTCATTTCTGGTTTCAGTCTTCAAAAATAAAGATTATATATACACCTTTTACATGACAAAGATGACAAGACTGTGTTTATTCACATACTTGATACATTATCCCAAGTCAAGCTTCAGTAAGTTTAATTACGGCAACCATAATATCATTAAATCTGTAATGTAATCTGCTGCCTGCTAATATAAAAAATTACATAGTGGTACATGACATTTAGAAATATTAACTTTTGATAATGTCACATTACTAATAAATCCATTATAGGCCTATCTATAATTTGAAATCTGTGACCTTAGTATGTTAAATATTAGTAGTCATATTAAAAAAGAAACATTTAGAATTTGGCATTTCTCAGAGGGACTGACTGGGGTACCATAAGATTTAATCATCTGTTATGGCTTGTTCCAAATAAATCATCCAGACCATTTTTCTGCTTCAAATCTGCTTCATTAGAAAGTTTAAAGTTCTTACGAACTGACCAAACTGTTAGCCTGGGTAAAGGAAATATGACATCTTTTCTCTTACTTGATACTTTTCAAGAAAAAGTTTAAATAGTATTTATAACAATATTTCTCAAGAAAATTAACATAACCTCTTTTGAACATGATTAATTTTCTGGTGCTTCAAAACAAAACAATCAATTTTACTAATGTATATGCTTTCCTCCAGTCAGAATAAAAGGAGAATGTTTGTATTTACTGTCAAAGTAAATAATTAAATAGTACATGAACTCTTCCATAAGTGACATTTACTGTGGTGTGTTGCTCAGATTACTTTCAAAAGTCTGGAGTTTATTCCTCAAGCTGTTCCTGGTCCTTATTCTCAGGAAAGAAATGTCTCACCTCTATTTATATCCTCCCCTAAGAGATAGCCCACATTTAATAAATAACAGGTAAACATAGAGATACAGAGGCATAGCTGAATTGTCTTAAGGTCAACTCTGGGGAATTGTTCATTTCCAGGCTTCCACAGATCTCCTGAGGTATCTACAGAAATACAACCAAAGTTCAACAGTTCCCTCTACCCAGTCTTACTTTCTTACCCTTTAGTGGTGGTGCTCTAGAGAGTTCTTCCCAGTAAAAACCCTGCAGCAAATCTCCAGGTCACAATGTCTTTCTTAGGGACATCAGCCCAAGGTAATGAGTCTCACTCATTAGTCATGGGCACTTTGCTTCTAGAAAGTTAAAAGGAAAGAAATACGTCTTTGAGTCCCCTATTTACTAAGTAAGCCTCCTAAATCTTCCCCTTTATTTTAGTGCTAGTTCAGAAAAAATTGTTTTATTTGTGCTATTATACTCGTGTAGGTCCATCATGTGTTTCTATAACAAAATACCTGAATCTGGGTACTTTATAAATAATTTACCTGCCTGAAAATTCTGGTGGCTGGAAGATGCAAACAGTGTGACACCTACGCCTTCTGTGGCTCAGTTTAAATGTATCACATCATGGTGGGAAAACAAATAGCCACACACAGAACAGATCATGTGAGTTGACTTTACTTCACAGTAATTCGCTCTTGTGATCACTAACTCATTCCTCAAGGCCATTTCATTTCTTGAGACCAACAGTAATCCTCCATGATGATGAAGCCACCATGACCTAGTTACCTTGCAGCAGACTCTTCCTCTGAAAGATTTCACCCAAATATCTCCTCCCAGAGGACCAGGATGAACCTTTGGAGGGGAAAACATATCTAAACCCAACAGTTCCATTCTGTTTATGAATGCCTTCCAGCACATAATTCCTATGGTAAATTATAATAATTATATTTCTCAGAATTCTAGAGGTGTTAGACATGCAGAAATGGCTAGGGCACTTAGGAAGTAGGAGTAGCTTAGCAGAATTTGTCTCATGAGAAAAATAAAGCAAAAAACAAGGTATTCATTGTCCACAGTGTGGTATGTAGCTGAAGGAAAAATGAGACTAGGACCTTATTTCCAGGTTAAAGTAGTTGTCCCTAGGTACAATTTTTGGCAATTTCTTTTTTCTTGCTTGTAATGTGCTAGGATATCAAGTGACAGTGAGTCACTAGGCCAAACTTCCTGTCTTGGTTACTTTTTTCTCATTGCTGAGACAAAATACCTAATACCCCAAATTAAGGAAGTAAAGGTTAATTTAGCTCACAGTTTGTGGAGGTTTCTATCCATAATCAGCTGACTCCAAATCGGGGTGGCACATGGCAGAGGGCAACAGTTCAAGGTGGCTGAAGACAGCAAAAGCAGCAAGAGCCAAAGAGGGGAGAGTAAGCCTCTTTTCCTGTTTATATTGTATATAGACTGTCTCACTTTGGGTTAGTGTAGTACTCACACCATCTCCATGCCCTTCTCTTGCACAGGCTCAGGATATTTACAAAGTGAGGACCCTGGTCCTCTGCTGAATTGATAGTTAAAATTCTAAACTTACCAAGTTGACACAATGAATACCATCCCAGAGGTAAGGGCATGTCCTCTACACCCTAGATTGTAGAACAGCTGAGTTATTTAGTTAAGCTTCCAAACTTCTCAGCTTGACACAGTGTATCAACCATTGCATCTCCCTTGGTTTTATCAGACTCCAATCACCTTGGCTCCTAAGAAACTGTTTATGTGCATGTGTGATGTGTGGCCTCCTCAGCATCTTGCAAAGTTGACTATGTCAACCACCAGCTTTAACCAAAGAGAAAGGCAATTAATTATGTTGTAGTCATAGTAAGGACACAAGCAAATTTTCTCTGCCAAAAGGGAATGTAACATGTGCCTGCAGCATTCATCATACATAAATTCAAGTTTTTAGAGGGTAATATTATGTCAAAGGGTACTGTCCCAGGAAGCTACGGGAGAATATAAGTCAAGCCATGAAGTGCTTTGAAATAATATGTAAATATTTAAAGAATGGTAACACACTATTTCTAAATTCTTTACATGCATGCACAGGCTTAAACATTATAGCAAATCCATGAAATACAAATGTATTACTATCCACATTTTGCAAGATAGGAAATTAAGGCCCGTAGAAAGTAGGTAAATCATATTAAAATAATATAAATCATCATCTTCCCCTTTTGCTAGAGCTAAAGTAATATGATCTGGCTTCAGGATATAATCCTAATGAAATATTTACTCATAATTCTATATGTATATAATTCTGTGAACAGGGCTGAAGTGTTTAAAGTGTCTTAATTTCAACTCCAGTCCTTTATACAGCTACTGCTATAATCTGACTGCCCTGAATTTATATGTTAAAATTTCATGCTTAAGGTGATAGAATTAGTAAGTGAGCCATTTGGAGACATTATTAGATTATAAAGTGAAGCCAGCATGTATGGAGTTAGTGTCTTTGTCATTTTGTTTGTTTGTTTGTTTGTTTGTTTTCCCCAGTATCAGGAATTGAACTCACGACCTTGTGTTTGCCAGGCAGGCCCTGTGCCTCTGAGCTAAATCCCCAGTCCCAGAGTTGGTGTCTTTGTAAGAAACCGAGAGCACTCCTGCACATTCCATAGTGTGAAGACCAAGAAACAGGATATCATCTGTGACACATGGGTCATCACCAGCAACAGAATCTGTAAGTGCCTGTCTCTTAGGCTTTGCCTCCAGTATTATGAGATAGAAACTTCTCTTGTTCCTGTTTATCATGTTTTGTTATAGCAGCCCCCTAAAAAAAGACGCCAACTTTCACCTTATCTTTCTTCATTTTCTCAAGATAATTATATCAGAAACAGAAATTTATATCTCTCTGAGTTACACTATCATAAAACAAAACTAAGAAATTATTATTATAGTTGCTCAATTATTATTATTATAGTTGCTCAACTTTATTAAAGAATACAAAATTTATTCTTACCAAGTATCAAGATATTTATTGGGAAAATCAGTTTTTGCTGGAGGCTGAGTATTTTTGCACATGAAAACGTGATTATTAATATAAACCATAATAAATCAAAATATTTATGAAGAATTATGTTATATTTTAGTATATTCTATAGTTATGTCAAAACCAAAAATATTAACTCTTCTAGTTTAAAATGCCACATTCTAAACATAAGTAGAATACATATGGGAAGTGGAGATGGTTTCCAACATTGAAAAGAAACTCTAGTTATCTGAGAAAACAGACAAACAAAAAGAAATCTTAATAACGGTGAGTCTACAAAGAATACTATAAAATGGCAATTGTTCTCTAAGAAATACAGTGATGTATAATGTATCACAAGGAATCAATAAAATTATATTCCTGGAATTATGGCTCCCCTGTGTTGTATAAATTCCTGTTAGCCAGGTGTTTTATGACAGACAATAAGAACTGTAAGAAGAAATATAGCAGAAATACTTGATTTCAAGAAACAATGCCATAAAAGCAATAGAGGCCAACTTAGCAATATCCCCACAGTCTCTGAGAATTAGAGTTTAAAAGATGCTCCACAAACCTCATCCTTTATTTTAGGTATTTGGATAGAACCCTCAGAACTGAAAATACAGTAATCTATGGCCTCTTAGCTACATGCAGGCAGCTTATCACAACTTAACAGAAAGTGAGATGAAGCCTGTCAAGATGAAAATATGGAGTATTTCAGTGGCAAATCCACTAAGACTAGGCTGCATACAATTATTTGATAAATTTAAAATAGACCAGATTGTCGGAATTATTTCCCAGCAAAGGCATTGCTGAATGACACAGAATTGATGTGTTGCAGAAATAGCTGATAAGGGACTAAACTGAAGCCGACACTAATCAAATTCCAGACTCTAGTAGCCCAAGGGAGTTCAAACTCTTCCAGCCGGGAGCACAGACTACAGCCAATTCCATCAGAATCATTATAGCAATATGCTTACATGGGAAACATGTCTACTCTCAGTTATCACAAACGTAAATGACAAAATTCCAAACTTTTCTCCTTTTAAACATTCATGGTCAGTTTAACATTGGGGGCCAAAGCAACCATATACTAGAACGTGTTCAGAATACCAAGGAAGTCTTATCTTGGTATTTGGCAAGTTGAGCAATTTTATTTATGTCCCTCATTATCTCTACTTAGGATAAACTATAAAACAACTGGGTACATTGGGACTGTTTTGTGGAGTAGACTTGTGTCAGACTTCCCAGGAGACCCTGACATGCGCGTGTATTGTAGTGCCATGAATTTTAAGGACAAGCCCCTAGCAAAATCTTGTAAGCAAGTGGCAGAAGCAGAAACTAGGATTGACTACCAAGCAAAGGAGTCACCTCGGACAAAGTTCTGTGCAGGGCAGCTCTGGCCTGATCCCATGGGGAACCCCTGCAGTCTAAGCGACTCCTGATTTGTTCATAGCAGATAAGCTCCTCCGAGTACTCAGGCATCAGCTTGATCACTGTTGGAAAGCTTCTCCAAAAGATATGAATTTGGAGGCATTTTCAGCTGTCTGTAGCTTAAGGCCAACAGGCTCCAGTAGCCCTCAGGCACTCTTCTGGCAAGGAGTTATAAGTTCTGGCTGTCAGAAGATAAAGGACAACAGGGTGAGAATAAGAAAAGAAGGGTTAGGATGGAAACAGTCTAAGGCTAAATATCATTCTTCACTCTCACGACCATCTCTTAAGGATGATTTTAGAGCATGATTAATTACAGTACTTTGTTAGCATTTATTAGTAACATACTGACTCAAGGATAAGAGGGGTAGCAAGTGAAAAGCCCAGGGAGCAGGTACCAACATGCAGTACTGTCCCAGCAGATATTAGGCTAGCGGGAAAATTTGAGAAGGGTTTTTTCAAACAGAAACACATAGTATTACATTAACCTAAAAACATTCTGCGCAGAAAAGGAAGCGGTAGAGTGAAGAAACAACCCACAGGATGGGAGAAAGTGTTTGCAAATGCACCCAGGGATGAATTTCCAGAATATACTATACAAGGAACTCAAACACAGATCCCCCCCAATAAGTCAATATATAATGAATGAGTGACCTGAAAAGAAATTTATCAAAAAAAGGATATAGAAATAGCCAGATAATATATGAAAAGGAAAAAACTCTTAACATCATTAGCCACCAGGGAAATACAAATCAAAACCACAATGAAATACCATCTCAGATGTTGTAGACAGGCTCTTTTCAAAAGGATGAAAAAGTAAAAAATGCTGGCAAAGATGTGGAAAAGGGAAATCAAAAATACAGTGTGGGTGGGAATATAAATTAGTGGAGCCATTACTGCAAGCATTTTGAAATTCCCTCACAAAACTAGACAGGGATTTCATATGTGATCAGGCAATCCTACTTCCTAGACAGGGATTTCATATGTGATCAGGCAATCCTACTTCCGGGTATATTGCCAAAGGCATTGAGGTAGGTGTGATGAAGGTCATGTTCACTAGCATGCTGATTGCAGTTCTATAGATAAGACCCAAGAATGGAAGAAACTTCAAGTGCACATCAACTGGTAAAAGGATTTAAAAGATGTGGTATAAAAACAGAATATTTTTAGTGATAATAAAGAATGACATTGTGCCTTGTAAACAGTATAAATGGAACTGGATGACATTATGTTAAATAAAATAAGTCAGGAAGACAAAGGTAGATATCACACATTCTCACTTCTCTGTCAAAGCTAACGCTGCTCTCCAGTAGGGAATGAAAGAATGAATACCAAAGCCTGAAGTCTGTGGAGGGGTGATGGAGCAGAGACGGTTAAGGAGCACAGGGCTGCAGTTGGATAGGAGAAATAGTTTCTAATTTTCTGTAGCATAGCAAAATGACTATGTATGAGAAGAATTAATTATGCATTTTTAAATAGCTGATGGAGAAAATTTTGAATGTTCCTGGCACAAAAGAAATGATAAATACTTAAGGTGATACTCATGAATATTGCCCTGGTGTGATTATTACACAACACATACATATATTGAAATGTCATACTGTACCTCAATACTGTGTCCCATAAATCAACATAATTATTATGCATCAATTTATATATGTATTAATAAGAAAGGGGCTTTGAAAGGTGAGTAGGGTTTTTCTAAAGGGCATGTAACATACTCTAGAAATAAATGTAAACTGAACAATACTGTGTAGCTGAACAGTACCAGGTAACCTGAGATACGGTGAGAAAAGCAATTTGAATGTATTGGTCAGCTTTCTGTCACTGTAACAAAATAGCTGAGGGTGTCAACTTAACAGAGGAAAGATTTATTTTCGCTCACAGTTTGAAATGTTTCAGTCTACAATCATCTAACTCCGTGGCTTTCAGGCCTGGTATGAGGAGTAGAAGAAGGATGTGGCAGAGGAAAGTAGCTCAAACCATGACAACCAGGAGACAGAGGATGAGGGAACAGCCAGAAAGGATGGAGCCTGGACAAGATACAATCCTTAAGGTCACACTCCAAGATCCACTCCTTTCTGGTAGGTTCTATTTTCTGTCTCTGTCACCTCCAGATAGTATATAATCCAAATAGTATATAACCTCATCGCTGGATTCTTATTCTTTTTTTTTTTTTTTTTTTTTTTTTTTTTTTTTTTTGGTTTTTTCTCCGGTACCGGGAACCAAACTCATGACCTTGCGCTTGCCAGGCAGGCGTTTTGCCACTGAGCTAAATCCCCAGCCCCTGCTGGATTCTTATTCTGATGAAGTTAGCACCCTTGGGAGCCAAACACTTCCAGAACACCCTTTAGCTGCCTGTGTGAATATTTTGGAGGAACATTTTGGACAACAACTATAACCCTCAGTTACTTATTGGAGTTAGAGAGTGGTATACTTCCAAGTGTAATAAGGAGTAATTTAGAAGTTCTTCTTCAAAGTCAGTTGTCATTAATTTACAACAATAGGGAGTCATCTGAGTTTTGAGAACATAGACCACGCTTAAATCGATACACAGAGAAAATTGATCTATTAATGTTATGGTGATTGGCTTGATATATCCTCTAGACAGAGCCCGAAGATCAAGATTTTGGTTCTCAGAAAAGGGAATGGAAGGAAGGAACATTGCAGAATTGGAATTTATGGATTGGACAGTTTCCTAGATTAAGAATTAGATTAAAAAATGCAGGTTTTTAAACCTAAGCAAGGGAAAATATTTTGATATATTTAATGATTTTTTTTTGTGTGTCCTGGGAATCGAACTCAGGACCTTGTGCTTTCTAGACAGGCACTGTGGTACTGAGCTATATTCCCAGCCCTTTGATATATTTAATAGCATATAAAAAAGACTAGTGAATGCTGATTTGGGGAGGGATGATAATTTAGCTATTTTTGTTTACTTGTCTTTACATATACTCATTATTTTTAAAACTGATTTGAATGAGGTTAAATGTTAGAAACAAAATATGTTATAAGCCTAAATCTAAGAGCAGAAGTAAAAGGCCTTCATCAAAAGACAGAAGCACAGAGCAAGAACAGTTTTTAAACATGTGATGTGAACTCCAGCTGGTGTTTATCATAGTCATTAGTAATTGTCTTTCAGTTTGGATATTTTGATCATTAAACTATATATATATAAAATATGAATTAATATAACAATATAGAATATATATTACTATTATATAATGAATACAGTGTCTGCAAAAAATATATACATCAGGACAATAGAAATGTATACATATTTTTATACTAAATTTATTGAGACACCCTGAGATTTAGACGAGTTACCTTTGACTTCCACAAGAGATGCTCAGAGCGATGGCCATTAGCTTCCAGACATGTATTAGCACAGCAATCTGCTTTTGGTGGACCCTGTATATATAGAAATATATCTAATTCTATAAATCTGAAAAACATTTCAGAACCTAAAGAATATAGTACACTTACTGCTTATCTATCACCTGTCAAGGTAAGCAATGAATCCTATAGTGTGATAATCACTCTACAATGCTGATTTTCCTCCAAGGTTCCAATAACTAGTTGACATTTTTGCCTCAAACAAAGCATATGTGAGGAAAGAGTTACTAACTGGCCTGGTGCATTCTGTAAAGGAACTCAGATTGAAGTACACCATGCTACTGCAGGCTGCTGGCTACCGTAAGACCTCCCAGCCCCTGCTTGCAAGCAGAGTGGGGATACCAAGAGGGATAAGTACAGCAAGCCTGTGATGTGTGCATGACCTCAAAAGTCCAAGCGTCACCAATACTACTTAAGTGAACAATCAGTTAAAGGATTAGGGAGAAAAAGGGAAAAACTACAAATATGAGTGGAAAACATATTATGAAATCATCAATGAGGAAGATCTAAAAAAAAAAAAACCTACACTTTGTAGCAGCCATTAGTAAATAAATTACATACAAAAATATGAGGATAATTTTGAGAGGAAGCTACCTAAAGAAGTTCTTTATGTAGCGGGTTTAAGTAACTTAATTCCATATATAAATATGAAAGGATAAGAAGATCGGATTTAAGTAATCACTTTCTTTCTCTCTACCTTCCCTTGCCTCTCTTCTCTTTTTTTCATACTGTAAGCCTCGTATAAGCATAGTAACAGGATGCACTTCAGTGAACACACAGGCCTCATCATTGTAGTTTTGAATCCATGAAAGGTAGAGATACATTTGGTATTAAAATGAGTGGCGCTTTTTATGGGAGAAATTACTCAGAGTTTTTGATGAGTTGAATAGGCATATTCTTTTGTATTAATCTTATTAGGAATTATCATTAATTCCACAACTGTTCATACTGGATTGATTTTTAGAGGTTTTCCAGTATAAAAATCATATATTATAAAATAGTACTAACTTGTATATTTGTAATCATTTCTTAACAGTAACCGAACAACATTAAATAAATTTTATAACACAGAGCACTCTTGTCTTATTCCTAACAATAAATGAAAAAGTTCTGCAATTTCATTTATATTTAAGGCGTTAATTTTTGCTTTCTCACTGAAGTGTCTATAGGTTCCTGTTTGATTAGGAATTCTTTGTCAGAATCAAGTTTGGTTTCATTAAATATCTTTTTGTTCAATATATAAATAGCAATATTGATTTCAGCACTGAAAAATGTGACGAATAATGTTAACAGACACCTTTATATTGAAGGAAGACTATCACCTTGGGATGAAAATCATTTTGGTACAGTATATTTTTCTTTTCATTTGAAAAAAACTAACATAAAGATAATAATGAAAAGATAACATAGCAGTATGGGGGGTATAGACATCACTTCTAAAAAATTTTAGCTCATTTTACATTATCTAATATTTAAATACTTGTATATATGCATATATATGAAGTTTTGATTTCATCTCATTCCTAATTCCCTTAGTTTTTCTCTATAGAACATATCATTATAATCATTAGAATGTAACCGTTCCAGATTGTTTTTGTACTTTTACTACATTTTTGTCACCAATTCTCACATCTATGGGATTCTGTTATATAGCTGAATATACATAAAATAATTATTCCATATGATTTTTAATGTAACTTGGACATTTTAGACTATTATCTTTATTTTTAATTTAGGGACTTGCTTCTTGGTATACCTTAGTTTTATTTGAAGGGTAAATATTTGATTGTGACTTCCATCAATTTGGTGATAGAGTATTCTTATGTGGCATTTTCCTTTCACCAACTACTTTTCCTTGTTTTTCTTTTGATATCTGAATGTTTGATGTCAAACCATAGGATTTTTTATATTCCCGTAGAAGCTTATTTGTACATTCGTAATTCATAGAGCCCAACCAAGACATGTGATCACAGTTCGCAAGGTGATTCCAGATTTTCGTGTTGATACTCCTACACTCAGCCTGTCTCAGTCTCGTATCCTCTCAGAAGCAGGCTGAGTGAAGGCAGATAATCCTACATTCCATTTATGTTGTGGTCTTCAGATTTTCCCATCCTTGTTTCAAATTAAGCCTCGAGTCACGGTGTAATTATGTTATGTCTGTGTGTTTTGAGCAAAGTTTATGAATGCATCCGATATATCATGCTGAAGGGGAAATCTTCTGCAGGAAATACTAATTGAGAATCTCCTTGGTTATCAAGAAAATAAGTTGTTACCGTTATATTTCATGCTGTTTCAATTTTTGGCTTGATCACCATTTCACAGTGGCTACACATTTACAGCCTGCTTTTGACAGAGCTGATATACTAGAACCTCTCTATTTTGAGTTACATAATGTCTGTTTCTGTGGTACAAACTGGGCATGAGCGTTGCTGTAGGAGTTCTACCAGATACTGAACCTGACTGTCTAGCAGTCTCTGCCCCCAGGGTCTCCTACAACATTTCAGTACTCAGGAGATTAGGTCAAGTGGATTGTTTCAGTCAGGGTGTAGTGCTGCTTTATACTTGTTGGTTGATTCATTTCATTTTTTTCTCTCAGTAGATTCAGACATTTTTAAGCCAAAAGGGAGGAAAACAATATATATCCTGCCCCATTTTAAATTTGATTTATTTAGACTGCTATCAAAGCTAGTATCATCTAAATAAGAACACACATGGGTACGCACACACATGCAAATATGCAATAATTGCAGAGTGAGGTATTCTAGATGTAGAAATCATGAATTTAGGATTTCTGTTTCTTTTTCCACCCAGTTTCCCCTGTGATGCTCTTCTCTGACATTTTCTTAGTTCAAAATATATATCTCCTGTAAAAATAAACATTTTAAAGTAGTAGTTCATTTTATGTGTCCCAATTACAAAATGTAATGCCTAGTTATTTTAGAAAATTTTGGGAAAGAAACAGTAAAAGAATAGATGCAATAAACCATCACTAGAGTAGGATAATTCTTTTATCCTAGTCTCAAGGTTTTTTCAAGATATCCTCAAGATAAAATATATACTTTATAAATATTCTCAAGATATTTTCCTGAGTAAAGAAAACTTATAAGTAGAGAGTTTTGAATGTATTCCTCAGTTCCTAATGCAAGTGCTTTTCTGCAAGTAGCATAGCTCACAATTAGTTATCTCTTACAGGATTAATTAATGACATTTATTATAAATCACTTTTGTCATTTTTTAATTAGGTGTCTTTAAAAATATATTTTATTAGAAATACTAGCAAAATTTTAAAAATTTATTGAGAATAATAAATCATAAGCTTCAAGGTCCAAATGGCTGAATTAATTCTGAATTAATGGAACTATGGATGACAGATACTATGATTTAGAAACAAATTATCCACAACTTTGTGATGTAATTATCACTGACACTCATACATAAGGAAAATGGCTTATCTTTCCATCATGACATCCGGACCCTCATCTGGAAGACCCAAAAGATGCACTGGAGTCTTCTGAAGTCTCATGTGCACATTTGTCCGGGAGCTTATCATCACCTTCAGTTGCAGGCCGCTGTTCCTTCCCAAGTGGGGTTCTCCATGTGGCCCGTCTGAGCGGGCTAATGTGGGCTTCCTACAGTGTCATGGCTGCGGCTCAGGGAAACCTATGATAGCAAGAAATACCATTTGTTTTTATCCAGCCTCCAAAGTTATGCAGCGACTTCTATTACATTCTACTTGTGAATATAGTCACAAACTACAACTTTGGCAAAATTTACGGGTTTAGAAACTAGAGTCTACTTCTTAATTCAGAGTAGCTAGGTCTGGAAGAGTAAGTGAGATTTCAAATATTGCTATGGCTATTGCTGCTTTTGGAAAAGAAGTTCTCTAGCGATAACACAGAGGACAAAATATGCTGATCCTGTCCTCTAGGAACAATTGTCTCATTGAGAGAGACGATAACTCCCTTCCCTTAAGGGTGTCACGATTGCTGCCACAACATTACTTGGACTCTGAGAAAAATAATAGAAATTTTCCATTCTCTCTGAGCTTTAATGAGAACTGGATCCCTCCTTGAATGAGAAGTGGAGCTCTCTCACAGTCTGAGATTTGAGGAGAGATAATACTAGGTGGATAAGTGATTAACTCACTACCAGCCCATGGTTATTCAAATTATTTTGTCTTTGCTCCAACCACAGGTTGCTATAGCAGCAAATAACCAATCCGTGTAGTCTATCTATTTTATTTATTTCATTTTTAGGAGTGCATTTCTTTTTTATTTTAAAAATAAAAGAATGAAAACATATTAACAGACACACAAACATTTACAAAATAACACAAAAACAGTACAGGCAATACAGAATTTCAGACAAGGTGACAGAAAACAAACAATGGTTGTTGTATTACATATTGATATCTTTAAATTTGTTACTCAAATAAACAAATATAGGCATGTGAGACTGATCAAACAGTTAAACATTAACTGTTCCTTTCAAAAAAGCAATAGAAATCAGTGGTACAACTATCTTAGCTGTCCTGTGTATACATATGATTTTTTTATTTTATAGAGAATAAAAAAATAATAACAACATAGACAAAAATAATAAAAATGATACAGGGTGTTAAAAGAAAACTATAGGAATTAACAGTGGTTGTTTTATTATATGTTGTTACCTTCAATGAAGTTGCTCAGATTACTAGATGTAAAAATGCAAGATTGATCAAACCTTTAAACAGAATAAAAAATAAATACAAAAAAAGTTAGAAATGATACAGAGCTTTACTAAACACGATGGTAGGAATTCACCAATGGTTGTTACATTGCATATTGTTGTCTTCAGAGTAGTTGTTCTGATTACCAGATATAAGCATGCAAAATTGGTCAAAAATTAAGCGTGAACTGTTCCTTTCAATAAACCAATAGACATTAACAGTACAATTATCCCAGCTATCCATACATTATATATATAATATATTTCCCCTTTCTTTTTATGTCTTGTTCTCCTTTCCTTCATCCCAGTTGTTCCTTCCCTCTGAGCAATTTCTTTCCCTTTCACAATATCTATTGTACTTTTTGGGTTTTATTTACTCCTTCAGGTTCTTATACTAGGGAGACAATATAATGTTTATACACGTGGGTCTGATTTATTTCACTATGAATATAGTCTCTAGTTGCATCCATTTACCTATAAAAGCCTTGAAACCCTTCTCAGTAGGAAATTTCACAAATACGATGTAAAGAGTGATCATGAAGATTCAATTATGTATAAATATATGAAGTGTTATCAAAAGTTTTATTTAAGTTTTTAAAAAATTACTACTAAAAAAGATTAAAAATTACTACTGTAAAAGTTACAATGCCATGAACCGCCCTCAAAGCACTCCACTTCACAGAGTAAACAATTATCCCACTTGTCATTTTCTGAAACAATTCTGGAATTCTTTCATGACTGTCTCTCTCTTTTTTTTTTTTTTTTTTTTGAACAGGGAATTGAAATCAGGACACCTTGCACTTGCCCGGCAGGTGCTACGGTGCTGAGTTGTATCCCTGGCCCATTCCTGTGTGTCTTTACAAGTGATCAAAACTACATGGGAATGCTGCTACCAAATCCATTCAGTGGAAAGACAAGCTCATAAAAACACTACGATGTATCACCATCTACGTCTTTCACCAGGTTTGGCACCACGGAACTCCTGCCTCTCCCTCAAAGTAAAAATTCTCATGAAAGGTAAATATTTTGAATTGATTCAAATATTTCAAAGCAGCTATGAGAAGCACTTGCAGTTTAAAAGTAAATGTTATCTATCCATAAATATATAACTACATGCACGATCTCTAAAATTATCCAGACAAAATAAACAAATTATAAAAGAATACATGTAACATACATTTTATATCAATCAGTGAAAAAGTACTTAAGTGCTAAAGGAAGTATACAGAATGAGAAGGCTGACCAGTGAATGATTTATGCAGAATGTTGTCAGCAAGTAGGAAAAAAGACAATACTTATGCTCTATATTATCAATTTTAGCAATTTTATGCACTAGCTTTTACTCATATTTAATGTTTAAAAGCAGACTTGTCTTACAATTTCAGTAGACCATGTAGCAGCACGTATTTAATGTCGCCTTGTACAGCACTTCGGTCATGCATAATGACTGTTAGTGATTTGGACAGAGAAAAGCAGAGGTTCCTGAAGAAATAATGCATTATTGATGCTCTCTGTCACACAGGGAGACTTTGTGTTGTCTAAAGAGACAAAGTCGCAAGCATTTACATCTTTGAGTAAATAAATGAATTGAAGAATAAGATTCAGAGAGTAACAAAAAAATAGAAAGTTTTTGAAAAGGTTGCAATTGAAAGAGACATTAAAATATATTTTTAGATTCCTCACAAAACTAGGATTAGAAGTCTCACTTAACCCAGCTAGTCCCCTTCTGGGTGTTTTTCCAGAAAAATTGAAAACATCATACCACAGCAACCTACGTTTATAGCAGCACAATTTGTAATTGCTAAATCTTGGAAACAACCCAACTGCTCATCAGTGGAGGAAAGGATAAAAAAACATGCCATATTTTTGTACAACAAAGTATTACTCATCTATAAGAAAGATAAACTGGAGGCTTTTATAGGTAAATGGATGCAACTAGAAAAATCCTTAGTAACGCATATACACCTTTAATAGACAAAATATTTTAAAATGAAGTTATTGAATAACAAAATAACTAGAAGGATGTATTATTTTTATGGATTAGAATAAATGTGCTGCACTGGTTAGAGGTCAATATGAATAACTTGATCCCATATATAGAGAAAATTAATTTTATAGTCATAATACAGACCTATGAAAATGTAAAAGGAGTAATATTTCTTGAGAAAGTTATACACTTTAGATGTATTAATTTAAAATAAAGATATTTGAATGAAACCCTGAAACATTTCACCACTCTTCATAAAAGAAATCAAAATTCGTAAATGTTTTTTATAAAAAACCTTCGAATATGAGTACAGACATAGAGTATATGAGTCTAAAAAAATCCAGCCATATCATGGGGGAAGATGTTTTTCACTGTTATCATTAACAAAGATCTAGGATCCAGAATATATAAAGAACTTTGAAAAAATTTATATGAATATACAAGGATAGTTGGGATAGGTGTATTGCTGATGTCTGTGGTATATTGAAAGGAGTAGTCAATATTTAAAATTTTCTTTTTTTTGACCAATTTTGCACACTTGAATATGGTAATCAGAAAAACTGATCTGAAAATAACAATATGCAGCATAAGAACTATTGTTGAACTCCTACCATCTTCTATGGTGAAGCTCTGCATCATTTCCAATTTTTTTTTATTACTTGTTATTGTCGTTGACTGTTTAATCAATCTTACATTCTTACATCTGGTGGACTGAGCAACTTCTTTGAACATAACAATATGTAATGTAGCAACCACTGTTAATTCCTATCATTTTGTTTTGAGGTCATGTATCATTTTTATTGTTTTTGAGTTATTTTCATTTTGTTATTTTTTTTAATCTTTAAAATAGAAAAGAACCTCGACCAGGTATAGAAAGACAAATATAAAAATAGGAATACCTGAGTAGGTACTTCATAGAAGAAGCTATCTCTAGGCTAGTACACATTGTAAAATATGCTTTTATCTTCATCCTTCTTAGTAACCAAGAAAATGCCAATTAGAAATGTAGCACTGGTTTAATGCAAACATTATCATATATAGGCCAGAAGGCCCAAAGTGTAAAGTACTAATGGTAAAACTATTGGCCAAGATGCAAAGCAAGCAACTACAACTTTCCTACATTGCCTATAACAGTAACAATATTTTAATCACATTAGAAAATTGCATGGTAACATCACCTAAAATTGAATAAGGCTTTTAACTGTACTGTTTCACTACCACATATGTATTCAACAAAGACATGCATAGTCTGCTTCAAGAGAGATGTAATTGGCTATTGAAATAAGCAGTATTTAAGATAAACTCTCAAGGTGGAAACAACCAAAATGTCTTTTATCTATGGACTGGATAAATCATTTGTGGAATAGGCTATCAATGAAATATACAGTGATGAAAATCAACTCGGTATAGTTCATACAATAAAATGCATTACTTTCAAAAAATAATACTAACCAAAGGAAGCTATGCACATAAAATGATGTCATATTAGTTACTGTAGAGTTCAGAACAGAAAAAAACTACAGAACTGTTTTGTAAGCCAGCAAAGTAGCCACTCTTGGGATGAAGAGAACAAGAAGGAATTTAGAGATGACATGAAAGAAACTTTTGTGTCTAAGTCATATTCTATTTTTATTTTCCTCAGGTGTTCACACTGGAATATTTTGTTGCACTATAGATTAAATGTTGTATTTTCTTAATAGTACTTTACATTTTTAGTGGTAAGCATTTTTAAAGTGGGCTGTGGATATGAAAATTTAAAGACCATAAGTGATTAATTTTACTTATCAATTTCTTTTTCATATATGTTGGCAGGTCAAAATTTAGGATCCCAACTCCCAAAAACTTGAAAATATCATCTGCATACTACGATAGCTTTTTAATATACAATTATGTTCAGGAGTTTGAGATGGAAGGGTCATTTTGCATTGTCCTGTAAGTCCTGCAGGTCCAATGTGATCACAAAGATTCTTACAGAAAGCTAGGAGGGGATCAATCAGAGACACTGATATGATCACGGAAGCAGATATGAGGGTGGGGAAGACAGGTGAGCAGGGAACAGGGAGAGAAGCAGCAGGACTGAGGGGGAGAAAGATGGAGAAAGAGAGGGAGGAGTAATGTGAGGGTTCTCTGCTGCTGGTCTTGAAGAGAGAGAACAAGGCCATAAACCAAGGAGTGTGGGAAAAGACAAGGAAACCAAACCTCCCCTCGATCCTCACACAGTATCGTTTACCTAGTGTGGATGACTGATTTTCACAACTGTAAGACAATAGATTTACTTTTCAAAAATTGTTATGTGTATGACGATTTGTTATGGGAAAAATAAGACATTTATACAATATGGCAAATTGTTGTATGTGATTTTTAAAAAAAATTTGCCTAAATGAATTGTAAACATCTTTCCAAAAGCATGGATTTTAAATTTTAAGGATGAAAGTATTATATTATCATTTAATTTAAAATAACATAAGGGTTGATAAAAATAATTGTATCATATGAAACTTGATGGAATATACTTCAGTAATGGTTTTATTTTACTTGATGAACTTGTCTGAATCAAGAAAAAATACATCTATATGAATGAAGAGGTAATTAAGTATAATTACCCGTTGTTTAATTCAAAAATCAATGCACACTAATAATTATTGATTATATTTATGAAACGTATAGCAAATCAGTTAGTCTATGCCCATGGATTCTGTGGCATTGATTATGGAAATCATTAACCATTGTGAAGTGAACAAATCGTTTCCACTACTCATTGGATGAACTGTGTACATCTAGGTATGTGTTTATCAACATAAGCTTTTTTGAGGAATGATTTCTTTGAGATATGGTCTGAAGCTTTCAGTATAAATGTTCAATGTATCACGTTGCATGCATTCCAATTTTGGCTATCCCAAACCTATATATCTTTTGAAAGTGCATCAAGCCATTTTCCAAAGTCTGATAACAAAAAACAATCAAACAAAAATGTTCTTTTGCTTATAGAGATTGTTTTTCCATTGATTGCAATTTCAATTTGCAATATTTGGATGTGTTCTCAAATGCCACTGTAGTTATCCAAATAGAGAAGTGAGCTTACAGTATTGTGACTTGAAACGTGGCCTGAGGTAGTTATGAAAATAGCAGAAGCATTTGATTTAAACATCCACCTCACTACCGATTAGAACACTTGAGTAGCATCTTAAGGTCTATTCCTATACCACTCTTGGATGGAATAAATATAGAACTCAGGGAGATTCTAAAGGGCTCTCAACCACAGAAGGAGAGAACAAAATGTTGGGTCTGGGTGGATCATTAAAGGAAGTAATCTTCCATTTAGAAATGTCAAATAAATGTCTAAGTGGTAGTTATAATACAAAATACAGATAAAAGCGTGTTTATTTCCTTCAAATAATGGCCAGCAAGGCAACCTGTAGTTTTACCTTTCTAAAAACTTTCTTTTTTTATTTTAAAAATAAAAGAATGAAAACATATTAACAAACACATGCATTTACCAAATAACACAAGAACAATATAAGCAATGCTGAAATTCAGACAAGGTGATAGGAAATTAACAATGGTTGTTGTATTACACATTGATTTCTTCAAAGCAGTTACTCAGGAAAGTAGATATAGACATGTAAAATGGAGCAAATAATTAATCATTAACTGTTCCTTTCAATAAAGTGATAGAAGTCAGTAGCACAACTATGTTAGCTATCCTGTATACACATATATACATAATTTTCCCCTTCTTTCTTTTCTCTTTTCCCTCATCCCAGTTGCTGTTCACTTTTGAGCAGTTTCCTGTCATTTCACAATGTCTACCATACTTTCTAATTTTACTCACTCTTTCAGGCTCTTACACTAGTGAAACAATACATTGTTTATGCATGCGAGTCTGATTTATTTCACTTATGAGTATGGTCTCTAGTTGTGACCATTTACCTACAAAAGCCTTGAGTGTACCTTTCTTTATAGCTCAGTAATATTCCATTATATAAAAATACCACAACTTTTTTATCCATTCCTCAGTGGATGGACATTTGGGTTGCTTCCATGATTTAGCTATTACAAATTGCGCTGCTATAAACATTGGTGCACATATATTGCTGTGATATGATGTTTTCACTTCTTCTGGGAAAATACCCAGAAGGGGAATAGCTGGGTTGAATGGGACCTCTAGACCTAGTTTTCTGAGGAATCTCCAAACTGATTTCCACAGTGGCTTCACCAGTCTGCATTCCCACCAGCAATGGAGAACAGTTCCTTTTGCTCCATAGCCTCGCCAGCATTTGTTATTGGTTGAATTCTTCATGATAACCATTCTTACTGGGGTGAGAAGAAATCTCAATGATGTTTTAATTTGCATTTCTTTAATGACTAATGAGTTGAACTTTTTTGTGTATTTATTTGCCATTTGTATTGTTTATCTGAGAAGTGTGTATTCATCTCAGATGCCCGTTTTTGGACTGAGTCTTTGTATTTGGGGGGGTGATGAAAACAGTCATCCTCATGTTTGCTAAGAACATTTCTCATGATTTTTAAAGATTATAGCTCCATAGTACAGGTTATTATATTAATATTTCAGAATATTGAAAAGTTAATCTTTATAATGTATTTTTTCACAATTACAAACACTAATTATGTTTATTTAACATTTTCTAAATAGCAAATGTATAAAAAATCAACTATAACTGCATTGCACCCTAATAATAATGACAGTCCTTACTAAATTACTTAGTTGAACTACTGACTGTGTTAAATTTTAAAATATCACGTTTTGAAAATATAAAATGCCTATCCATTCCTTTGATTTTACTATATTATAAATTGTTTATTTAATAATATGCCTATTGCCAGGAAAACTTTTAATGGAAGTTTATAAAAAAATTATCCAGCTGTGAAATTGGAACCAAAACTACTACAGCTCAACTGAATTTTATTTTTTACTATTTTGCCAACAGTAGTCTGTGCTTGCTTTTACAGTGCCTCCAACTGAGAAGGATTATCTGGTCAGAATATAGCAGTACATAATAAATGTGCTTCATTTCTTCCAAGTTCTTCCAGCTGACAGCCAGAATAAATGTCTGTCTCAGTGCCGGCACCAGAGGTACTTCTGCAGAGACTATTTCATGGTCCATTGAACCCTAAAGGGCATTGTTTTCAAGGCATATTATCAGAAACGAGGGAGCAAGTCATCGAAGAGGCTATTACAGGGACTCGTGACACTTGAGAATGTACCTCTAGCTTCGTTGCTAGTTTGGAGACATTACTATAGCAAAGACAGTAGCTGTAAATGTGCATTTCTCAAAATCTTTTCAACTTATCCCTCTGAGAAAGAAAATATGTCTATATAGGTATTTGAAAGGTTTGGCAAGGTAATTATGTTAGTTGTATGGCCTTAAATTGTAAATAGCTACAGATATAATACCTCTGCTTACCATTACTCACAATTTTCTTCGGATATCCCCGACTCATTTCATCCTCACCCGACCTTCCAATCGGTAGAGTTATGTGCTTGGTAACCTTGCATTGCTGCTCTTGCTGTTGCTGTAATATGCTTAAGACATTTATGGATGCCCTTATCACAAGTACTATGCTTGTTTATATGTGCTTTTCCTACAAGATTGAATTACCTGAAAGCAGAGTCCAAGGGTTTGAGTTCTTACATCCCCATGCCAAATGCAGTCACTGACAATATGGATAGAGTATATTTTTATTACTGCAGAGCTATCAAAATGAATTATACGAGTTACATCACAAATGCTATAGAAGGTCACAACACCTTTGTGCTTTGTTCGGTAATCGACATAATTTCCTAATGCATTTTTGTGGATGTTTAGTTCTCATGAGTGTGAGAAAATTTCACATGCAAAATAAAATGAAAAACTGTTTAGTGTTATTACTTTAAAATATGTCAGTTCAATCTATAGCAAATACTTTGTTAGGCAGAGATTATTTTTCATTTCATTTGTAAGCAATAATTACATGGAGTTAGCTTTTATTTTATTTAAAACTTTTCTAATGTATTTTTTAGTTAAATAATTTTTAACATCACTAAACTTTCTAATTAGAAAACATAGTGAAGATTAGTTAGCTTATATATTCTATTTATTAACTTCTAATCAATAGCAATTATGTATGATACATATGCATGTGTCTAAATATTTTAAAAGCTTTATATTCAAGGCTGCCTGGTATATTTCAAATGCTACTTACTTAAAAATTATATATATTTTTTAATCTTTATTTTGTTATTGTATCATTAAATCACTAAACTATATTTCCAGTCCTTTTAAACTTTTTTAAATTTTGAGATAGGATCTGTCTAAATTTCTTAGACTGCAATCCTCCTGCCTTTGCCTTACAAGTAGCTGGAATTACAGTCATGGGCCACCACATCTAGTCCATATGCACATATTTTATAAATGATTTAAGGACACCAAAATATATTTTAACATTTTAAATAAATAATCAGAGTTTAGAAAGTTACAAACTAGAATAGAATTATATGGTCAAAATGAAAAAGTAGATAAGCAATAGCCGAATGAAAGTTTTGACTTTGTTTTAAGAGACTAAATGAAAATAAAAGTAATACAGTAAGTTCTATGGTTTGTACATTTTCAAAGAAAATTTTGAAAGTCTTAAGAATTCTTGTACAGAAATAAGCTTTCCTAATTCTTAAATATTATTTAGACTTTGATGTAGAGAATGTGAAGAAACCCTGTTTTATTTCAAGAGCATTTATACAGCACATGTGAAAATAATTTACAAGGATATATTTTTGTGGTATCCACCAAAGAAAGCTGAAGACATATCAGTAAAGGCAACTCAGTTTAAATATCTCTTTACTCTCATTTGTTTTCCGAATGAGTATAAATAGCAAACAAATAAAAGTTAAAAGTAGTGCTTTGTAGGGGATAAGCACAAATGTACTCATGGACTATTATTTGGGAAGAATTTCTGAGAGTAATTCTAAATTTTGGAGGATTATAATAATCTTTCAAACACTGGTGAAATCAGTGGGCACTCTATGCATGCTCATAAATAAGAAACTTTGTGGGACATTTTAGGATTTATATCTGCCTTAAGGCTAAGATTCCCTGATCCTGATGAATGTGACTTCTGATACTCCTTCAGGTTTAAAAATAAAACAAAATTAAACAAAAGATTTGCACACTAGAACTGGGCATGAAATCCTTGTTAATGACTGAAATTTATTTTATATTGCTGATGAAAACCAAATTCCTTTATTTTGGAGAATGAATTACAAGTTGTTAAGATCCCTATGTAAAATTGGGGTACTAGGCAAAATTTCTCAACATAATCAATGATTAGTTGTCTTAGAGATTTTTATTCTAGCTGCTTCACCAAACTGGCCTCCAAAACTCAACATACTTTGAAAATCAAATATTGGTTTTGACTTTAAAAAAGAAAAAATTCATTGTTCACAAAATTCCTACTAGGAAGTTTTATAACAGTTGTATTTATAAATGACAAAACTTGGGAAAAAACTAACATGTCCTTAACTAGGTAAATGGGCAAGAAATCTATGGTACCTTCAGATAGTGAGATATTACTAAGCGCTACAAAGAAGTGACCCATGAAGAGAAGTGATTGTAACTTAAATATATTATGGTGACAGCAGCAGGGAAGCCTGTTGCCCAAATTAACTTTTCTTTATTTGGAAAGCTTGGAGATCAGGTTGTGCTTATCAGCAACTACTCCATATATGCGTAAGTTTCCTACACAGACCAAAGTGAAACATCTGCAAAGATTATAGTTCTTGAGTAATCTGTAAAAGCAACAATCCAAACATGAAATATTTGAAGAAAAAAATGCAAATCATGCACAAATCTTAATTGCCAAAACCAGGGAAAGTGGAGGAATACTTTGATAAAAAATATATTTCAACATATTGATTCACATAAAGAGTTGTAGAAGATAAGAATGAAGAGAAATTTTGAACTTTTAAAATCACTACCAATAACATATTTCCATATTTAAAGAATATTTTGTATCTGTGTTAAACATGGAAATAACATGATAACAAATAGAAACTAGAAGATGGAATAATGTGAAATAAGAAGTAGCCTTTCTCATTGGCCAAAAATGACTAAAGTTTGTGGTCAATGAATGCATGATAAAATTTATTTTAATTGTGTAATTAGATTACTATTCAATTTTAAAAATATACTGTGCATTGTTAATAGAAACATGTGCCTAAATTATATAATAGTATAACAGCTTAATAATTATTTTAAAATATTATATATGAAGAAAGAGAAAAGAAAAAAGAAAGAAGGAAAGGAATATATATATGTATACATAAGGATAGCTGGGATAATTGTACTACTGATGTCTACTGGTTTATTGAATGGAACAGTCAGTGCTTAAAATTTTTTGATCAATTTTGCATGCTTATATCTGGTAATCTGAACTAATCTGAAGATAATAATATGCAAAATAACAACCATTATTGAATTCCTACCATCTTGTTCAGTGAAGCTCTGTAAAATTTCTGTTTTGTTATTATTTTTTGTTGTCTTTAATTGTTTGATCAACCTTACAGTCTTATGTCTGATAATCTAAGCAACGTCGTTGAACACAACAATATGTAATACAACAACGCTTATTAATTTTCTTTCATCTTGTTTCCAAGTTTTATATTATTTTGCTTTTGTCTTTTTGTTATTTTGCTTTTTTCTCTTTAAAATAAAAAACTGTAATAAAAATTCTTATTTAAGTCAGATACCAGAGTAAAAGACTGAATTTTAATTATAACAAGAGCCAAAAGTTATTGTATGAAGGAAATATATTCACATACACATAAATATAAATTTATAAAACAATCATTTGAAGAACTAAAAGAAACTCTAGGCAACGTTGCCTTAGGAGAGTAGGATTTGGGAAAAGAAATAGCCACAAAATTAAAAACCTTGCTTGTACATTATCTATGCTGATGTATTGTTGGTGTTATTTTTCAAAGGCCTATGCATGTTTCCTTACTTGTATATCAACATTAGTTAAAATCAGAACCACAGAAAAACACACTAACTAGAAATTTAGTTGTGTGCAGAAAAAACTAGTTCTTTATTAAGCTTATGTTAGTTTGACTATTCAGAGTTTCAAAAGTTTAATTGAAATAAATTGAACTCATTGTATTTTACTTCTATACATGTAGAAAAGAGAAGTGTTTAAGAATTTAACAATCAAAATGGAAGTAATATATAACTTTCAGATAGCAATGATACTCAGCTATAATTTTCAATTATGAAATTTTAAAATTTTCTCAAAAATTAAAATAAACCTTCAATTCAGTGAATTTCTAAGGTCCCATTATTAGAAACATATTCATAAATAATTATGAATCATGATTATTAACTTTACTAGATCTGCATTTAATTTAATTTCATTCCATTAAAAGCACTATATAAAGAATACAAAATCAGTACAAAAAATTTTGCTAGCAGTATGGGTCATAAGCTGTTATTGCAAAGAAAGAAAAACATCCAAATAAAATTTAATAATATCAATATGGACATAAAAATGACAGAATGATAATGTAAATTAATGAATATAAATTTGTGGTGATTTTCCTCTACCTGTGAAATAAACTATCATGAGCAAAAGCTATGTACACTACACCTAAGTTCTAAATTGCTTAAATCTCATAAACACCATTTAAGGAAAACATGTAGCTAAGTAAAAAATTTTCAGTCCTTGGATTTGAGAAAAATAAATAGGACGTTCACTTTTAAGCAATGCATTTTATTAATCTTCATTAGAATTGTTCTAATTTTTAACTCTAGCAAAGAAATATCATGAAAAGATTCCTTTTTAAAAAGTAGGAGTTCATCACAGTGTTTAAAAAACCTTTTGTCTTTGTTAGTATTATTTGAGAAAATAGAATGAAGAACACTTTTTAATTATGTTCTTGTTAAGCCCTATTGTGACAGTTTAAAAATATTTTCCAATGTGTTTGAAGTGTTAAGAAACTTCCAAATCATATTTTTCTGAAAAATTTTAGACCATATTTAATTCCATAAGGAGCACTGTATAAACTCTACTTTCTCTTATTTATCTTTATTTTTCACAGATTTTCAATGTAAAATTTGCAATGTATATTTGTTAAAAATAATAGCCACTAGCAAGCTTCTAACATGCGTTACGAATAATGATGACAGGTTAGTCAAGCATGAAGAGAAAAACCAATGGAGTACAAAAAAGAAGCCAGGAAATCACAGGCAGAAAAAAATAAATAACGGCAATAATCTATAAAAACTGCACTTATTTGCTCCTCCTCCTCTTCTTTCTTTTTTTATTGTTTTATACATATTTGGAGTTTTATAAATTCTAGAGTTAGAGTCCTGAAATGTTTGAAATTCTACAAAAAGACTGCTGAGAAGGTGATGTTCTTATGTTAAGCTTGTTCTGGAGTTGTCAGCCCACTCAGTCCCTATGCTTAGCGTAAATATTCCGGTTTTGCCTGAGATAGCGCAATTCACATATTGTAATTCTGTATAATTATTAGGAGTTTCCCCTTTCACCCTAAAAGTCAGTTTGGTTTATATACTCTGTGGTATGACATCATTCTGCTTTACTAAGAAAGGACAGTATGTGGTTGGTTACACAAAGTTTTACTAAGAAAAGCTGAACATTCACCCCCGAAAGAATAGTATACATAATATTGCTTTTGCTTTTTTTCTTTGTAAGTGAAGACAAAAGATTTTATGAAAACACAGCTAGAACCCTTAAATCTCTCTCTCACTCTCTACCCCTTCTCTCTCGCCTTCTCTTCCTGCTCTTCCTCCTACTCTCTTTTCCTCCCTCTACCTCTCCTACCTCACTCACTTCTTCCTCTCAACTCTGCTTTCTTGAGGAGTTGGCTTCTTAAGCAATCTTTGAAGTGACAAGAATCCATCAAGGGTTACTGAATCATATCTTCAGGTTTTCAAGCCCAGTGTAAAGGAAGGTCTCTTTTCCTCTTTGGTATTAACCTTTCCTGGCTTGCACTGGGCTCCAAATGCATCCAGGAGTGGGTGGCTGTGGCTGGAGGTCATAGCGATGGACAGAAGTGAAAATGATGTGCCCATCACAGAAGTGGTTAGGATGTATACCAAAAAACAAGTGGACAGACAAGAAGGAGGAGGAAAAGAACAATCTGGTCACCATAATAGGCAAGAGATATATCAGGTCTTCAAAACACGAAAGTTCCCTTAAGCAGATGTGTAATTACCTTGCTAAAACCCAAATTTCAATGTTTAGTCAGCTTTCAAGAAAAATTTAGGAAGAGCTTTACCCACAGCACTGTTTTACTGAATTTCTAAAAATGTTTTACCATCAATGAGACTGTTACTTTTTGTTATATCATTTCTGATTTTCATCTCCAAACTTTGTATTAGACGATACAGCCTATTACCTGATAATTACCTGATAATTCCCATAATGCAGTTCCATTGAATTAAGTCCATTCTGGTGATGAGGAGCCACAGGACAGGAATAAAGTTAACCTAATGGTAAAACTGCCTCCGGCAGCAGCCTTTGAGCTGGGAATAGAAATGGATTTACCTTCTTGAAAAGAGCGAGTACAAGTGAAAAATGTATCTATGTATCCCTACAGCCAGGGACACAGATATCTACTGGTTATCCTTTTATATATTTAAAAAATGCAGGAAAATTCTGTACAAATGTACAAATCAGGGTAAAAATCTTTGGATAGTATTCTGAACTTAGGGATAGTCATTACTAATTGTAATTTTTTTTAAAAAATCAAAACAATTCCTCCACATTGTATCAAGAATAAAAACACAGGAATTTTGAATACATGCTGGAAACACATATTTTAAAAGACTAAAGGGCATTTACAACTAAGTAATTGGGATTTTACATGAAAGCTAAAGCCAGCATTACTTTATGGATTGAGTTTATCCTTTCTTGTTCAGAAGAGATAGCTTAAAATGCATTAGCTAGAAAACCAGAAATTGTGAATCACCCCTGTCTATCAAGGTTACCAAATAATGAATTATACTTCTTTTTTCTATATGGATTTAATACTAATATCTGTTGCTGTAAAGAAGATATTTTCTATCACTATTAAGAATGACAGCTCCTAAAGTTTTCCTGTTGGTAAAGGAACAGATAACTTAATTGTTCACATGTATGCTGCCATCCAAAGACTGCTTTGGTAATCATAACGTTATGGTCTTTTTTTCAAACAAGGTGAATGTTTTTAAATTAACAAAATAGTGTCTCATAACTTGCATTATTTTTTCATGTCATACAATTCATATGGTATGAATTCTGTGAATGTATATATTACAAACAATATAATTATTTATTCCTGAGTATTCCTCTATTCTTGTGCTATTTATAAACTTATTTTTTTGCAGCACTGGGGCTTGAACCCATGGGAGCTCTTCCACTGAGTTATACCTGCAGCCCCTTTCACTTTTTTTTGAGACTAGGTTTCACTAAATTGCCCAGATGGAATGTGAAGTTGTAATCCTCCTGCCTCAGCCTCCCTCAGGGCTAGGCGTTCAGTAGTCTGCCACCTCACCCAGTTAATATGAACTATTTATAACAGTTGGAAACATGGGGAAACAGAGAAGACAAATTATTTCCTAGGGAATTCAAATTGATTAATGCGTTTGCTGTCGATTTGAGATAGAAAGTGTTACTATAAAAGCAACAGAACATTCCATAGACCTTACTCATCTTAAAAGAAGAAATTTGGTTGAACCAGACTCTTCCGGTATCATACATTCATTAATTTATGATATATCTCTTAATAATGCATATTTCTCTCTTACTATAAGCATGTAGGATGTTGCTGTCTACAATTTATCCTTATGAACATAAATTCCTGAAAGTGGATAGCTGCAACTTTGCCATCCATTTTAGGGAAAACCCTGGAGGATAGGGCACAAATCTGAGTAGAATGCTTCTATGTTCATTTTTCCTCAAAGGAAATGTACAAGTAAACAGGTTCATTGGCTGTGCCCGGTAGCTTGGCAGGATGGTTCAAGGATGTACACAGGTTTTTGAGAAAGACTTCTGGGAATTAGGTCTGTGGATGTAGACCTCTGAAGGCAAGCAACATGAGGATGTTTTCCTTCCATGTGCTGAGAAGTGAATTCAGCTCAGGGGTTTAGTAACTAAATGATTAGGGTGACACATATGGTGAATGCCAACCAGCCAATTGTCCATCTAGTCTTGTCATTGTTCAATGGTCTTAAGAAAAAGTTAGTTGTGAGAGCAAGAATGGAGGTTATATATGTACTCCTCCACATGGATTTCCCCTCACCAGGGCTACTTAGACTGAAGTCACTGTTAACTTTCTGTCTTCCAGTAGCAGAAAGCAACAATAGGTCTCCAGTAAGTGCAGTTCTTTGGGGATGATCTGCTAATTATCTACTAAAAGCTTGATTGTATTTTCCTATCATAAAAAGAGCAGAAACTTTTTTTCTTTCTCAAATGAGTGCTTACTCTATATTTGGATTTCTCTTGCCTACATGAGAAGCTTCTGCCAAAATCACTACCTATGTGTCTACAGATTATTTTTTTCTCCACACATATGAGAATCCATATGACACTGCTTCTCTTGAAGGAACTGATTTCATAGTAAATGCAGCAAAGTAATAGACCCATGCTCATGGAATTTACTGCTCTTACCATGTTCAGGGGGAAGTATTCTAAAGTACCTGGCTCAATAGAAGAGTGAAATGGCCTTTTCAAGACTGAAGCAATATAAATTAAGTGGCAAAACCATATAGGACTCAGACAGCATTCTCCAGAATGCAGCACATGCTCTAAACCAGCATTCAACAAATGGTGTTTTCCTCACAACCAGGATTCGTGGCCTAGGAATCATGAGATATAAGTAACATTGCCTCATTATTACTTGTTAATGATTCACTTGATAACAGTAGTTCACTAGCAAAAAGTTTTGTTTCCTGTTTATTTTTAAACTTAAATTGTATTGATGGTTTAAACAGCATAGTGCCCAGTGAATGAATGCTTCCACCAGGAAACAGAACAACAGTTTCACTGAGATGGAAATTAAAACTCCCACCAGCCTAATTTGAGCTTCTTGAGGCTTTGAGTCTACAAGTAGAATCAGATGAGAGTATTGACTGTAGTGGTTAGTCCTGATTACCAATGGGAAATCCAATGGCTATTCCATGAAGACCATAAGGAAGACAATGTCTGGAATACAAGAGATCACTTAGGGATGCTTTAGTAGTATTAGGCCATTGAAATATAACAACAAACTAATTTAGACAATACACCTAAATCCCCAGACCCTATAAAATGAAGATTTGAGTCAACATTACCCAACAACATAGGAAATACAGAATGATCAGAAAGGAAGTTAATGTCCCAGTAACAATAACATCCAATTATAGAAGTGAGAAATCTAAAAACCATGTATTTTTTCTCATACTGGTATGTATATATGTATATATAAACAAAGTATATTTTATTTTCTCTTCATTCCATTATTACCTCATGTGAAATATTATAATAAGAGACTGACAGAAATAATTTGTGGATTGATTAAATAAGATGAAAATTTTTAACATTGTAACTAAGGATTTCCCAAAGAAGAAAAAAATATATATGTAATAATATATATAACAATATAATATAAATTTTATATGTACTATATATATTTTTTGACACAGGATCTCTCTGTGTTGTGAAGGCTGACCTTGAACTCGGTATGTAGTCAGTCTGGTCTTGAACTCATGGCAATCCTCTTGCCTCTGCCTCAAGTGCTGGGATTATAGATGTGTGCCATTACACTTGGAGAACTGTACATCTTTGTTTTCAAGGAAAATATAGTACTATTACCGAATGTAGAGTAGAGAAGTATAGCAGGAAATTTTTAAAAATGCAAATCAGATAATAAAAGTATTTCTAGACCATGATTCTTAATAGGTATACACTTCATAAGACAATATGAGCAAATTTCCATCAAGAAGAGTTTAACAAGAAATGAATAAGGTGGATTTAATGAAATTATAAACATATTTTATAACAGACCTGATAAAGTTAAAGAAAAATTAATAACAGTGGAAGAAAATATTTGCAAAATATATATTTGATAAAAACTATTGTCAAATATATATAAAGAAACTTAAACATAAATGTGAAAATGAACTATGTCATTTAAAAAGGGCAAAAACCTGATGAGACATTGACTTAGTTACTCTCTTGTTTCTGGGTCAGAATATTTAGTACTCACAAATTAAAGGAGGAAAGACTTCTTTAGGCTTAAGGTTTATCTTGTCCTAGCAACCGGAAAGATTATAGAGAATTCAGTCCGTATTCAATCAGCTCTAAGCCATGGTGGCTGGAGAGGAGCATGGCAGAGGAGAAACAGTCCATAGCAGGCAGACAGGAGGCAGTGAGCAGCTAACCTTCCTTTCTCTCCTTATTCCATTCAAGCTACAAGCCTGTTGGTGCTACCCATACCGAAGGTGGGCCTTTCCATGACCCATATCCAGAAATACACTAACCAATCAGTGGACTAATCTAGTTATCACATCTGTAATTCATTATCACACAGCCATGATCCAGTCAATTCCAAAAGCCTCACCCATGAGGCTTTGAGGGGATATCTAGATACAAGCCATAAGAGACACCTCATTCAAAAGGTATACAGATAGCAAATAAACATTGTTTAACATCATTAGAACATCACAAAGCAAAACAGTGAGATGGTACTTCACACATGTTGGAGTGGCTAAAATCTAAAACAGTGATAACACCAAATGTTGGTGAAGACATAAATAAGAACATTGCCTCATTTCTAGGAAAAGGTTAGCATTGTATAGAAACTTTAGAAGACAGTTTGACAGTTTCTTATAATCTAAAATACTTTTACCATGCAATGCAGTAATTGTATGCCTGAATATTTATGTCTACACACAGTCAATATTTACATCCACACAAAAAGCACTACATAGATAATTATTAGACATTTACTCAGAATTACCAAAATGTATGCCCTTTGATAGGTGAATGTGTAAACCAAAAGCTTTTTTGGTATATCCTGACAACAGAAAATTATTCAGCACTAAAAGGAAGTAAACTATTGAGAAAAGATGTGGAGGAAATTGGAATGCACATTACTAAATTAAATGAACCAATCTGCAAACACTATGAGATATAGGACATTCTTTAGAAGCTAAACTTATATAGTAAAACATCAATTATTGCCAGGAGTTAAGAGAAAGAGAAATATGAATGGTCAGATTCTAAAGGATACTTTAGACTAAGGAAACTATCGAGGACCAAAATTTTAGGTTGACCCCACAATGATGAATCAATGTTAGTATACATTTATCAAACCCCACAGAATACACAACATCAAGAATGAACTCTGATGTAAACTGTGAACTTTGGATGATAGAGATAGGTAGGCACAGAATGGTCAAGTGTGCCACTCTGACCTATACCGAGAATAAATAATTACAGCTAACACTTGTAAAATACATATGACATGGTGGAGGCTATGAATATATTTTATTTTATCCTACATAATCCTATAAAGTAGGCACTCTCTGTATCTTTTGCTCGGTTTTACAGTGAGTCTACACATTTCCTATCAAAAATAAAGTTCAATTTTTTAAATTAAAAAAAAGCTTTTTGAGAATTTGACATCTCCATAAAGTAAAATTAAATTGCATAAAAGCATGGTGTTAGCTATTACTGCATGATTAAAACAAGATGACAGGGAAAGCTACTTTTTAAAATATAAAACCTGCTGAATTAATTTGGAAAACACAAACTCACCTGTGTTTATCTACTTAAATTTCTGACATACAAAGATTTGTTAACATAATATATTGAATCATTGCACTTTGACACAGTTAGAAAATTAATCAAAATATCCACTATGGGGGCTGGGGATTTAGCTCAGCGGTAAAGCGCCTGCCTGGCAAGTGCAAGGTCGTGAGTTCGGTTCCCGGTACCGGAGAAAAACAAAAAAACAAAAAAACAAACAAACAAAAAAAAATATCCACTAGACAAATGGTTTATAACTGCAAAACCACAAAATGACAAACAATAAAAATGAACTTCATCTAAAAATATACTATTATATGTGAGTTCATTATTTATTAAATTACCACACTGAGATTGTTTATAACATATGATGTGATGTTAATAAAGACATAATACAGCAAAATGTCAAAAATGATCTGAAGGTGAAAAATCTGCAAAGTATCCACCTTATGTATTAGGCACCATATTTCAATTTAAGCAAAATCTTAGTGAAGGGATTTGTATTACTGAAGACTATGACATTTACAATAAAATGAAGTTTTGCTTGGGTAGAGAAAGTATATTGAATGTTTTGGTTTAATGATCACAGTGTCAAAGAATTGATTACTTTACATAGCAAGTAGCTAAGATTTCAGCCATGGACATTAACACAACATATATACAACACTTCCTTATAGCTTGAAGAATATGAGCATCAAAGTCCGTTATTTTAGACTTCTCAAATTTTGAGCATTTCCTTCTATATTATTATTATTATTTTGACAAGAAAAAATAAAACAAAATTTCTAAAGTAATATGTATCATAAATCACTGAATCAGAGACCTCTGGCGCACATTCATACTCTTTTGGATTCATTTCTCAGCGGCACATCAGTCTATGACTAAGTCTTGTAAATCCCCGATATTCATCTCTTCCTCTTCTTTCAATTATCAGGACCCATTCATCCTAATATCCACAAAGATGTCTCAATTAGTTTGGAAGCAACATTGGCCCCCAGTTAAAATTTCTCTGTATTCTTATCAATCATACGAACAATAGCAGCAGGAACTTTTATTAAAGGAATTCCTAAACATGAAAGAAGAGGAGAAAAAATTTAAAATATCTTTGAAATGAAAATGTCCTGACAGAAATAAGCAACACCCTTCCAACAAAAAATATCTATGGTATAAAATTTGTCTTTTGGAGGCCCTCAGGATTCCTTTCAAAGATTTGTGTAAGTATCCTTGATACTTCTGATCTTCAGCACAAGCTACCAGAATTACACAAGCTGAAGCCTATATGCCCAATTTATTCTTTCCCTTCAGAAAATCACTTATTTAATCTACTAAAAAATAATTTCTTTTTTATTTCAGTGAGTACCATGGTGAAAAACAACCAAATATTTAGAAGCATTTCACTTATATCAAGTAACTGTCTAATATGTTAGCATCTTCCAGAAAGTGAGTACACAAGATAGTCCATGGAAATCACGTGAGGAAAATGTATTGACCTCTTGTCCCATTTATCAATTGCTTCATCACTGATCACCTCCATTTTATCAGTCATTTATTTAATTCATGAATGTACAGTTTGTTGAGAGATTCTGTTCCAGTTTGATGGAACAGCTTGCCTGTGTGCTATTCAACATGAGATGGGATGATGGATGATGGAGGGAGGCTAGAATTTTCTAAAGGGTTCCTCTCTCATTTTTAGCATTTGATATTGTCTGTCATCTGGAATGGGGACACGAGTATCTATCTACACATGGCCTCCCGTATGATGACCAGGATAAAAACAGGAGAGAGAGAGAGAGAGAGAGAGAGAGAGAGAGAGAGAGAGAGAGAGAGAGAGAGAGAGAGAGAGAGAGAGAGAGAGAGAGAGAGAGAGAGACTGTATTGCTTTGAAATTCCCTGAGTGCTCTGTTGATTGAAGAGGTACAAAAGTCTCAAGACTTTTAACCAAAGAAGACACAGACTATACCATTTGATGAAGTGTGATGTGGTGTTGGAAGAGTAGGAGGTACAGGAAACATTATTCTAATCATTTTAGTACATTGCCTGGTTTGTTTTTGAGAATGTATTATACTGATGGTTCAGGCTGGCCTTGCACTTGCAGCTACCCTCTTGGGTTAGCCTCCCTAGTCCTGGGACTATAAGCATGTGCCACCCTGCCCAGCTAAACATTTTCTAAGTTCTCAAGAGGGCCATTAGAAATATAAAAGAATTACTCCAAGTTTATATTCTACACTGAGAAATTACTATGATGAGTCCCAGCCAGCAACAGAGCACAATGCTCACTAATATTCTGTACTCAACCCCTTCACTGATCTACCGCAATACCCATCCTTCTCACCAACTAGAAATAATTTAGGCACACAATAATTATGAAATGTTAAGAAAGTATAAGTGAAAATTTATTGTTTTTTTCTGGAGAAATTGTCCTGTTCTTGATCTGATATTGAAAATATTTTCTCAGGTAGAAAGAAAAATAATAGGAGACTCAAGCAGATGTGTTGTCACAGGTGATTAACTTTGAAGATATGGATTATATATATAAACATGCAGCAAGTATGTATTTATAAATCATTCACACAACACTTAAGGAGTTATAACTATTCTGTGCACCATACTAATCACCAGTAATAGTTAAAGTGTGGTCCCAGCCCTCCTTTGAGTGTAGAATCCTATCAGATAGTAAATATTTGGCTGCAAGGTTAATAGAGAAACCAGCCGGCTTATGCAATAAAATTTTTAGATTATTGTGGTGGATTGAGAACTGGTGGTCAACTTATAACACCCAGCTGAACTGAGTAAGCCTGGTGCTGAGTGTGGAAAGCCCACCTGAAGCTTGTTGCCAGCAGCATAAGAGGCAGAACTGGACAAGAAGTAAGGTTGCTGAAAGCCAAGAAAGTACTGTTGGGAGCTGAGAGAAGCTTTAAGAAGCTGTGGGTCTTTTGGAGGACTTGCTCATGCTGGCTTTCCTGATGAACTTGACTGCTCCCATTGTACAAGGAGCTTAGGACTAACCCTAACCCTAATCCTAACCCTAACCCTAACCCTAACCCTAACCTTGCTGGCACTGAGAATAGCTTTGATTCACTTTGGGGAGCTCTGGTCCTCACTTTGAGCATTGCTTCCTGGCTCTGGAGAGGAAGATGGTGCACGGTCAGTCTCCTGGAGAAGCTTGCTGTGTTGGCTTTCCTAATGGGAACTCAGTTTTCCTGACCATCCGAGGAGCTCGAGATCTCACTGTTGCTGAGGATGGCTGTGGTACTTTTGAGGGAGCTCGAGTTCTTATTCCGAGTGTCGCTTCCTCACTCCAATGTAAATCCCTCTGCCTGTTTGCACAGATCCTTCATCCTGCTGGCACAGACTTTCTGGATTCCACCACTGACCTTCAAGCCTTCCCAGTGCAGACTCATAAAACAGGCCTGCGTGAGGCATTGTCCTGGGCTCTAGTCCTCCAGCTGGATTCATGGGAAGCATTGTTATAGGCTCTAGGTCTTCCTCTGAACTCACACAGGACATTATCGTGGGATCCAGGCCCTGAACTGGATTCTTTGGTCTTTAGTGTGTAGACCAATTTCCTGCACTCTCTTGTATATGATTCTTTGGGTGACTGTTATAAACAACCTGATAAAATATATGTCCTGTGTCATATTGTTCACTTTTCAGTGAGCCCAAAATCAATAAATAACCCCTGAAAGTTTCCAGTCATCAAAAACCAATTGTATAAAATGAAATACAAATAAAGATGATTTTTAAATTCTCTATGGCTACTCAGTATGCTAAAACTTCACAGTAATTCTTCTAGGGGATAAGGAAAAATTATATTCAATATAGATTTTTAAAATCATTCAACTCTACATTTCAAGTGATGAAGTGAAAAATTAGACTTTTTGATTATCAGCTTTAAAAGTATTTTTATTTTATTTTATTTTATTAGTACATGTTTGCTATTCATGCAGTTTATAATTGTCTTAGGGTTTGATTGCATGTACATATGACAGTTTTTTCTTTCTTTTATTTTCACCAAGGTCAGTGTCCAGAAAGATCAAAATTCATAGATTATCTCCAATGGAGGACTTTAGAATTAGTGTTCCATATGAGACCACACTCCGGATTTTCTCTAGTTTTTGCCTGTTTCTTCTCTTTCTTTGAAGGATAAAACTGGTTTGTGTGTGTGTGTGTGCCAACATTAGCATATACAATGGGATGTATGTGTGTGTGTGTTCTGGTGTTATTTTTTCTCTCATCTTAACTGTCACTCGATATTTATTTCCTAGTATATTCGTGCATATACATGTAATTATAAACTAGTACAAAAATATGTATACTGAAGAAAAATTCTTAAATTTTAAATCATTCACAATATGAAGTTATTAATTTAAAAGACTGGCCATGTTTTTGTATTACTTTATCATTTGAAATCAAAATTATCCCTTTTCTAAATTCTATCTCAGACATTAAAAGAAAATTTGATAGATTTCAAACCCAAGTCTAACATTTTGTAAGCTATCAAATGTTGGTCTGGTCATCATACTATGGCAGTAGTGTTCCTCCTCTTTAGTATTTGAATGATAACATACCTACATAAAGTAGTGACTTGAATCTGAGATACAATTATATAAACTGACATGACTAGATGTAATAACTATTCTAATTATTTTCACTTTAGCTTGCCCTATTTCTTACTTTGATCTATGGATAAATAACAGATGATAACTTACACTGAAAGTAAACATTTGAAACTAAAAAAATATCTTAACTATAGAAGCATGGAAGAGTTTAAGTTTAAATCAAGATTATTTGGGGATTGGGGTCAAAAAATGGTTTCTGTATTATTTGTCTTGTGTGTGGAATTTTGAAGTAAAGAGTAATATATAAAAGGAAATTTCAGAAGTTTTGTTCTGTTTGATGAGAAACAGTTCTCCTTTACTTAATTTTCAAGATGACTTCATGCCTTCCTTTTAGTTTTTTTCATTTGAATTTTTGTGCCTTTTGAATGTAACAAAATACTGATAGTTATTTTTTTATTTTAAAGAAAACAGTACAAGAACAATATCAACATACAAGCCAAACAAAGCAAGGACATTAAAAATGATACGGGATTTCAAACCTAATGATAGGGATTAACAGTGGTTATTATATATTGTTATCTTCATTGAAGTTGCTCAGATTACCAGATGTAAGAAGAGAAGATTGATCAAATCATTAAAGGTAATAAGAAAATAATAATTTAAAAGAACATTAGAGACAATACATAGTTTTACTAGACAGGATTATAGGAATTCACCAATGGTTGTTATACTGCAAATTGTTGTCTTCGTGTAAAGTGCTCAGATTACCTAATATAAGCATGCAAAATTGGTCAGAACATAAAAACACACAAAAAAAACTTTTAATCATTAACTGTTCCCCTCAATAAGCCATCAGACATCAGCAGTACAGTTATGCCTCCAATCCTTATATATATATATATATATATATATATATATATATATATACACACATATATATAATGCCTTAGTAATTTCTTTTACTTCTTTCCCCCATCCCAGTTGTTCCTTCCTTTGATCAATTTCTTTCCCTTTCCTATTATCTATTGTACATTTTGGATTTTATTTACTCTTTTATATTCTTCCACCAGGGAGACAATGTGATGTTTACACATGTGGGTCCAATTTTTTCACTTATGAGTATGGTCTCTAGTTGCATCCATTTACCTATAAAAGCCTCGAGTTCATCATTTTTAATGCTGAGTACTCCATTGTATAAAAATACCACAAATTTTTTATCCATTCCTCAGTTGATGGGCATTTGGGTTGTTTCCAAGATTTAGCTATGACAAATTGTGCTGCTATAAGCATGGGTACACATATATTGCTGTGGTACGATGCTTTTAATTCTGGAAAAATACCCAGAAGAGGAATAGCTGGGTTAAGTGTGACATCTAATCCTAGTTTGCTGAGGAACCTCCAAAATGATCTCCATGGTGGTTTCACCAATCTACACTCCCACCAGCAGTGGAGAAGAGTTCCTTTTTCCCACAGCCCCACCAGCATTTGTCATTGGTTGATTTCTTAATGATAGACTTTCTTTGTGGGATGAGATGAAATCTCTGTGTTGTTTTACTTTGCATTTCTTGAATGACTTATGATATTGAACATTTTTTCATATATTTATTTGCCATTAGTATTTCTTTATCTGAGAATTGTGTGTTCATCCCAGATGCCCATTTTTAGATTGTGTCTTTGAATTTTGGGGGCCTGTTTTTGTTTTTTGTTTTTTGATTCTTTATATGTTCTAGATAGTGACTGTTAAATAGAACAAAGAGAAATAAAAATGGAATCTTACTCGTTTTCAGATTACATAATACAAATAAGCTTATACTTAAGTATCACCTTTATTAGTAATCCATATTTGAAATTTATAATCTTCTGAGCAGAAATGACTGAATTTGGCATTTTTCAATATGTTTCTATAATATGTAATAGCTTGTTTTAGAAATCTTCAACTTGTTGCAGTTTGATGGTATTAAGATAATTTAGAATTAGTGTTCAGTAGAATTTCGGAATTTTCTTTCATAGGAGGCACCCAGAAATAAATTTAATCGACTTTTATTATATTGCAGGTGAAACAATTCTAGCCCAAATAAGTGAACCTTATTTTACAAGGTCACAAAACTGGCAACTGTCAAAGAAGATTTAGAATTCACATCTCTGAATCTACTTCAATTTGAACTGGAATAGCTTCATCCTGTGTTTTTCTGAAAAATCAGAGGTTTATTAAAGAACTTAAAGATGTTTATCTCTAGAATTAATCCAATAAAACACCTTAGTTTTCTTCATTAACGTTTTTTCAGTAGACCTCTGAGTGGTTAGCCTCAGTCCTTGAAGAATTGTACTATGCCTGCTTGATTTGAAGTCCAAACTGATTGCTGAATAAGAACACTGCTATATAAAGCATGGCTTATAAAAAACCTTTCCATGCCAAAATAGCCTTTGTAGGCAGTGTCTTTGGTTATAATCATTTTTTAACATTCTTTATAGTTTCCATAATGATTTCAATGATCATGATGCATGCACCCTTTTAAAAAACCCTTCTAATAATGCCATAAAGAAATAACTTGTGAAAACCATTAATTTTCCTATTTGCAAAAGTTTGTTAGCTTTACCTGAGGATTCAGCCGAAAAGTAGTTTAAACAGCTGGCTGTTACAACTCATCGTTGTGTTTTCTAGTCGCTGAAGCAAAGCTATCCTAAATGAAGACAAAGAAGAAACATTATGCCTGTCAAATGAAGTTACCGGGATCTGACAGAGGCTGTTATTGCCTTAGCACCAAATTTCGAAGCCTTGTATGCATGATCTGTTTCATTATACAAACCGATTCCCATGAGATTTATTTTTTTTCTCATAATAGCTAAAAAGTATCTTGTTTTACTCAACTATGTACAATGATGGAATTAACAGTCTGAGTCCAAAAGATACCCTCAACAGTGACACTGTCATCAGTATCAGTGTAGCCAGGACAATAACAATAGCAATTTAGTCACGGAGAAGCCATGATGGAATTTCATATGAAGAAAAACAAAACAATAGGTTTACAAAGAGAAACCTCTGCTTTAAAATTCAAAAGTTTTATTGTATTTGGAGCATATGAAAAATGAAGGTCATGTGAAACAGATTACACAGCAATTTAAAAGTTGATTGTCAAAATTGCAAACTTAAAAGAATTTATTGTTTTGTTTTTGTTTTTGGTTTTTCTCTGGTACCAGGAACCGAACTCACGACCTTGCGCTTGCCAGGCAGGCGTTTTGCCACTGAGCTAAATCCCCAGCCCCTAAAAGAATTTAATTAAAATGTGATTCTATATGGTGTCGAGATGCAAGCATTTTCAAGATGATTTATGTTTGTCTTCAAAAAACAATTAGCTTGCTTTTGTATCTGCCATTTGCCATGGCACTGCAATAAAATTACACGATTTCATAAATACCCTTGCAGTTGAATCTTTCAGTACAATAGAAAGTGCAAAAGCTATGGAGCAGACAAGGAGGAGACTTCTGATTGACATAAGAATGATCTTAACTGGCAAGTGAGTGGAAGATAGATGTACTTTGTCTGACTATAACATTCAAGGAAATCTACTCTTCATATTTTTTCAGACTTTGTAGTTTGGCTACAAAAGGCAATTTTATACCATCACCAAGAAAAGAGAGAGCTGAATGTGCTCAAATACTGTGATGTATGTAGGTTAGAGGGGCAAAGCACTTGCCTTTACTGAGAATGTCTGTCAGATGAATGTGATGCTAGAACTTTCAGGGCCAGCCACTTTGACAGACATTAATGTTGCAAGCATCATCTGACATTTTTTCAGCAAGCCAGAAGAGAAGTAATTATGTCTGAATCCCTAAAGCACAGAAACTAAAAGTAAATGAATGAATAAGTGGTTTAGCATATGTTTATCTTTAACTTTATTTCTAGGACTTTTTTTATTCTGTTAGTACATTTTAGATATACATAATGATAGTGTTCATCATAGGGAATTTATATCTGTACATGAAATATCTTGTTTCTTTTTTTCACTTCCATTTCCTCCCTTCAACCCCACTTCTCCTGTTTATTTTCAAAAGCTTTGTTTCCAATTTTTCCTTCTCTTCTTTTTTCTTGTCCTTTGCTTTCTTCCTTCTGTTCTCTCTTTTACTTGTGCTTTCCTTTTCTCATTTCCTTTACACCTTCTCCCTCCTTGTTCCTATTTCCCAATATCTATTATATATTTTGAGGCTTATTTACCCCTTTAGTTTCTCACACCAGAGAAACAATGCAGTATTTACACACGTGTGTGTGTGATTCATTTCACTTAAGAGTATGGTCTCAAAGTCCATTCATTTAGCTAGAAATGTCTCAAGTTTAACCTTCTTTGTGGCAGGGTAGTATTCCATTATATAAAAACACACATCTTTTTTATCCATTCATGATTAATAGGCTTTTTGGCTGTTTCCAGGACTCAGCTATTTCAAACTATGCTGCTATAAACATGGGTGTGCATATATTGTTGTGCTATGACACCTTTAATGTTTTGGAGAAGATACCAAGTAAAGGAATGGCTGGATTAAATGGAACCTCTGTCTTAGTTTTTCAAAGAATCTCTACACTAATTTCCACAGTGGTTGCACCAATTCACACCCTCAACAAAAGTGGAGAAGGGATCCTTTTTCCCCACAACCCCACCAGCGTTTGTTATTGGTTGATTTCTTGATGATAGCCATTCTTTCTGGGGTGAGATGGAATCTCAGTGTTGTTTTAATTTGCATTTCTTGAATGACAAGTGACACTGAACATTTTTTCATATATTTGTTTGCTGTATGTATTTCTTTATAACAATTTAGATTACCGGTTTGGTGTTCATGAATTTCTTCAGGTGTTCTTCTCCATGGAAGTATCTTAATTTTCCATGAAACTTGAAAGACAGTTTTGTGGGGTACATCAGCCTGAGTTGGAGATTGTTTTCTTTTAGGACTTGAGTTATTTTATTCCAAGCTTACTTTTTTGTGAGGGTTTGCATTGAGAAGTCTGCATGATTCTGATGGGCTTTCTATTACAGGTAATTTTTTCTATTCTCTTACAGCTTTTAATATCCTGTTTGTATGTTTAATTTCTGGAATCTTGACTATTTTATACCTTGGAGTAGATTATACTTTTATCATGGCTAATTAGAATTCTATTGGCATCATTTACTGTATGTCAAATGTTTTTTTCTCTGCTAGGGAAGTTTTCTGACATTACTTCTATAAACAGGCTTTTTTTATGTCAATTGCACTATCTCCTGCTTTTCCATTGACTACTATAGATTTTATGTTTTTCATCTTTACATAATCTAGCAGCTGTTGGATTAATTTTTGCTGATTTCTTGATATTTTTAAGAAATATTATTTTCATGATCACTATCCACAATCATGTCTACTAAGTCTGAGATTCTGTCTGCACATTGGCTTATTCTGCTATGTGGTACTTTCAGTGGAATGTTTAATCTCTTAGATATGTGTTTAAAACTGCCTCATGGATTCCATTTTTTTCCTATGTTGGGCATTCATGGTTTCCATCATTTTCTTAAGCTCCTCTATTTTTTATCTGTATCTTCTCTAGAATTCACAGCTTGTCTTTCCATCTCTGAAGTTATCTGACAAATTATTTCTGATTTGTTCTTTTTTCTACAGCTTCATTCATCTGCTTTGTTACTTCCACTGTTATTAAGTGAGAGAGTTCAGGTGAGTGGCTTTTAAGTTGGTTGACTTTATTCCCTCTGGATTCATCTTTGGTGAGCCCAAAGTCTAGGTGGCATCTTGCTTAAGTGTCTCCTCATTTTCTATTTTATTATTGTTATTTTTTCTAGTTTAATACCTGGATAGATCCTTATAAATTGCTTATGGTGAGAAGCTTTATTGCTAGTATTTAGAACACTTAGGAAATGACTACTTCTCAGAGACGTCTTCCAGCTGTTCCTTGCTTTTTGGTTTTGAGTCTTTTGCAAGATCCTAACACTTCAGTTTACTGGGGATAAGAAGTAGCTGCTTACTTGGTCCAGCCCCTGGTTCTTTGGCACTGACCTGTAGTGTTGTTTAAGACCCTTAGGCAATCTCAGTCTTGGCAAACCAGGAGGAATTTATTAGAACAGTTACATCACCTTGGCTAAAGTAGTACAATCAGGATTAACACTACAATCAAATAGCACAGAAAATTACAAAATGTGGTCATACTATTAATTTACCACCTTTAACTGTATTAACTAAGTTTGTGGCTATATATCAGAATCTAAAATGAAGCAGAAAATTGTATGCAGTATAGAAGCCTTCAGTATGGCAATTTTGCCCTCAGGGGAAAATATTTAGAAGAGGTTGTATAAAATATAGAGAACTAGAAGAAGAGGAAAAGATTAGAAAGGTGGTGGGCAATGGAAGAAGAAAAAAGGTGTGTCTCCATTGTCACTGGTAGACAAAGTGAGTAGGCAGGGTCCTGATCCATGTTGATTAATACCAGCAAGTCAGCCATAGCTTAACAGTGGGGTAGTTAGTCCCAGCAGGCCTTCACCTTTAGTTCCAGTGAAATTCAGACTAGTTTCTGGTTGCAAGACTGATTTGTTCAGCTTTTAAAGTTTTTTGTGTCTCCTGCTGGCTTGAACACCATACCTTGATCTCCTGCCAACTTGAACTTGGCAGCTTCACTCTAACACTGGAAGCCACTAGATCTTATGTTTAAATTTAAAAGCCATCCTCACAGCTGGACAACTGAACCATTTTTAAGCTTCCATCAGAATGAATGTCCACATAGTCAATATGTCACCATTACCTTGATATCATGTGTGGTAAGTACACTTGGTGATGTCTCTCTAGAGTTAAGAGAAACGCTTTCTCCATGCACTTCCCCAGTCCTCATATCTCTGTTCCTTATCAATCTGAATTTGTCTTTCAGATGCAGAATTTGTCAAAATCAAACCACAGAGATCATGATTATAATTTTTTAAATGGAGCTGAGAGGCAGAATTATGAATGAAGAAAATGTAGAAGTTAAAGTTACGTCTGGACTTAAAAAGAAAAGAGAAATAATTGGGCAGCTGAAAGAAGAGATGGAGAGGTTTTCTTTCATAGAGGGTTCAGGTTGCTTCATTTCTATTTTTTAGTAACTTATCTTTTTACATTCTGATAGCTTCATATTTCTGGTTTTGCAAAACATCTTTTTTTGTATGTATATAAATTTGTATCTTTTTTTACTAGATAAGTTCTGCTGACTTCTATGAGTTCCCTCCATAGTATCTTAACTATGACATGAATTGTACATATTTCCTTATTTGGGGGAAATGCCACTGTCTCTCTAAAGAGATTTAAATTTATATATTTATCAACTTACAGTTGTGAGTGGGTACAATATCTGGAGCCATCCTGGCTGGGTTGAATTCTTTTTGTACCACTTTCTAGTCTTGAGCCTTTGGTCAATTTTTCTAACTTTTCCATGCTTTATTTTCTCACTATATAAAATGGTGATGATAGTAGTATCCACTTCATAGGCAATGAGAATTTAAGCAGGCCCTATTAGAAAAGCTCTTAGAATAGTGTCTCCTATATTGTTATAAGTGTTTGAGAAAAAAGAAATACATGTTTTAAAACTACCTCAATCATGACCAGTGATTGAATTTATTCAATGCATTGTTTTCTTGCTATAACATGATTTCTCTCTACATAAGTGATCATCTCAGTCCTGGTTCCACCTGCTATTGCTTTCAAAAATGATTGTATCTATAAGACAGATAAACTAAATATAGATCCAAGTAGTAAAAAGAAATAGCTGAAGTTTAAAGGAAGTATGATTCACAGTCATCAAGTTCCCTCCAGAGAAAAGGGCCTCCTTTTCAAAGTGGATTTGAAAACTTCTCTTCCAAAAATCAGTTTATCACAGATAAGGCTTCTATGAAGCATATTGTTTAGAACTACAGCGTCCACCAATGTCTCATGTGCTTCAAAGCAGGGACTGCCTGGAGAGAGTGGGTCACTGTGGGTGTGACGTGACCTGCAAGGGTATATTCTGGGCCTTGATTCCTCCCTTCTTTCTGCTTCCTGGCTGCTATAGATTGAGCACTTTTACCCCACCGTGTTTTTCGACCATGCTGCTTCTGCCTTGGAGCCAAGCAGCCATGGACTGAATCCTGTGAAAAACACATGCATATTTCTTCCTTTAAATGGTAGGTGTCTACAGGGCTGGGGATTTAGCTCAGTGACACAGCACCTGCCTGGCAAGCACAAGGTCATGAGTTCGATTCCCAGTACTGGGAACCCCCCAAAAAAATTGTAAGTATCTAGTAATTTACACCAGAGTTGGGAAAGTGATTAATATCATGCTGTAATTTCCATTAGCTTTTCCTATATTTCCATAGGCCTCAGTTGCCCTCCCCTTTTGTACCTACCTGACTAAATGAATGTGTGTACACTTGAGTGAGACTGTGGCCCATTTCTATGTCATATCCTGTTGCAATTATAAAAGTTTTCTTCTATTTCTGTGGCCTAGTTTTGTCCTTTATCCTTCTCCCTTTTATTGCATATTTTCTCTCTTATTAATATTTAGTTATATTCTATTTATTTATATTCTTTTATCAGGCAGAGACCTGGCAGAAAATAGATGATGGAAGTTACTTTCCAAAGAGACATGTTGGGTTAAAGGAGCACAAAGGCAGCATTTGACAATGCATCCAGGAAATGATGCTGTTGAAAAGTCAGTATCACGCAGGGAACTAGATGGTGAAGAGATGAGTTGTCAGTGGGATTCAGCAGGTAGGGTACTGTAGTAAGGAAATGCAGGTGCTGCCTGTAAGTGCAAGGTAAGTAATTAAAATCCTTCTATGCCTGGCTTCCAAATTCTTTCTCTTAAGGGGCTGGGGATTTAGCTCATCAGCACAGTGCCTGCCTGGCAAGTGCGAGGTCATGAGTTCGAGTCCTGGTATCGGAAAAAAAACAAAAAAACCCAAATTCATTCTTTTATTAGTACATGGTTGCAGTATACCATGAATACATTCATTGTGGGTAGTTGGTACATACACATGATACACCTTATGTTTTATACATCCTCTTTCGCTTCCCACTGCCTTCCCCTTCCATATTTTAGTGTCCTTTCCATTTGCCAAAAATCTGTCTCCCTATTTCCTATTGTCAATCTTTTATTGTGGTCCTTGATTTATTTATACTTTAGGTTTCTCATGTAAGAGACACAATAAAGGTTTTGAAGCTGTGTGTCTGATTTATCTTACTTTACATTATGGACTCCAGGTGCATCCTTTGCCAAATTCTTGCTGGTCCTCCTCATTGAGCAAGTAGGGGTTCAGAGTGCATGCTTGATGCTGTGATCCTCCAAACCTCCTCCCGTCACACCCCCTCCACATACGCATACACACACACACACACACACACACACGGGAAAACGTGTGTGTCTTGGTTCCCTGTATGTATATTTTCTCAATTTTATACATTCAACATTTAATGTCATGGTTTCTAAATTTTGATTGCTTTAAAATGATTTTCTTTTCAAAGATATTGTATCTTTTTTCTGAAAATATATTACTGAAAATTTAAATTGATTTTATGCATCTTGTTTTATTTACTACCTATTTTATTTTTAATTTAAGTTTAGGCATTTTACTTCATGGAATAATTCATTTCTTATTTTATTCTTAATTTGAGTTTTAAGCATTTTCTTTAGTGTAATAATTTAATTCTTTCTCTGTACTATCTTCTTTTATTTCAATTAAAAATAGTTTATGTAGTAACAGGTATGAATATAATGGCTAAAGGCAAAAGTACAAACAGGAAAAGCCTTAGACCTCTGTCCTTCTATTCCCTACTGACTGCAGCATGGAGGAAGTGTAAATATTACCTGTGTGAGCTGGGGATGAAGCTCAGTGATACAATACTTATCTATCACCTTCAGAGCTCTCAGAACTTCCAAAACATAAAATAAAATTTTTAAGTACTGTGATTTTTAAGTACTAATTTCTTTAGGTATTCCTAGAATGATACTTAGAAAGTTATATTTAAGATCTATGCCTTCAATGAACAGGTCTCTAGAATATATGACTAGAACCATACTGGGCTATGTTTGTCCCCTTTATATTCATGTTTTAAAGTCCTAAACAGCCCTTCCTTTTGTACAGAAGATGACGTTATAGACAAGTACACAGGGGAATTGGCACGTGAGGACAGAGGAAGAGATCATGACTATACAGTAAGATCTGAGAAACAACAAATACTGCAGTGCAAAGACTGTCAGCAGCCAGGACGGAGACAGAGAGTACCTTCTCGCTCACAGCCCTTAGAAGGAACCAATTCCCTCAATACTCCACTGTCTCTATAATTTTTCTTTTTTACAGAATGTCATACAAATATAATCATACAGCAGAAATCTTTGAATATGGATTCTTTCACTGAGTATAATGATGAGATTCACCTGTGTTATTGTCTACATTGATACTTAATTCCTTTTTAATAAGAAGTAATGCTATATTGCATCATTATTTTATTACCTACCAGTTATTGCCAATGAAATGTTCAATTTTGGAGCAATTATGAACAAAACTGCTATAAGTAGTCGGACAAATTTGAGGGACATGTGATTCACAACTGGGATTAATACCTAGGAGGACATGATATACATTTAACAAGAAACTGTCAAACTATTTTTCAATGTATTTGGCATAGTGCTTCAAGTAACTAATAGTTTTAATGAGACTTAATAAGACTTGACTATTAAAACTATTAGTTACTTGAAACTGTGTGAATGTAATAAGGTTATTGGCAAATTAGTAGATATTAACCTAAATGGAAAAATTAACAACTGATTTATATGCAATTTTACATGAAATAACTCATTTATTAAAACAATATGTGAGGCAGGCACTGTAGTTAAACTTATTTTACAGTTGGGGAAAGTGAAACCTAAAAGCTTTGCCAGACAGCATGGCAAAGTACATAAGTCTAACAGTCATCAATAGCTTAGTCTTCACGTTTTGACTACATGATTCCCCTTAGTATGCTTTACAGCCCCATCAAACACAGAATATTTCAATGTGTGTGGACATCTTATGAAGTTATTTATCCTCAGTTTTATTGCTTTGTCTTCCAAAAGAGAACTAAGTCTATTTACCTTAATTAGGTAGGCAAGTTTTTCTTTGCAGAAGTCTTAAACAGGTTACTTGTTTGCAGACACTTGAGTATAACAGAATCAATCCAGCCTAGTTTACAAGAATGCAGGCAAAATATGCCTTTTGTGTTGAAGCTGCTCTGGAGAGAGGATTGGATGGTTGGTGGTTTAGGGCGTCTTATAAGGAAAAACCAGGCTGCCTGAATAAATCAGCAGTTTGGGAGAGGAGTAAGTAAACAGTTCAGTTACGTTTTGATTATTAAAACAAAAACAACTCAATATACACATCCTGGAATTACATACTAGCTATGGAAATGAAGACAGGATAGATACCAAAGCCAGTTCAGCATGCCTTCTGCAAGGTGACTGAACTCTGATATTGTACAGATGAAAAATTAGATATATAATATTGGCTTTACTGCTCACTTTCATTTATGTGAAATATATATATATATATGTATAAATTTATTATTGTTTATTGTATATATGCCGGAATTTATGAAGCAATTCAAACCAGTTATATAGAATAAAATTCTGTCACAATTCCTTAACTGTCATTTCCATATCTAACCTATTTCAGACAGTCAAGAATCTATCCATTGCTTAAATTCTAACAAAGAAACATTACAATAATCATTTCCTAGCATTAATATACTTTGGATTTTTCTTGAGAAAAGTCAAATTTTATGTGGCTTTCCTACATAGGAGTGAAAAATGTTCCATTTTTATCTATCTCAAAGTTGTACAGACTCAAGTCATTATTGAAAACTATTAGAAAATCTAATCTTTCAGTATTGTGTTAAAAATTATGTTTTAAAATGAATGAATAAAAGCTCATGAAGACAGTATCCGTTTTTCTTTCTTTTCCCCCAGTATCGGGAATCGAACTCATGACCTTGCTGTTCTGCTGAGCTAAATCCACAGCCCGGAAGACAATATTCTTGACAGGTTATTTTTTACTGCTTTAAGAGTAGGAAATTTGATTAGGAAATAAGAACGGGCACTAGGAATAGCTCTGGGGAAACAAGAAGTGTACCAAGTAGATTGCGGCATTTTTTCACTTTTAGTCTTTAAACTATTGATAGTTTACCAAGTCCATAAATGTGTCCAAAGTTTACCAAGTTTTACATCCACAATGTCTAAAAGAAATTCAATCAGAGTTGCAGTTTGCTACCCAATTTTATAGACTACTCTAGTTCTAAAGCACTTGAAATATCTTTTCAAACTTTAGAAAACAAGCAATTAATCATTTAAAACTAGTAACACTGGAAAAAATCAATTTGACTTCTAAATGTTTTACAATATATATTTTTTCTGACAACATTAATTGCTTAGACATGTCATTTGCCAAGTTCTGTCAGTAAATGTTGTGAATGATGAGTTAATGTAGAATTTATTAAAATAAATTCAATGAAACCTAGGGATTCTTCCAGTCCCCGATCTGTAACACGCCTTGTATTTACTCAAATAAATTTGAACATAAACTCAGGATACATATTAAAAATAATAAATGTAATCTTCATATCCATTTAATTAAATATTCTTAAACTTACTGGATCTTGGAAATTTTTTCATGAGATATATCAAATAATGGGCTTCAAAACAATTTTACTGTAATCCCAGCACTCGGGAGGCTGAGACAGGAGGATCATTCCAAGTTCAAGACCAGCCTGGGCTAAAAAGTGAGCTCAAGGCTAGCCTGAACTACATAGGGAGATCTTGTTTCAAAAAAAAAGACAAAAAATAATTTTACTAACATACAATGGGAAAAAGCCCACAAGAATCTCACTGTGATATTACAATTTTTGCCATTCAAATTGGCATGGGGCTTAAAACTGAGACTGTATTGTGCAATTTAAAAGCAATCACTGTATTTTATCTAACACTAGTCTTTCAGTTTGACCTACGTTAACCTTTCTTTTCAATCACAATTCATTTGGCAGGGAAATACTGTCATATTTAATTTCACTTGCAACTTGATAATTAACCATTGCCCTCAGAATAAGATGCAAGTAATTAAATAGCCTCACAATAAGCCACCTGGAGGTTTAATTAGCTGTGTATGCAATTTTGAATGTGAGATTAATTACAAAACTAAAAGTTACAATTTGCAAAATGAAATCTACAAGTGAAAACTTCACTCCATGTTCTTTTAATTTCCATTGGCTAATTCTACCTCCAAACACCTGGACACCATGTTCTTCTTTAAAAAAAAATATACTGGTATTGCTGAGCAGAGTCATGCTGTACTTTCTTTACAAAATATATGTAAGAAATAACAATCTTTGAACTATGGTACTGAACAGTAAGTATTTGTAGATAAATGTCTCATCTAAAAGGTGTTCCTCTAAATACCTTAAATGTGGCTATAACGCAGTAAGTAAAATTAAGTTAGCATATTTATTATTCCCCCTGGCTACTTCCTAAAAAGATGTTCATAGGACATGATAGAATAGGGCATACAATGAAAAACATACCAGTGTTAATGGCACAAGAGGAAACACCTGAAGACCAAAACTGTGGGAAAGGCTAGATTTAATTCCATCTACATAGAGGGAGGCTGAAATCAGCGTGACATCAGCGAATATCTGTAGGAGAGGCTATGTGTACTTCCCTTTTGGGATGAAGGCTGTAATCCCAAAGAATATGGATGGAATGTCTGAGGTCAAAGCTGCAAGGATGATCAACACTAGTGGACATTCCGGCTTCCAGCAGACTGCAGGTCGAGTCCTAAATTTTTTATAAAGATTAAAGAAACAAACAAAACAACAATGAAGACAAAATCAACACAACACAAAACAACAAAAATGATGCATAACCTCAAAACAAAGAGATAGAATTGACAACGGTTGCTACACTCCATACTGTTGTCTTCAACGAAGTTGCTCAGTTCGCCAGATGTAAGAATGTAAGACTGATCAAACCATCCAAGACAGTAACAAGTAATTAAAAATAAAAAAAGCTTTGGGAATGATGCAGAGCTTCACCATACAAGATGATACGCGTCCAACAAATAGTTCTCTAAATTTCTTTATGGCCACCAATTCTTTTTTGCTGAAAGCAGCATGGATGTCTATTGTTTGTAGAGGGCAGCATGAAAGTCTCTCTGAGGTTATGCCTGACACACAAAATATTAGTGAAATGTGTTTCTTTGTTTGTTCGTACTTACAGGTTTCAACCTTCTTCTTACTCTACCTCATGTTTCCAGGGGTTCTGAGAAAAGTGTCAGTAAGTAACAAAATAAAATATTGGAATAAAGTACCTTACCAGAAAAACAGAAAGACTAGATAGATTTTATAACATTTTAAACTGCAGTAGAAGTGCATTACACTTAATTTTAACAATGGTTTCCAATGCCACTTTATTGAGAGGAAATATAATTTTATAAACTCATTTAGTTGAAATTTATTCCATCAAAAACCAAAACCTCACTGGGCATGGTGGCACATGCCTGTAAGCCCAGCACTTGGGAGGCTGAGGCAGGAGTATCATTGCAAGTTTGAGACCAGCCTGTGCTACAAAGTGAGCTCAAGGCCAGCCTGAACAGCATAGTGAGACCCTGTCTCAAACAAAACAAAACAAAACAAAACAAAACAAAATAAAACAAAACAAAACAAAACAAAAAGACACCTGATGACTCAAAACAGGGAATTTTTCTCATAGATAATGTATCTTTACAGCATAGGAGTAAGAGGTTATAAAGCTACCTGCTTTAAAGTATAAAGAAAACATGCCCTAGAAAAATTTATCTTATCCCTTCTCACCTAGGGGATTTGGGAAAGAAGTGAAAGAAGCGGAATCAGATATTTAAATTCAATACTGTCCTGCTTGGGTTCACCTTTGACAGACACAACCCTCAAAAAGAGAAGGAGGGAAGGGAAGTTTTAAGCAAGTTAAGGAAATTAAGAAAGGGAAGTGCATTTGGTTCCAGTTTTTTGATGAGATTTAAAGGTGGGTTCCGTTTTTGGCCTGAGGGCACATATAAAGGTAGCCCTAATCTAGTGACAAGATCAAAACTTCATATATAGATAAAATAAGGCCTCAGATTTTACTCCTAAGTCTTCTTTTGCACTGACGAGTTATATTTGGAATTTACCACAGTGCTCCAGAGTATGGAGACACCAAAGGCAAGGATGGGCTGGGCAAACATCACAGTAGTGCAGGGACTGACTCACTTAAGGCAAGAGTTCTGTAACAAAATGTGATGCTGTGATATCATAAGAAGTATGTATTTGAACCAGGTATGATAGTGCCTATGATCCCAGCCTGGGCAACTTAGTGACTTCAAGAGAATCTCCCTCAGAATTTTAAAAAAGAGAAAAAGGTCTGGAGAATTAGCTTACTGAGAAGGCCCTGAGTTCACTTCCCAGCAGTACAAAAAGAAAAAAAGAAAAAATACATATACATATATGTACATATATGTATATATGTATATATATACTTCTTTTTATATATACTTCTTACATATATATATATACTTCTTACACATATACACACACACACACACACACACACACACACACACACACTTTGTCTCTGGTTATTAGCATAGAGCTCTTAAAAATCCTACTAATTTCCTAAATGCTATTGGTAAAAGGAGTATCTTTTCACTATAATACTTGGTCTTAGTACCCAGTTTCTAAGACTCATAGAATCTCCAAGACACAAGGATGGCTTTTTGTATGCTAATGAGGTGATGGTGACTGGGGCCTCTAAGTTATATAGCTTCAGAATGAGGGGGGGCTGGGGATTTAGCTCAGCGGCAAAGCGCCTGCCTGGCAAGCACAAGGTCGTGAGTTCGGTTCCCTGTACAGGAGAAAAACCAAAAAAAAAAAAAAGAATGGGGGATGATCCTCAAGAAGAACAAGGCCTGATCTTAGCATTTGAATATGTCAGTCTTACCTCCACATACTGTCAGTCTCTGTGGGAGGAAAAGAAGCTGGAAGTTGAGTTAATCACCAGTGGGCAATGACTTCATCAAGCACGCTTACTTAATGGAGCCTCCATAAGAAACCTAAATGACGGGATGCAGAGAGCTTTTGTGTTGCTGAACACATCAAGGTGCTGGGAGGGTGACATTAGCAGAGAGGATGTAGAGGCTCTGTGCACCCTCCTCTCCTCAGCCTTGTGCTTAGTGTCTCCTCCTCCATTTGTCTGTTCTGAAGTTTTATCCTTTGTAATAGACTAGTGACCATAACTAAAATGTTTTCTTGATTCTGTAAGTCATTCTAGCAAATTATTGAACCCAGAGGTTCTTGCAATCTCTGAATGTACAACTTGCTAAAGAAGCCCCTGGTTCAGGACTCATGACTAGCATATAAAGCTGAGGGTTGGAGGCAATCTTATGAGATTGAGCATAGCTCTTAACATGTGGGATCAGATGCTAACTCCAGGTAGCTATTGTCAGAATTTAATTGAATTGTAAGGCAGCAGCTGGTGTCACAGAATTGGTTGATAGGGGGAAAAAAAAGCTCACATAGCTGGTTTTGGAAATGCTGTGGGTAGAAATAGATCATATAAGGGTCAAAATCAGAGATTCAGAAAGGGCAAAGGAGGGCTGGGCACATAGCTTAGTGGCACAGTACGTACCTAGCAAGTGCAAGTTTCTGAGTTTGATTCCCAGTACCAAAAAAAAAAAAAAAAAAAAGAAGAAAAAAATACAAAAAGAAAAGGAGGGTATAGAACCACCACCATAATTCAAGACATTGTCAGGAAATAAAAGCCTGAAATAGATGGGCCATTATTATTACAGCAGAATTTGTTTATGTAGAATTCATTATGCTGACCTGTCTCTCTTTAACTTAGAGCATGACTACATTTGGAGGCAGAAAATTTAATGAGGCAGCTAAGCTAAAATGAGACCATTATGGTGGCCTTTAACCAAATACAATTAATATTGTCATTACAAAAAGAGATTAGAACACAGAAACCTAGAGGGGGAAGATCTTACAAGAGCACTGTGAGAAGGTAGCTATTGGTAGCTGTGGAGAGAAACCTCAGAAATATCCATATTTGTTGTCTTGGTTACTTTTCTCCTGCTGCTGAGACAAAAAACCTGATACCCAATATTAAGGAAGGAAAGGTTTATCTAGCTCAATGTTTGTGGAGATTTCAGTCCAAACTTGGCTGGCTCCAAGGCAGAGTGGTACATGGCACAGGGCAACCTTTCATGGTGGCAGAAAACAGTAAAGCAGCCATAGAAAAAAGGGAGGGGTGGCAGCAAGCAGCCTCTTTGTCTCCCTTACATATGCAAACTACCCGCCCAAGGGCAGGTGTAGCACTCACACCCATAATCCTAGTACTGAATCAGGGATCAATCATAAATCTAGAAGGCTGCCCCATGACTGCATGAGGCTTTGGGGGAACATCCAGACACAAACCGTAACACCTGCTAATATCTTCATCTCAGATTTCTAGGCTGCAGAACTGCAACAAATTGTTATTATTGAAGTTACTCAGAATATGATACTTCACTGTACTAGATTTGTTCTTTTCTCCAAATACACAAGTCCTACACAAGCTATAACTGTCATGGTTTAGATCGAAAATGTCACCAAAAAGTTCCAAGTCTTTGGAAAGTGATTGGATCACAGAGGGTTCATCCACTGATGAATTCCATAGTTGAATGTGCTGTTGAAAGGTGGGGCCTTGTGGGAGGTGGGTTACTGGCATGGTGCATGACCTGGTGGGGTGCACTCTTATCCCTGCTCCTCCCTTCTCTCTCTGCTTCCTAGGCACCATGGGAGAGTAGCCTTACTGCACTACGCCCCTCTACCATTGCATTGCTGCTTGGAGGCTGCTGAACATGGACTGAATCCACTGAAATCGCTCCTCCTTTAATTTGTTGGTATCAGGTATCATATCTCAACGAAGGGAAACTTGACATGTTTGTGAAAGAATAAGCAATCAACTCTAATATTGTCCATACCCCAGAAAGCACATGATTGTAAATCTTAAAAAATAGTTATTCTTTAATTAGCTTCATGAATGGAAGCTCCAGACGATAATTAAAGAAATTATAGTAAATACATTGTATTTTCTGCACTTCTGAATTAGTATAATTAAATTTGAAACCAATAGTTTTTAAAACTTGGTAATCCACAAATAGAAGAGTCAGTATATGTAGAAAAATGATAATACGATAGCTAATTTAAAGGGAAAACAGTGGAAAAGAACAGATAAGGAGCCCAGAGGAAGGGTAGAGATAACCTTTCTCTCAACATGAGGGACAGATGTTTTTTGTAAACACAAAAGGGGGTGGATTTCTCCACTCCTGCTGCCCCTGGAAGCACACACCTCTGAGAAAGTTGTAGAGTAACTCATTTTTTGCAATGTCTCACAACTTTATTCTTTTTAGTACTTCTCTCCTTACAGGAACATAAAGAAGAAAAGATTCTAGCATTGTGTATGTCTTGAGGAGCATAGAGGTAAAGAGTTCCCAGGAGAGACTCTCTTAACTTGCATTTCAAAAGCACAAATAGGATGTGCTCACATGAAAATCAGAAAAGGAGGACTTAGGATGTAATTTAGTGGTACAGCATTTGACCAGCATATGTGAGGCTATGGTTTCCAATCTCAGGACTGGGAAGGAAGGAAAGGAAAGGAAAAGGAAGGGAAGGGAAGGGAAGGGAAGGGAAGGGAAGGGAAGGGAAGGAAAGGAAAGGAAAGGAAAGGAAAGGAAAGGAAAGGAAAGACAGGCAAGTGGGCAGGTGGGCATTAGGGACTTATTAGACTTCTTCAAAGAGAAATATAATATGGTTAGATTTTGTCTATAGAAATTTTATTCAGGATACATTAGTTTTTCCCTTATTCTTAGAGGATACGTTCCAAGACCCAAAGTGGATGTCTAATACCACAGATAGAACCTAACCCTGTCTATACTATTTTTCCTATGTAAAATATGGTAGCATATGATAATATTTAATTTATGATTAAGCACAATAAGAAATTAAAATAACTAATATAAAATAGAACAATTATAACAATATACTATAATATATAAATGTGACCTATCTTTCTCTCAAAAAGGATTACCTGTTATCACACATGGCTACTAAGAGACTGATGAATAGGTAGATATACAGCATACATACACTGGATGAAGAGATGCTTCATGTTTTACCTTGGATTGAGCAGGACAGCATAAGAGTTTATTATGCTATGCAGAATGGCATTCAATTTAAAACCTGTGAACCATTTTTCTGTAATTTTCCATTTAATGTTATTAGGCCACAGTTACAGACAGGTAACTGAAATCACAAAAAATGAAATCATGGATAAAGGGAAACTACTGTAGTGTGTAAGATAGATAATAGAAATTCACACCTGAACCAAGAAAAACTGAAAGGAAGACAGCTTAACATTATACAGCATGAATACTGAGAGTCTGAACAGAGATTACATGAGACCACCAACTGTCACATGAATAACTCATGATTTGTCATTAAAAGGTAGTACATATGCATATGTTTTAAATAATTTTTGTTGGTATATGTTTGCAGTACATGGTATTTCTGTTCCTCTCAGGGAGTAGGTACAGGTACTTAACATATCTTGATTTTTCTTTTTCTCCTGTTGCTTCAATTACCCTTTCTGTCCTGTCTCTAAATGCTCTCCCCCGACTTTATTTCTTTTCTTTTTGCTCATTTTTGGTTACACATAATGACTACATTTACTGTGGTTATTTGGCACATGTACATGCTTTGTCTTAAATCTTTCTATGTTTCTTCTACCTCGAAGCCTCCCCACACCCTCAATGTCTTGGCCCCATTCCCATTTTTAAAAGATCTATCTCCCTATTTCTTTTTATCAGTCTTTTACTTTGCTGTTTATTTGTACTTCAGATTTTTCGCGTGAGAAAAGACATAGAGTATTTAAACTTGAGGGTCTGATTCATTCTACTTAATATTAAGGTGTCGATGCACATCTGCTTTCCTACAAATGACTCAAGTTTATCCTCTTTTATAGCCGAGTAGCATTCCATCATATATAGTTACCACATTTTGTTTATCTCTTCATCTGTTGATGGATATATAGACTGCCTCTAAGACATAGTTATTATGAACTGTGCTCCTATAAACATTGGTATTCATGCTGTAAAATGATGTCTTTAACTCTTTGGAGAAGATATCTATCGGGGGAATAGTGAGGTTGAACTTCTATTTTTAGTTTCTTGAGATATCCCCATACTCTTTTCCGTAATGGTTATACTAATTTACATTCCCATCAATAACATAAGAGAGTTCTCTTTTCCTCCCACAACCTCAGCAGCATTTATTATTATTTGATTTCTTCATGATTGCCATTCTTTCTGTTGTAAGATAAAATCTCAGTGTTCTTTTAATTTGCATTTCTTTAATGGTCAACAAAGGCAAACTTTTTTTCATGTATTTATTTGCCATTTGTACTTCATTTTTATTTTAAAGAGAATAATAAAAAAGAACAATAGCACAATAGACAAAACAACATAGATAAAAGTAAAACAAAGCAAAAACAATAAAAATATACAGGATTTCAGAACAAAATGATAGGAATTAACAGTAGTTGTTATATTACATATTGTTATCTTCAGTGAAGTTGCCCAGATTACCAGATGTAAGATTGCATGCTTATATCTAGTAATCTGAACAACTAATTTGAAGACAACAATATGCAATATAACAACCATGGGTGAATTTCTGTCATCTTGTCTAGTGAAACTCTGTATTGTTTCTAATTTTTTTCTTTTTAAATTTTTTATTCTTTTCAGTGGTTTGATCAACCTTGCATTTGTACTTCTTCTGAGAAGGGTCTATTTATGCCAGTTGCCTATATGTGACTGGCTCTTTTATTTTTCTACTCTAATATGGGGGAGATTCTCTGTGTATTCTAGATCTTAGTCCTCTGGGTGAGGTATAGGTGGCAAAATTTTTTTCCTATTTGTAGGCTATCTCTTCACTCTGTTGTTTGGTTCCTTTGTTGTGAAGTTTTTAAATTTGATATAATTCCATTTGTTGGCTCTTGCTGTTATATAAGAAGTTCTGTTCGGAGCACATATATTTTCTGTTCTCTATGTACCTGTGTAGCTAGAACTCACTGCTCAATAATTTCTCTAAAATCAGATGTTAAAAATCACCATGGCACAGATTCCTCTGGAAATCTGAAGCCATTTGGTGCAATATTGGTGAATATTAACATTCTGACTTCTGTCTTATACTCTCCTAGTTTAGTTCTGTGTTCATCAGTATTATTTCCCACCCTCACAAGCTCCACTTGCTAGCTCATTTAAGGAAAGAACAGTTCTGTAAATTGCCCTGTGCACCTGGGTCAGCATTTTCACCTTTGTGCAGTCAGTACTTAATTAAGAAGCATATTCATACGTCATTCTGATTGGTAGCTTTGGGTCAGGAAATCAGTGTATTTTAATGACACATTCAGAAATAAACATGTAAATTATGTCAATTTATATTTAAATGTAAATACATGTGCTGCATATTTAAATATATTTACATAATGTATATTTAATCTATTTTCATTGAAATTCAGCTGAGAGTGAAATCTAAATGGATAAGTTCCTGACATTTGCATTTTCCTGGCTTCCTTGTCTTTTGACAAAGCTCCCTGTAAGTGAAGACACTTAATTTTACAAAAACTAGTTATCTCTGCACAAGCTACAGCACGTATTTACCTGGAAAGTGTTCTTATTAGGATCATAGCTCTAACTTCCGTTATTTCAAAAATGCAGACATTTTAGTAAGGAATAAGAAAATTTATAATATCAATGGTCATGTAATTTAGCCTGAAGGCAACAGACTGAGGAAATGTTACCTGTAACCTCCAGATATATTCCATCATTAGATTCACAATTGGTGAGGCAATCATATATCATTAAAACAGACAACTTCTGAACCAGCGATGGAGAAATAATAAGCAGAACAACTTGTGGTGTCACTTCACGTAGGAAAACTGGGCATCTTGCAGAGGTGAGAATTGAGTTTGCTTTGGAAAAATATAATTACCACTACTAGGGATGAGATCAAAGATGAGCCAAGGGATATATCTTCATTCATCTTGTTTGTTTGTGCTGAAGGCACAATGTAAAAACAGAATACTCCAAACCTGGTGGATAAATGTTGCACAGCCAATGATGCAGAACAGAATTTTCACTCATTTAATCTAAACCTTATGTTGTGCTCAGCCTCAAAAGGACTTTGTTTATAAATCCAATTTCCCTTGCAGAGAGAAATCAAGTGGACTAAGTAATTTGGATTATGTTCAGTATGTACATTTCCTTATCTTATCACATTTCCATTTCAAAGTGAGGATTGCAAAACAGTTAAAGCTATGTCTCCCACATATAAACTCGATGTTATCACTGTAATTGTCTTAGAACTGTTTTGAGAATAATATGCATTTCTCTGTAAAGTTCTGGGAGATGTGGCTGCCCATTTGGCCTGCACTGTAGGTAATTACGATGTTCATTGTCATGTCATCTGACACAGAGCACTTTTGATATAGTCAAAATTGCTCACCTCTTAGGTCTCTTTAAAAATTGCCTGATTCGCCCAGTCATTTAGAACAGTCTAAATTTTATGTTCATAAAACTGACTAGGTCCTTTTAAGACAGGAAAATTTGCAATTTTCAGTGCTCCATACAAAGCACTATACCATGAAAGTTAATCAATTGACAATAGTGGAATGTCAGAAAAATCCATGTTTTAAAACAAATTCCTTATAATGCCTTAAGTTGCAGGCACATGCTTTACATTTCTCTGTCTCAATGTCTTCACATCTAAAAGAGTAATAACTATATTTACCAAATATAAAAGATTAAATTTATAAAATTTAACACTACACATGAAAAAATGAAAATTAATCTATTATAATGATGAAATGGCTATAAAATTGTTTAGCACAAAATAACAGTTGACAACTTGACCGCCAACTTGATTAAAGTTGTATCTACTTTTAGGACATGGTATAGACAAGGCTTACAAGGAAACACTTTAATACGGGACACATAATTTATAGGATTATTTTATAATATTGACCCAAAGAGTCAAGTGTGAAAGAGTGCAGGAGATCTGTCCACCTATTAGACTCAAAAATATCAGCTGAGGCTCTGGATCCCAAGGCCATGCCCTGCATGGATCCAGCTGAAGACCTAGAGCCCAAGACAATGTCTCAAGCAAGTCTGTTTCGAAGATCTGCATTTAGAAGGTGCAAATGTCAGTAGTGAAAGGAAGAAAGTTTGTGCCAGTGAGATGAAGAATCTATGCCAGCAGGCTGAAGGATCTGCACTGGAGCCAGAAAGCAAAGCTCAAATTAAGGACCAGAGCTCCCCCGAAAAGAACTACAGCCATCCTCTGCAACAGCGAGGTCCTGAGCTCCTCCAAAGATGGGAACAGCTGAGTTCATATCAGGAAAACCAGCATGACAAACTTCTTCAAGAGAATCAACAACACCACCTCTTCCTCTCCAGCTCTCTTTTTTATGTTGGCAAAAATTCTGAGGTGGGCCACCCACACCCAGCACCACGCTGATTCAGTTCAGCTGGGGGTTACAAGTTGACCACAAGTTGCCAAGCTACCACCACCCATTAGTAAATCAATTGAAAGATAGTAATTGTACTCCTATAAAAATAAGACAGATAAAGACAGTGCCAGAAGCAAAAAATAAAAATTTATCAGTTGGATATTAGTGATTTCTCAAGGTATATTTAGAGCCAAGTTCATATTTTTCACATGCTTTAAATTGGAAAAAAACTGGACAAGTTTTTAAGAGTAATTAAATTTATTCACAGTTTTTGTTCCAGTGAAGCAACAAAGATGAAAAATTTATGTTAAGTGTAATTTAAGTGAAGTAAAAAATAGCTTTAGTTTCAATCTATATTCAAACTTTTAATACTTTAATTAACATTTTGGTTCTTCATTTTATTAACTATGGTCTAACTTTGCCAAATAATGATCATAATTACATTTTACATTTTGATGGAGATTTCTGAGTGCTAATTATTCTATATTAATGCACTCATTAAGTATATTTTAGATATAAACACATTTGGATGCTGTCAAATTCAATTTTAGAAAAAGAAGAATCCTAAGTCATAACATTGAAAATTCAAATTATAATTCTAACTTGGCAAATTAAAGCAACTGAATCTACATATTTAGAGATCATGAAAGGGGTATGCTTCATAAAAGATATTCAGTTTCAGCAGTTTTCATGAAATCTAAAATTTAAAATATTTCATTTTCTACAGCAAGTTACCCAGTATATTTATCTTAACATTGCTTAAAAATAATAACAATTTATATTTCCTATTAATTTTTACACAATTCAGCCCAGTTTTGACTCTCAGCCAAGAAATTCAAAGATCAGAACAGTGAAAAACAATACAATAAAATAATTACTCTCACTTAATATGGTACTTTCAATTTACCAGAAAAAAATATGAAGATTTCTGTTAACACTCTAAATTAAGTTTAATAAAATGTTATTTATAAAGTCTTTCTCAGTACATGAATGAGTACAACTTTAACAATATCACAAGGCAAAGGCAGATAGATGGAATAAGTTTATCACCTGGTATGGACTTTCCATATCAGCTGTACAGTAAGCTAAAGCAATGATGTGATATTCCAGGGTATTACCTCACGGGGAAAAAAATCCCCCCTTAAGTTAAGTGGGGGAAAGGCTGGCAGAAGTTATTTAACAGAAGCAGCAGCAGCACCAGGATGTCCTGCAAGACTCTTTCCACAGAGGTCACGGACTGCAGCAAATAAAATAGAAAACTCTTAGCTCTCATGCTGTAACTTAGCGATAAGGTATGGAAATAAATATTTCATAGGCTGCTATTTTGAATTTGTCCTCTCAAGTTCATATGCTGGAAATTTACTCTGTAATGCACCAGTGTTGGGAGATTGAGCCTTTCCAGTACTTTAGTGGAGCCCTCATGAATGGATTAGAGATAATATAAAACAGGCTCAAAGGAATGCACTCTTTCCTCTCTTCTGACACGTGAGGACATGCAGCATATCTTAGAGACGGAGAGAGAACCTTCTTCAGACAACTAGACATGCTGGTGTTGTGGTTTTGTACTTCCAAGTCTTCAAAGATGTGAAAACTTTCTATTTATTTCTCTCCCTCCTGACCTGTTTCTGTCTCTCTTTATCTCTCTCTCTCTCTGTCTCCATCTCCCTGTCTCCTCCAGCTGGGAAAGAACCACAGGCCACAGGCATGCTAGGCAAGTGCTCTAACACTGAGCTACGTCCTCAGTGCTTTTATTTTTAAGACAGGCACACTAAGTTGCCCAGGCTAGTCTAAGACTTGAGATCCTCCTGCATCAGCCTCCTGAACAGTTGGTACTACCACCATGTACCACATGTCCACTTAAATTTATAGCCTTTATAAATTCCCCAGCTGGTAGTACTTTGTTGTATTTTCACAGATGTAGTAAGACACATGTCCATTATCAGAACACATAAGAAGTTTGACTGTTATCAGTTCTTCTATGTTAGCACTGCCAATCAGCCTACGATTCTTTTCATTGCTTCAGACTAAAATCATGAATTAAATGGGTAGAGTGCAGCTCTGCTAGCAGTCCTGACATCACCAGATGACCCTGGGTGATCCTGGTTGGTAGCAGTTGACACAGCTGCTGGTCACTGCCACTGCTAAGCATCATGGTCTGATGCCACCTTTGCTGGACACAGTAGATCAACTCCACCAGATGCCGGTCTCTGCTGCTGGTCTTCATTACCTGCTGGTCTCTGGCACTCTTCAGTGTTAATGATTTTGAGTTTTTATTTTTTTAAAGACCATTCTGTCCATACTACTCAAGGTAAAACTCCTAAGTAGATTTACAGCACCTTTAGGGCTCTCACTGCCTGAAAAAGAAATCATGATCAGGTTTACAGGAACACCAAAAAGAATCTATTTTAACAAAGCCTGTGCTAGAGTAAAGCCCTAGAAGTGACTGAGGAGGGCTGTGTATGTGGCAGTTTGCAGGCTTATACCAGTGAAGGTGAGCGTTGAAACCAGGAATCTTCTGGAAGGCTTGCTGTAAGTGTTGGACGTGCAAATAAAAGGTCTACATCCTTCCCTTCCTGATTTTACAGACTTCAGGGTACCCTCTCCCCTCTTTAAAAATCCAACAGAACCATCTGAAGTGTCTGGGGTGAAGAGGGGCACCACACACCACACAACACAGCTGCACTCATGTTGGTGTGGAGCATGGTAGTGTGACAGCCAGAGAGGACACTGAAGTGAGGGTCCCAGTCCTTCAGAGTGCAAGGGGGAGGGAAGGGATGCAAGGGGGAGGGGCAGACAGCTGCTGGATAAGCCACACCATCCACTCAGCAGGGAAAACATGAGCAAACACTTAGTATAAAAACTAATAATGCCCACGTTCCACTTGCTTACCATAAATATTGCTTTCTTACCCATGTTACAGAGGCTTTTAGGCTGGTGCTCACGGGAGACACTTTCATTTCTTGAGTCTGATTGGATTCACTGAAGCGTCACTGTCTGAAGCGGGAGGATGAACCCAACCACAGAGATCATTTAAAATAGCTGTAAGTTGGGGCTGGGGATTTAGCTCAGCGGCAAAGCGCCTACTGGCAAGCGCAAGGTCGTGAGTTCGGTTCCTGATACCGGAGAAAAACCAAAAAAAAAAAAAAAAAATAGCTGTAAGGTCGCAGACAATGCACTTGCTCATTACTAAGCAAAACAAAGATATTGATGAGTTCTAACTAGAGAAAAAAAATAAATCTCAGGTTTAAAGAATGGTTTGAACATCTTTTAAGAAAAAAAAGATGTTGACGTAAAAAATTTGAGCTAGATTCTAATTTTTACAAACAGCACAAATGACCCAAAGGAAGAAAACATTAATCCTATGCTGAGTGAAAATTATTCAAATGTATATAACACTAGTATTATAAAAAGTTACAATATTGCTCATGAATAATGTAATTTTCTACGTGCATATTCTTCCTTTAAAGTGTCATTAACATGTCTGAGGTTAGTATCAGTCAAAATTGCTTTTTTCAAGAGATTCTAACAGTTAAAACCTTTCTATTTATCTTTAGTTCCTTATATCTTTCTTCACCCCTAAACTGACTTCATTTCTTTTTATTTTAATTGTTAGACTATCCCCTAAAATCATGGTATTAATATCTCTTGTAAAAAGATTTATCTTTAATTCACTGAAAGTCAACTGGCAAGATAGCTAACATTATCACGGCATTTTTTAAGTTATAAATTATACTTTTATATTTTATATAGTCACATGGATTTTCTAGTCAATTCATTTCATTTTTCCTATCTTAGCCCTATGAATGAAATAATTATTTATTTGTAATTGTGTAATAAGAGTAATCTAATTTGCTTAAAGATTAAAATATAATAAATGTAAAATTAATTAATACTATAAAATTATCAGTAATATACAGAAAAAATAAAGATGATTAAAAGTGATAGGAAAAACTTGGGCATGGTGGCACATGCTTATAATTCCAGCACTAGCGGGGCTGAGGCAGGAGGATGACTGGGAGTTCGAGGCCAGCGTGGACTGCAAAGTGAGTGAAGGTAAACCAAGATGATTCTAGAAATGAGAGTAAGTAGTTACAGTAGGGTAGTGGGAAGTACAAACTGTAGCAATGAAAATCCAAGCTGAGGAAGCAAAGGTAGCTCTTGACATTTGGGAGTCGGCCATCCACTACCATTCCAGTTGGTGTTTGCCTGGTAAAAACAACCAATTTCACAGAACATTAACAAAGGACAGGAACACTCTGACCACAGTGGATCAAGATAAAAAGAAGACTATTTTGCCATCATGTGTAAGAACATCTATAGTAATATCTAGAGCAAGAGCTATTAATTTCATTTACTGCAGCAGAACTAATTTTGTACCATAGGAAACAAAACTGGACCAAATTGTGTGATTTAAAATATTTGGTATTTGTAATCTCTTATCTTTTCAGAAGCAAAAGATGAAAGATTTTTATATAAACATCTTAGCATCTTTTAGCTTCACATCATGATTTCCAGGTACCATAAACCCTCCAAAATGTGGACAACTTGGAATTTATTCCACACTCTTACTATTGTAATGTGCTATGAAGTAGTGAACAATATTTAGTATGAATCTCAGTGTCCTCATCCTAAAATATACACATACCACTTCTCTGAACTGCTCTAGCAAGCACTGAGTGTAATTGTAATGCGGTGCCTTACCACTGTGATCTAAAATCTCAGACTGTGTCTCAAAATAAAAGTAAAACAGGGTCACGGATGCAGCTTAGTACAAAGGCTCTGGATTCAACTCCTCGTACCACATCTCTCCCCAACAAAAAAATGCAGTAGCTGTCGTATAGTAGATTTTCAATAAGTAGTTCACATTTCCATCATTTATATTCATTGTTTCTGTGTTAATGTGCATTTGATAGTAGCACTTCTCAAATTTTACATAGGTATGTCAACTATAGCATACATGAGATATTAGAAAAGATAATATTGTTAATAAAAGAGATTAGTACCCACCCCCTGGACAGTTCTGTAGTTCTGAGGGTAACCTAGTTTTGTCCTCTTTTTTGTGTGTGTGCCTGTAGTTATTAAAAAATGTGGTAGAATATGCTGGGGATGCAATAAACTGAGATAAGGGCTGACTGGCCAGGACAGACCAAACTTTGTTTCAATCTCCTCATAAAAACAAGATGTTTTTCACACTTCATCCCAGAGCATTCTGTTTCCTGAAGTTATAAAACCCAACTGCTGTTTGCTGGGTCCCTCAGCTGTAGTGTGAATTGGAAGGCGTATGCCAAGGAGACCTATTTCACCCCAAGCTTTGAAAGATCACCTCTCAATGAGTCCTTTGTCTGTCTGCAAATAACATATTTATTTCACTTAGGTTATTACGTGTTTTCTGTCTCATGAAGGCTCAGAAATAGTAACTAGTCTGCAATGAATCTGCTTCACAAAATTGGCACACCAAGCAAGATGTAGTCTGAAAGAATCATCGCATATTGGTGAATAGGATGGGCTAATAACTTCCTCCCAGCACCTTACCCGGAGCAGCAATATTTTCCTGGGGGCGCAGAGCCTGGACACGCAGCTGGGTGTTAAGGGAAAGGAAGGTGGTAAATGGAATATGCCACGTCCTGGCAGATTTAAATGAGCTGGCTGCATTAATTGAGGCAGAATAAAAGGTATATAAAAATAGACGAGTGTAGCCCATGACCTCTTAATTGTTGGGGATTTGATGTGATCGTTCATTCCCAGGGCTGGAAAGTCAGAAAGTAAACACTTGGACCCTGGGTTACCTCAGAGGGAAAAAGAAGTTACTCAGACCATCTCCGAGGTATCTAAAAAGGGATAAACTTTTACTAATCAGGCCTTCACAGAGAGATGGAAACCGCCACCTACACAGACGTGCAGAAAGGACAAGGAAATCTTTTGCAGCCTGGTTACTGTGATTGTTTGGTAGGCAGACAATGCACACCCCAGTGTTTTGGACTAATTGTACAGATAAGAATTGTGCCTGATCCTCCAGGTCATCATGAGATGCCAATGGCTCCTCTAAGCCCAACAGGCTCAAAGGGGGAAAATTAAAACGGTGACACTTGGTGATCTTGAGTCTAACAAGCTTGTCCATGCTGTTATTTGCTGGTAGTGCTTAGTTACATGTGAATGGGATTCTCTGAGGCATCCCTGTCTCAGTAATCATGATTCCCACTGCTAAGTGCATTTTTGGCATTGACATTGTGGCTACTTGTAGGCAGAATGTTACTGCCATTTGAGTGAGCGTGTCCCCTCATAGTTAATATTTGGCCCACAGCTGTGGGACATATCCATCCCTGGCTGCAAGCCAAATTATAGAATGGGTTATTTAAAACATGAAAAAGCAATACGATACACTCGGTATAGAATAATACTTGTTACAGATTACAATGTCATAATCCACACTATTACAGTGGGTCAGTTCAGTTTAGCTAATTAAAAAGTTATCTCAGTCATACTAACAATGGACTATCAGAGATATGATGCCAAGGCCACTTGGGCATGAAACCAAAACACTATCCAAGATACAATCATGCAAAAAATTACTGTCTCTGTCAGCACTAATAAAGCAGAGGCCCGGTGGTTCTTATGCCTTTTTGAGTACCAGAAATAATGTATTATCACCTGACTGTTCTTTTAAACTTCTTAGTCACACTGACAGCCAAAGCCACCAACTCTGAATGCAGGCCATTTGCAGCAGCAAGGCCTTGGTATTCACCAAGCCATGGCCCAGGAACTTCCTGGGAAACCTTTAATGCCAGTCAGCCCAGTGGAATTGCATATCTGTAACCTAAATGCATGCTGATTAAGGTCTGTGGCAGTACAAACTTACCACTGGTTACACACGGCTATGTATGTGTCAGATTTTAGACACATAAATTACCACGAGCAGGGGGAACATATATATCTCTTTTAAATCGCAGTTCTTTGTTTACTCTTGGGCACTGGTAAAATCTGAGCATCTTATGGGAAATGTGTCACATGATACTGCAACCAGAACTGTTCATTCTCACTTAGGCCCTTAGAAACCCCACCAATGAAATTGGATAGATTAGCAGAGTTCAGTTGTCAAAGGTTAATAATACATTCCATAATCAGACCAGCCAAGACTTCAAGGAATCAGTAGGTTACATGACCAAATGACCAGTTTATCAAGAGGAACTAAGGAAAGTTAGGGGATGATTTGACTCCTCCTCCTCTTCCTGTAATTTGGTGCCAAAGATTCACAAACATAGTTGATGATAGTATGGCATGGTCAGGGAGCTTTGTGAAATACCAAGCAGACATGGTCCACTGGGCTGCAACTGCCATACAACCAGTGAAAAAACATCTTTTGACTAAGTCTAACATAATCGTTCTTCCCCATGAAGCAAATTATGTGCAGTAGTGATGTCACACAGGTCACCATCACACCATATCTTATTACATTTTTATCGAATTATGAGCTATTCCCAATAGTCTCCCCATTTCTCAAGTGAATGGTAACTGAATAATTGAGCAGATAAAGGATTCCCCTATTTGAGACAAAAGGCTTGCTAGGTGTGATATACAAATATATGTCACTCGGACTGGGCAACCATACACAACTGTGAGAGGAATTTATGTCATGTTTTTTGATATCTGATGGAATTTGATTCTGAGCAAAGGGCATCCTTCCTTAAACAAGCAACATGACAATAGGTCCACTCTCATGGAATACAATGAGTATTCCATGTGCCTCATCACCTGCAGATGAACAGACCCATTGACCAAGAAGCCGACTCTCACAATTCTGTAGCAAGATCCCGATGGCAGACTACTTACAGAATAATACTTCAATCTGACAAGGACAGTGAAGATACTAACTGCTCCCCAGCCCAGGGCACATATGGCACTGACATGCATGCTGGGAAACATGGAGCTTGGTTGGACTGGAGGCGACCCAGGTGGCTACTTGACTTGGCTGCTGTTTGGACTCAGTCTCATGTTCTCAATTATTCTCTTTCCTTTTTCCATTTAAAGTAGTGAAATAGGAAGGAGACATGGGGATAGAGGATACAGGAGGAAAGGGAGGGGAAGCAAAAGGAAAAAGAATATATTTATTATACATCCCAAATTCACATGAATCAATAAATGAAAGTGTAAGTGCCCTAGTACTTTGCTGTTCAGGCCACAATAGTTCTCATGTAGGGAGCTCTAACTCTAATCTAGTTGTGATCCTTGGTGCCTGCCTTCTACAGGATACCCCTAGGATGGAGGACCGCATCAAAGATTATCAAGGGGCTAAGTTCTCCTTAGCAGCACCAAGGATCTCTAATCCTTCTAGAGAAGGGAATAGAATTAGACTTTCAGACATGTCATATTTGCACAAGACATGACATCCATTTGTGAACTGAGTAGTAGAGGTCTGGATCAAGCAACAAGGGAAATGGGGTCCACAAAATAATAACCTCAAGACAGGGACAGGCACTGTATCACTACCTCAGTGCACTCCCTCCTCTCTGATAGGTAGGGAACATTTGAGAACCGAGATGGGATAGCAGGTGGGACATGTCAATTTGATTTTCCATAAAGAAATGACAACAGAGGCCTACAATCATTTTTCCTTCCTAGAATTTTCTGAGCTCCAGCAACTGACAGTAACCCAAGTTGGATCCACCACAACAGATCTTGTCACAGTCCACATGGCCCTTCATATCCTGCCAGTGGAGACCTACACCAGCTTTTCTAGTGCCATAGTGTGCACCAACAACACTCAATCCCAGGGTCACTGAGAAAATACTTGGCCCCCACCACGTGAAAAGAGAGGTGTTCTTTTTTTTAACTTACCTTACTTTGTGGCACAATGTCCATCATGATTAATGTGACCACAGGTAACTAAGCCTTGGAGGTAATGCAGGATATGCCTTTGATGACACGAAAAGAACTATTCCAGTAGTAACAACAAAGACAAGAACTGAGATAGCGCTAATCAACCGCATCTTCAATGAGATTTGGCCAACAAGCACCAGTACTTCCATACTCATGAAGGGATCTGTAAACAGTCAAGCAGGAGACAGGGTGCTATATGCACCCAAGGATTGTTGTAGTCTCTGCTGTAGTCTGGGGATGATCCAAATATAGGATAGGAAATGTCACCCCTGAAAATCTAGTAGAAGTGGGATCCTGCAAATTGAACATGCTAAAGGTCCTCTACATATTACCTCTGAAATGAAATGCACTATTGAAATACCACCTAAAGGTTACTAAAGGCATGCCAGGAGGAGTGATGACTAGTTTGTGTCCTTGGCACCGTATTGAAGAGTCAGTGCTCATGAAAAATAGAAAGTGTCCCTGAGCATAGCAGATATTGCTTCCCTTACTGTCTTTGTCTTGGCAGCCCAGTAGACACTTTTTACTGCCTTCAGGAAGATTATTTTAGACAACAGAATTGCTTGAGAGTTCTTTTTAAACAAACTGGGAACATTTGACTGAGAGGTGATTGCCAACATCTCCTGCTATACCTGGGTAAACGTTTTTAGGATGTAGCTCATTGAGAAGTATTTGGGGTCAATCCCCAGCATCAGCAAAAAGAAAAAGAATTGGGATTACAGCATCCAACTTCCAAATATTTATATTTGTTCATTCTACATTATGTTAGTGTTCTGCTATTTCATATTTTATTCCAATACTGTAGACCGTCAGTTCTACAGTACCTGGACTAATGTGCTTACACTTTCTTCCTGATGATGACATGGCAATAGTACTACAGTTTGCATTATTTTGTAGTTCCTTTCATACACTGTTGTCCATCTCCTGTTGGCCCCACTAGACATTTCAAATGTTAAAGATATTCCTAAAATGGTAGAAGTTTTGTTCACAATTTATACATTCAAAGATAATAATTACTTCTAGGGCTACATCCTACAAGCTCCACATTTTCAAGAGCTCCCTCTCCCTCCCTCTCTCTCTTTCTCTCTCTCTCTCTCTCTCTCTCTCTCGCTCTCTATCTATCTATCTTTTTACTATTTATGACTACTTTCTTGAGAAAACTGAAACTAAATCCCTGAATGCCTTACTTAAAAATAAGAGACCCAAGTGTACACATTCTTTTAAGAAACAAATAAATGGAAAGGAAATCTACTTGACTTTCCTGCTCTCACTGAATCTTTTCAAAGAAATGAGAGCGATTCTAAAAGATGATCCTATCTTATTTTCTGGCTTTGCTTTCTCATTCTTCAAGCCTCAGTTTGAAATCCACACTGTGTGAAGCTTGAAGACTTGAGCTGTGGCTTCATATAGCCATGGCTTACATTCCAGCTAGAAGATTTATGAGCTGCATTATTTGGGACAAGTTACTTAACTGCTCCAGTTCTCAATGTTTTCCTCTATAATAACAGAGGATTTAATAAAAATCCCTTCAATCCTGTATTATTACACAGAGATTTAAGGGGATATTGTAAAGTAAGAAAAAGTACAAGCTCACTAGGAATGGTAGTTAATACTGAGAATTTTAAAAATTGTAACTGTGACAGCGCCTGCTCCTTATCATCAAGGTGTTAAAGACATAGGCTGCAAAACAATGTATGAGACTTTGGAATCAGAGTAGCAGTAAGTAGGCTTCTAGGCTTTGACAAACTGACTCCGAACATATTTCCTAACATTTAGTGTCTGTACCATAAAATGGTTTTGATGATAATATTTACCTTGAGAGATTATTACAGGATCAAAGATAATCTATTTCAAGCGCCCCGGATGAGCTACTTTTTAAAAGGTAGCATGTCATTCCCCTTAGTTCTAAAAAATCCCCATTCAATACTTGGGCACACAAATTTAATATGGTTTATTGCTGGGTATTTTGAAACAATCTATGACACTTTGAACACTGACAAAGAATGCTGCTGATACTTTCCTGGATATTTTAGGCATGTTCAACACTGTCTGTAACAAAGTAACCGAACACAATTAGGCAGCATGTTTTGTACTTGATGTTATTAGCCTATGTATGTAAATTTTGGTTATTTGCCGACATGGTTGGAAGGCTATACCACAGTTCTCCAAAGTTTGTCTTTTGATTAGAAATCCCTTGTGTCTATCCACATACTTTGGATGTGTTTTGAGTGTATTTCTCTGTGGCTTATGTGCTGGAAATGTAGTACAGACAGTTGTGATGTTTAGAAATGGTAAAACCTGTGAGAGGTAAGTCTTAATAGGAGGTGTCTAGATCACTAAGGGGACAACCCTTGGAAAGGATTTATTAGTTCTGAGTCCTGGACAGTTCCTGAGAGAGAGGGTTATAAGAGAACTGACTCTAGCATCAAATTCCTCTGGCTTCCTGTCTCTCTATGTGATTTTCTGCACATGTTCCCACTATTCTGTGATATCTTAAGTCCTCACACAGAGAGTAAAGAAAGACTTGTCTAATCTTGGACTTTCCAGTTTGAAAAGTAGGCATTAAATAACTTCTTCCTAAGTATCCAGTCTTGGGTATTTTATTATAGGAGCAAAAATCAGATCAAAACACCATAATTCCTTAACAATAAAGCTACAAGTCTAAATTAAATCTGTTAATTCACTGTTTTTGTAAACTTTTAAATATATGTAGTTAATTCTTTTTTAATGTTAAACAAAACTAAAAACTATGCCATAGAATATCTGTGGTCCTGCTGCTTGTCAAACACAATAAACTATGTTTCTGTGTCAAAATTTATAACATTTGTGATCTATTAATATATGAAAGTTTGCCATGATAATATAGACTAGTGAAATAATTAATTCCTATACAAATTTTCTTCCTATCTACAATCTCATCTCTATTTTTAACTCCTCATATTTAGTCTAACATTGATATTTTTCTCAGAAAATCAAATGTAGCTGAAAGAGGACAATATGGGAGGAAAATATTTTTTTAAAATAACAAATGTTTACCTCTTTTCCATGTTTACCACAACATGATATTAACCAACAGCACATTTTGTGTGTCACACACATTAAAATCTTCATGATTTCTGTTTGCTTTATCAAAATATTATGTGAATTAGTTTGTCAGGAATTTTTAAAAATCACATATAGCAAAGGTTATAATTCAGTGGCATAACACCTGCTTAGTATCCAAGATGCCAAGTTTTACTCCTATGCACAAAAAAATGAGTAAATATTTAAGTGTCAAAGGATTTAAAATAAAAGTTCATAATATAGCAAACTATGTCAAAAATTTGTAATGAAGAGAAAGGCAAAGGAGAAAGGTGAAAATTGAATATAAAGTACATTAAAACTTTAATAAAATTATTAGAAAGTGTTGTGGTTTAGCTCTGAAAAGTTCCACAAAATGTTTACATACACAGAGGTGGGGTTTTTCTTGGAAGGTGACTGGATCATGAAGGTTCTATGCTCATCAGAAGGTAAATCCATTGATGAATTCATGGCTGAATGCACTAATTAGAGAGAAGTCACTGAGGACATCATCTGAAATGTGTAGTCTTGTGCTCGGCTCCTCCTCTCTTTCTCTGCTTCTTAGCTATCATGAGGTGAAAATTTTCTTCCACTGTGACCTTCAGCCATGCCATTTCTGCCTTGGCATCAACTAATCATGGACTCAATCCTCTGAAAACTCTGAGCCAAAACAAACCTTTCCTCCTTTAAGTAGTGGGTGTTAAGAAGATCTTCTCAGTAATACAGAAAATTAGTACCAGGAGTGGGGTGCTTCTGTGACTATACCTGACCACATAGTTCAGAATAATTTGGAACTGATTTGTGGGAGGAGTCTGGAAAACTTCAGAGATGCAGGGTACAGAAGCACTAGAATGTTGTAACCAGAGCTTGGTGGGCAATACAGGTCAAAGTGCAGAAAACCATAATCCTGAAAATAATGTGTACAGTAAAGGCCAGGTTCATGAGATTCCAGGTGGGAATAAGGACTATATTACAAAAATGGACTAAACACTATGTGTGCTTTATTCTGCAAAGATTTTATCTACATTTTATCCATGGCCTTAGACTTTGTTTGAGGCTGTATTCAAAAGTGGCTGACTAATTAATATGATGAAGCAAATAAGAAGACAGCCTAATATTCAGGTTGTGTTGTAAGTACTGTAGATGTTTTTGGCCAGATCTTCAGTGAGACTTGGGATCAAAAAAGGAAGTACCTTGCAAATTTGGAGGTAAGTTGTGTATGGTTTTTTAAAATATTGGCATTAAAAATAAACCAAATACTTTGTATCAAGGCAATAGAAATGCCCAGACCCTGAGAATCATAAGCTCAAGGGTGTAAGCAGGCATGTCCTTTAGAAAAACTGCTTTGAGAAGAGAGATGCAGGGCACCTTCCTCATTTGAAGTTACCTAGGGATATGTTTCTCTGAGGTTAGCCATCTAGCCACTCAGATACTACAACCATATTTTAACAGGACAGGCTATTGCTCAATGACAGCAAACCTTGTCTTCATCCACATTGTGCTCTTCTTGCTGATATTCATGGTCTGAGACTTATGGGGCCACAAAAGTTTCCATCCAGATTTCAGTGGAAGTCTTTGGAGGCCAGGCAACATGTTCCGGGAAGTATGTCACAAGAAGTTGGGAAGTGAAATTACATATGCAGTGGAGACCTTAGGAATTTAGGAATTTGAGGAATATGGAATATTTGCTGAGAAAAATTTCATGCAGTGGTTGGAGACAGGCTCTGTGGACTGCAGCTCGCAAGTTAGCTTAGGGGCTGCCTATGCTATTTGGAACTCACAAGTCAGCAAATCCTGACATGGAGCTAATATTTGCCCTGGTTGATTTTGGTCTTGATTTTGTGTGTTTTGTTTCTCTTTCCCATTATTGCCTTTTGGAATGGGCCTGTTTGTCTTGTGTCATTGCATGTTTGAAGTATTTAACTTCCTTTTTAATTTTTACATGGGCTCACGTCGAAGAGTTTGCCTTGAGTCTCAGAGGAGATTTGGGACTTGAAGTTTTCAGCAGTGCTGGAACCATGATGATGCTTACCTTGGAAACTCAGAGATGGACAAAGTGTATTTTGCATGATGAGATAGATATGAATTTTTGCTGGCCGGGAGCAGAATATTATGGGTTAGATATAAATATCCCTCCAACATTTCATGTGCTTGGAAGGTGATCAGCTCAGCATGTCAATGTACTCATCAGTCAATTCATTCATTGTTAAATCAGTAGCTAAATGTGTTGTTAGGATATAGAGCCTGGTAGAGGTAGGTCACTGAAAGCATGACTTTGAAAGGTTTATTCTTGTCCTCTGCTCCTTACTTTTCTCACTGCCTCCAGGATGCCACAGAATGAGCAGATTTCCTCTCCCATGTCCCTTTGCCATGCCATTTCTGTCTTTCAGCTGGTCAACCACAAACTGAATCCTCTGAAAACTGTGAGCCGCTTGTCTTTCTTTAACTGGCAGGTACCCAGAAGCTTCTTCCAGCAATAGGAAAGTGGCTAATATAGAAAAGCAAATCTTAAGTTATTTTTAACTGAAGTAATAAGTAAGCATTTTCTAAATTTTAAACATTTTATCATAACCACATATATAATGTGAAATTCTTCATTTTAAGCAAATAGCCTTTTTAAAATAATGCAGCTAACGTTTTACTAGTTGACTTTTATTCCTGAAATTGCTTCATTAGTGAGATAGTATTGCTGTATTCTTTTCTACATGTAAATTATTACTGAAAGATGAAATGATATATAACCCTAGGTGTTGTTTCCCTGTTTCCCCAAGTAAGAGATTTGTGATGTTGTGAGATTTTGCTAGCGTTACTAAATCTGAGTTTCCATTTTTTAAAAATCAGATTCTTACAGATCACTCTTAATATTGTTTTTCTTTTTTGGCTTTCATAATTTAATGAGAAACCGTGGATTTGCAAAGAATTTCCTTTACATTTGGCAAGAAATCAACATTGAGAAAGGTTTAGCAGATGGCGCTAATGAAATTAAATTAAATTACTCTATGAAATTGAATATATAGGGCCACACAATAATACCAGTTGGTCTCCTTACTGAATCAGTATAATTTTGAAAATATGTTTTACTGTTTATGTTTTATTACTCTATGTTTTGTTATAATAACAAATTCCATAAATAAACTGTCAGTTTCATTTTTTCAGAGAATAACTTTGGAATTCCAGAACATAGCTTTTAGGTTCAGGAATTCTCCAAGCTATGGATTGGTTTATGCTTGCATTTCATGTCATTTTATTGAAAAGCTCTTCAATATATTTGACATGTTATGCTTATCAGGCAGTAGATGATAACTATTAGATAATTTCATTAATCCTGATATAAACCAGGTAATTGGTTGATTATAGTTAAACTTCCTTCTTATATCAATGAATGCAGAACTATTCCGAGAAATTGATTCAGTATTTTTCTCAAAGCCATTACACATACTGAAAATAATGTTTTAATAATTTTAAGTGAAATCCACTTTTTTATTTCATTCAACAGATGCACATAACACACTATATCTAAAATAAATATGTATTACATGCAAGGTGTTGAAGAGTTGGAAAGATTTAACTTCAAAAGAAATAATATCATTCAAAATCCTAGGAATGCAATATTTTAGCTACAGAAATTTTATTTAATACTTAATTTTTCTACTTTTTTCCATTATAGGTGAACTCTGAAATAATTTTCAGGTGAGAAAATGTCAGTCATTCATCTGTATATCTCATATTCCCTAATTTGAAATAACTTTAAATAATCCTTTATTTTTGTCCCCATTCTGACATTTGAGAAGGTTTGACAGGGACAGCTCTTTGCTTCCAGTGGTGCATGTTGGGATAACACAAGCAGGACTGGGACGATCAGTTCAATAAGGGCCTCCCTATGATTGGTGTGGCTTTCCTTGTGGCTTGCACCAAAGGTTAATACCATGTCCCAAATGATGGCAGGTTCAGACATCAGAAGGTCTCACTTTCACTACAGTAAATACCTTATCCAAATCCAAGTATAAGTAACATGAAATAAAGGATTCAATTGAAATGTCAAACAGCTTGCAGCAAAAAATATGTGGGGTGGGAGAGAATATGGCCAACACTTTTCAGCAAATACAATGTCACAGATTCCCTTCTGACCACACCAATTTACTTTCATCCTATGTGTAAAATTTATTATTTTTTTTCTCAATGTCTATCCCATGAAATGAGTTTGAAATGTAGAATACATCATTTAACTAAGTCCAGGCAAGAATGAAGCCTTTAGGTACAGTTACTAAGATACAGCTTTTTAAATATCATGTTTCTTGATTTAAAGAACTGAAAACTAAAAAGAGTAATTATTTATCCACCACACACAAAAAATTGTAGGAAATGCAACAGCAATAAGACAACTACTTGGACACAATTACTTAAAAAGCAGGAAATTTGAAGACTGCAGAAGCTAGCACTGTATAAAATGTGTAATGAAGAAAGGCACATGTTGTGAATCCCTTGAATTTAGTTCAGATATAGCTCTGGGAATTGTTCTTGGTAACTTTTTTCTCTACCCTATGGACTACTGATTATACTTCCTATGTCATCTTTTCTCTTCTGTAAAAAAAATCTGTTTTTATTTTTCTCTGGCCATTTCTTGCCCACAGACTTTTGTGAGTCTATGACAACCTCTTATTTTGAACTATTTCTGAAATTTTCTGTAGAAGATTTTGCAATTTCTTCAGAAACTTTCTAGGTTGTAATCTATCATTTCATATTACACAATACTTTGTTAAGCTCTTCTCTGTTTTCTAGTCCACTGTAAATTTCCATGGGAAATTGGGTATAAGATTTCTAAAAGTTGTGATCTTACTGTTTACAGAGGAACTCTTTGTCAGGGCCCGTGAAGCTTTCCGTATATATCTGAGATCTTCCTGGATCTCACAGGTCTACTCACAGCATGTGTCTGGAAGCCATTTCTTAATTTTAGAATATTTTGCCATCTGGTGAGTATGGAGATGAGAAACAGTTTTCTCTTTTAATTCCAATCCTATTAATTCTTGGTTTATTTAAATTTCCTTAAAAATTCAAATTTAATGTTTGCTTAAAATTGTAAGTTTTTTAAAAAACGTATCTCTCTGCCTTTGTATTTTCCTATGCAGAGTTGAAAGACACAGGTTAGCACTCCAATATTCTGTCCCACCCGCAATTTTTGTCTACATCATCACATTAATTAAGTGTATTTCATACATTCTGTCTTCAATTGTTGCCAATTTTCATCATTCCTCAATAAGCGTGCATTTCTCTTCAGCTTCCCATAGCATTCTCCTTACTTTTCTTTAAGCCCTCATTGCAAACACTCTCTTAAAGTCACCTCAGGCTTTTGTTAATAATACTTTTCTATAAATGTTTTGGGCATTCTCATCATGGCCACAAAGCTGATGTTATGTCATCAGGTTTTTGCATGGTGATATTCCAATTTCAGTAATAAGATTTGCTCCACTTACTTCTGTGAAGCAAATTGCCCCCAAATTTTAATAGCTGAATATAATAACTTTTTTTCTTACAAATATGCAAAAGAGACAGGTCTAACTGGTAATTAGACCCTGAAAGATAACTAGGACTTGATCAGTGATGTGGGTCTTGGACCCTTATTTCTTTCCATGTAAGCTCCTTCACTGACAGCTGGAACTTCTTCAAGGCCTGGTTATGGGTTTCAAAGAATATGTTCTAAGAGAATCAGGCAGGGTAAATATTGAATGTTATGATCTAGCTGAAAAAGTCACTTCTGTTATTATTATTACAAAGTGGTACTAGAACAAGAGAAATCATCACAACTTCTTGCTGAGGGGTGTGTCAAACTGATTTTGTAGCAGAGCATAGTGGTCCACAAATGCAATCTCAGCAACTTGGCAGGCTGAGGAAGGGTCATCATGCGTTTGAGGAAGCCTAGGCAACATAGTCCCTGTCTCAAAAACACAAAATCATACACAATTTACTTTTGCAAAAATAGGAAACATAATGGAAGATATTGTGGCCACATCTGGGAAGTGTGACATGTCACATTGAAAAAAACTAATTTTATCTCATTGATTGTTGCAGTACCCTAGTAATTAATTTACAGTCATAATTTTAATGCCTATTTGAGTGGAAAATAATACTTTTCTAAGGTTTTGTCTTAGCCAGTTTTTCAGCCTGATATTTTCTTTTTACATGCCCTTTCGCACAAAGTTATCAACATTAATGGATAGCAGTAGTTCAAGAAATGATGTTTTAAAAAAAAACTTTACTTTTTTTTTAAATGTATGAACTCTAAAAGTTTTAGCACAACTTCTGATGATTCAAGATGTTAGATAATGAACATGAACTTTCATATATGACATCTCCAAATATTTACCATTCCTACTTCAGATTAAAAATGAATTTTAGCAAATTTCATTCAAAAACCAAGCAATTTAAAGCAGCACATTTTCTTGCATTTTATTTCATTTTTTTCTTTCATTACATATTTAAAAAATAGAACAGGTTTTTTTGTTCTTGTTATTGTTTTTAAAGTTGTTTTTTGTTTGTTGGTTGGTTTGTTTTGTACCAAGAATCAAACTCAGGACCTTGCACTTGCCAGGCAGATGCTTGTGCCACTGAGCTATATCCCTGGCCCCAATAGAACAGATTTTGCTAAGTCACTAGTTTAAGTATTAAAATGAGACTTGAATTTTCATAATTATTTTCTTCAAATATAACATATTTTTGAAACAAAAATTGGCTTTAGTTGAATACATTTACCACATGAAAACTTTATAATAATATTTAATAGCAAAGCTGAAAGCCCCGTTAGATGAATATGTATATGTACTTATATCAGACATGGGTGTATATGTATCCCTCAGTACCCAGGGGGTATTTTACTAGGACACCCTTGGCTACCAGATTTTCAGATGTTCAAGTCCCTTACATAAAACAGTATGACATTTACATGTAACCTGTGCCTCTTACATACTTCAAGTCATTTCTAAATTACTTATATCTACCATAATATAAATGATTTGAAAATGGTTGCTATACTGTATCACTGGGGGAAAAATAACAAAAAAGTAAATTATTAGTACTTGTGTAACTTTTTTCAAAATATTTTTGATCTACCATTGGGTGAATCATTTGGTTCAGAACCAGCAGATGTGACAATACAAGGATATATCGTATAAGACAACCCTGTGAAAAGAGACATTTATTTCTGGAAGAAAAGAAAAATTCGCCCTCTATGTCAGTATAGCCTTCACAAAACTATTATTTACCTGTGTTGTTTATTTAAAAAAATCTCTTGTATAGATCTTCATATACAAAAAAGTAATATAATAAACTAAAGAATGCGACTTTCCTGTTCAATGTGAGAACAGAAATTTCTTTTTCTGTGTTTTGCAGGAACAGCTCACAAATCAGGATTGAATTTGAGATAGGCATGAAAATATTTTCAACTGAAAGGAGATGATTATTTCCTTGTCTTTGAGGCTTGTTAAACGTGGAAGCATATGAAATTGAAAGCTACATCAAATGTTCACTAAGCAATGAATGGCAGGCTACTTTGTCTTTCATGTAATCCTGAACTTATCTAAGGGAAAAACAGAATAAAGCTCATCTTGAAAATATAATCTGATAGAATGCGTCTCATAAAGTTCTCTTTTTCCCAGACAAATTTTCAAGTTTACAAAAAATTCAATGCAATATCACATATTGTATTGAAAAAGATAAAACAGATATAATTTTAATCATTAATTCTTCCAGGGAATTTTCAAATTTTGATGTTCTCCCTTACTCTTAAGCTCAAGCAGCAGTTGAAGACATTTTACTATTTTCTTTCACAGCGTGGTTTTCTCAATGATTCTGCTTCCATTTGAAGCAGAGTTTCCTTACTTGAATTGAGAGGACATAGAGAATTTCAAGAAAGTAGTTTCTGTTTTCTCCTGTGCTTCACAACTGGCTCATGTGAAGAAAATGTTGAACCACCAGCCTGGTCTTTGTACTAATCCTGGATCTTCCAAGTCCTCTGCAGCACTTACCCTTCTGTTTTCTTGAAAGTACCCCTGCAGGTGCAGGAGCGCTCACTGCCCCAAACTGCCACATATGTCTTAGGGCTTGGGGTTTGTTTTCTCCTGATACTCTCTGTTTACTTCCCAACATGGAAAATACAAGATGTAATTGAAAAAGTTGCTGTGTGGGTGGCAGCAAGATGGCACAGTGGTAAGCAGCAGAGAAAGAGCTTCCCTGAGTGTCACCATCCCGATGCTGGGATATAGCAACATGAGGAAAAACACAAGGAGGAAAGTGGGTTGCCTGGACCGAGGAAAGATCTAAGGTGAGAATTGCAGCACACAGAGATAGTAAGGAGAGAAACTTCAATGAAGAAAAAGGTAACCAGGGGCACCTTCTTCCTGAGACGGAGCTCACTGTGTGAGAGAAGCAATTTAAACCTGTGGACACAGTGACTGCTGATGACACCAGAAGTCACCACAGAGAGATGCAGAAGTTGAGGGGAACAGTGGTCAGGAAGGACTGTGCTAGCTGGTGGGCAGTGTTGAGGGCTCAATCCTCCCCCACAAGAGAGAGACAGGCAAGGAAAAACTTGGAGAGGGGCTGACTAAGCTCCGACTGCAGAGTGGCTGCTGGCTCCATCTAGTGGATCCCAGCTGGGCTCAAAACCTCAAAAGGTGTGCTGACAGCTACAAGGTGAATGAGTCTGATTTCAGCCAAAAGGTAGAGGCTTGCTAAAATTACCCACTACTGCACCAAATGATTACAGCTGGTTTGCTGGAACAAATCAATATGGAATGAGGCTCTGTCTCCACACATTGTCTACCAGTGACAGCAGAGGCATGCCTGGAAGTAGACTTTTGTTTTCATCTCTCTCATTTGTTTTGTTGTTGTGGTGGTGGTGGTGGTGATGGTGATTTTGTTTTTGTTTTTTGCTTTTTGGGTTTTTTGTTTGTTTGTTTGTTTTTCCTTTACTGTTTAATCTTGTTTTTATATGAGTGAGAATGTGGTTTCTGGCCTCTTTGTGGTTTTAGTTCTGTTCGGCTGTTACTTTTATCTCTTCCTTCTCTTTTTCCCTCTACTCTTCTGCACAGTTTCCCAAACTTAGCATGATCCCATTTTGTCCCCCAGCCTTGCTTCTAATCTCTTCCTCTTCTTCCGCTTCTCCATTTTCTCCTTAACCCATTTTAAATTTTAACCCATGAGGGCAAAATTGAAATATTAAGGACATGTATATTGCATATAATTTCAGATTTGCTATAGTTTTTTTAATATGACCACAACTGTACTTCAGAAAATTAAAGATGGCGAATTAATGGTTAGCTCAGTTTGCCATTTTCTAGGCTGTGTTTTATGCTTTTGTCAATACTGATGGTACCACTACAACCAAAAGGTACATAATTGTTCTAAACATCTGTTCTTCCTGCTATTCCAAGTCTGATATTGACCAAGGGTCACAGAAGATAAGGTGGCATGGTGCCAAAGAACCAGGGGCTGGACCAAACAGGAAGCAACTTCTCATCCCCCAAAAATTGAAGTGGTAGGACCTTGCATCAGACTCAAAACCCCAAAACCAGCCACACATGAAAGACACCTAAGAGAAGTAGTCATTCCCTGAAGTTTCTAAATACTAGCAATAAAGCAGCTCACCATAGGCAATTTGCAAGCAAAACTCCTTAAACTAAGAAAAGAAAAGAAAATGAGAAGACACTTAAACAAGATGCAACCCCAGATAACCAGTTCACCAAAGGCAAAGCCAGGGTCAATGAGGTGGAACAAACCAAGAACCATCACCTAGCCTCTCTGAAGTGATAACAAAAAAGCAATTGAATGAGGCACTAGAAAAAAAATCAAATCAGAAATAATTTCTCAGATAACTGCAGAGATGGTGTCCACAATGAAAACCATGCTTAGCGAGTCTATAGCAGATAGAAGCCAAAAATAGAGGAACTTAAGAAAATTACAGAATGCTCAGCATAGGAAAGAAATGGAATTCATAAGGCAGGTTCAAGCAGATATCCAGGAGAATAAAATTTCCATTGAAAGTATCCACCATAGATTAAGTCAATGTGAGGACATGGTCTCAGATATAGAAGACAGGCTATGGTTGACAAGCATAAAAAGAAGGATTTCTTAGCAATAGCAATAGACCATGAGAAATCAACCCAGGAGGTGCTAGATAAGGCAAAGAAAAATAACTTAAGATTGATAGGAGTCAATGAAAAAGCAGAAGAAGGCACAAATGATATAAAAAGTCCTGTTCACAGATATCACTGCAGAGGTGCCTGGGGACAAAAGACCAGGCAGTCTACATTCACACCACCAGTGCACCTCACGTCTGGGTCCTGCATGCCCCCCTGAGCTGCCTGGGAACACTGGATCAGGTAGTGCACAATCTGCTGACATCACGGTTTGTGGCTGACCACGAAGACAGCCAGGTACACCCCATCAATTTCTCAGGGATGGTAGAGCAAGTGGCTTGAGATATAGTCACCATTACAGTCTGTGTCTGAGCCCTCCCTGCACTCTGAGCTGCCTGGAGAAACTGGTGCAGAGGGCCCACAAACTGCTAACAGCAGGGTTTGTGTCTGGGTCCAAACTGCACATGCCCCTGAGCTGCCTGGGGATATTAGATCAGGCAGTCCACGAACTGCTGACACCTTGGTGTGTGTCTGTGTTTTGCACATGCCCTGAGAGGCCTAGGAACACAAGACCAGGCATTCTGTGATCACACTGCCATGGCAGCCTGCACCTGGGACCTCAGTGTGCCTTGAGCTGCCTGGGGACACTGGATCAGGCAATCTGCAATTTGCTAGCACTGCAGATCTTGTCTGAGACCTGCAAGAACCAGGTGCACTCCATCAACTGCCTGGTGACCCCAGAGAAAGCAGTCCATCTCAGAGGCCACTAAGGGGCAAGTCTCACCACTAGGAAAGCTAGGGACACTAGGGACCTTTGGAGAGCTGCCAGGGAGAGTGAGACTGGGCACATTGCCTCTGGTATCAAAAATGATAAGATGAAAGAACAAAATGCAATCTCAGAATTCCACCCAACTCAAAACAAGTCCAGGAGACAATGACATAGGAGCACTTGGTAATCACACATCTGAAATCACTGAAATGATTGCAACAAAAGTAAAGAAACAACTCCAGCAGGCCATAGATGAAATCAGATCAGAAATAATCTCTCAGGTAAAAAGTGAAATGACAACAACAATGAAAGAATGGCTCAATATATCTAAAGAAGACATATAAAAAAATAGATGAGCATAGGAAACTGATGGAAACTTAAATGAACAATATAGGAAAGAACTAGAATGCATGAAACAGATTCAGAGATATCCAGGAAATCAAAACTTACATTGAAAGCTGGCAAAACTGCCTGAATGAAGTCAAAGATAGAATTTCAGATTTTGAAGACAGCATGGCAGCTAACGAACATGAAAAGAAAGATCTCTTAAAATTAACAAGGAAATAGGAAAAAATTCAACAGCTACCAAATGAGGCGAAGAGAAATAATGTAAGCCTAATAAGTGTCAATGAAATAGCAGGAGGCAACACAAATGGCCTAAAAGGAACATTTGCAGAAATAATAGCAGAAAAATTCCCAAGCATGGAAAAGGAATCTGACATACAGTTAAGTGAGGCAGATAGAATTCCAACCAGTCATAACCAAAATAAAACTACACCCAGACAAATAATAACCAAGATCCCAGATATCCAGCAAAAAACCAGAATTTTAAAAGCTGCTAGAGAAAAGAATCACCTATAAAGGTAAGCCCATCAGAATCACAGCAGATTTCTCAACACAAACCATCCAATTGAGAAGAGCTTGGAGTGAAGTATTACAGGTTCTAGGATAAAACAGCTTCCAACCAAGATTGATGTATCCTGCAAAACTATCCTTCAAATTTAATGGAGAAATAAAATATATCCACAACAAAGAACAACTGAAGAACTTCATGAGTGCTCAACCAACCTTACAAAGAGTACTAAAAGAGATTCTAGACAGAGATAAAAAATTACCACAATTTCAAGAGTAACAGAAGAACCCTCAAGCAGAGAAAGCAATTAAACAGAGAGAAAAAGTAGGAAACCAACAACAAGTAAATAACATGACAAAGATAATCCAACACATATTAGTTATAACCATTAATGTAAATGGCCTCAATTCACCAGTCAAAAGAAATAGAATGGCAGAGGGATCAAGATGCAAAATCCAACAATATGCTATATACAGGAAACATATTTAATCAAAAGGAAATTCATAGACTGAAAGTTTAAGAATGGAAAACAATTCTCCATGCAACAGGAACTCAGAAAAAAGGCAGGGGTAGCTATTCTGTTTGAAGACAATGTAAGCTTCAAACCGTCAACAATCAAAAGGGATAAAGAAGGTCAATACATACTTGTTAGAGGAAAACTGCAAGAGGAAGAGATAAAAATAATAAACATGTATGCAGCAAAGATGGGTCACCAAACTATATAAGACAAATCTTAATAGACATGAAAAACCAAATAACTAATAACACTTTTGTAATAGGGGACCTAAACATCCCATTAACACAAAGAGATAGGTCAAATAGACAAAAAAAATTAGGAAAGAATAAACAGATCTGAACCAAACCTGTGAAAAAAATGTACTTAGTAAATGTTTACAGAGTGTTCCACCCCATATCAGAATACACATTCTTCTCAGTTATTGATGGGACATTCTCTAAAATAGACAAGATTCTAGCCCATATGCAAAAGAATTTAAGTTATTCCATGTATATTATCAGACCACAGTGCAATGAAATTGGAAATTAGTGACAAAAGGAACCACAAAAACCTCCATAAACACTTGGAAATTAAATAGTAACCTCCCTAATAACCAACAGTCACAGAAGAAATTAAAAAATACCTACAAACAAATGAAAACATAAATACAAAGTAATTGAGATGAAGAAAATACTACAAAAAATAAATGAATCACTTGGTTCTTTGAAAGAATAAATAAAATTGAAAAACCCCTAGCCAACCTTATCAAAAAAGAAAGGAAAACACTCAAATTCATGCAATGAGGAATGAAAAGGATGAAATCACTACAGATCCTTTAGAAATACAAAAGATCATTAATATCTACTTTGAAAATCTTTACTCCCATAGAATGGAAAACTCAGAAGAAATAGACAGATTCCTAGATATGTATGAACTACCAAAGTTGAATCAAGAAGGTATAAAAATCTTGAACAACCCAATATCAATTAATAAGATTGAAAATGTGATTAAAAACTTACCAACAAAGAAAAGCAAAGGTCCTGATGAACAAATAGTAGAATTTCTCTACAAGAAATTCAGACCAGATTTAATGCCAACACTCCTGAAAATCTTCAGTGAAATTGAAAAGGAAGCAATTCTTCCTAACTCATTTCTGGAGGCAAGTATTATACTGATACCAAAAACAGAGAAAGACCCAACCAAAAAAGAGAACTACAGACCGATCTCCCTAATGAACATGGATGCAAAGATACTCAATAAAATGCTAGCAAAGGGGCTGGGGATTTAGCTCAGCAGCAAAAGCGCCTGCCTGGCAAGCGCAAGGTCGTGAGTTCGGTTCCCGGTACCAGAGAAAAACCAAAACCCAAAAAACAAACAACAATCAAAATGCTAGCAAATAGAATGCAACCAATCATTAAGAAAATCATACACCATTACTAAGTGGGATTCATTCCAGGAATGCAGGGATAGTTCAATACATGCAAATCAGTAAGTATAATACACTATATCAGTAGAACCAAAGACAAAAAACCACACTGTCATCTCAATAGATGCAGTAAGACCTTTTGGTAAAGTCCAACACTTATTCATGATGAAAACCTTACAGAAAATAGGAATAGATGGTCTTTAAGTCAACCTGATCAAAGCCATCTATGACAGTCCAACAGCTAACATCATTCTCAACGGATAAAAACTGAAAAGTTTTACTTTAAAATCAAGAACAAGTCAAGGGTGTCCACTGTCACCACTCCTACTCAACATTATTCTAGAAGCATTAGCTAGAACAATTAGACAAGAAAGGAAGAAATGAAATTATCATTATTTGCAGATGACATGATACTCTACGTGGTAGACCCCAAAAACTCCAGCAGAAGACTCTTTGAATTAATCAACAAATCAGTACCATAGCTGGATACAAAGTCAACAGGCAACAATCAATAGCATTCCTATACACAAACAACAAACAGACAGAGAGAAATTAAGGAAACCATACATTTCACAATAGTGTCCAAGAAACTGAAATATTTAGGAATCAATCTAACAAAAGAACTAAAAGATTTATACAGTGAAAACTACAGTACTCTGAAAAAAAGAGATCAAAGAGGATTTCTGTAAATGGAAGAATACTCCTTGCTCATGGATAGGAAGAACCAACACTGTGAAAATGGCTTATTACCAAAATTGCTATACAGATTCAATGCAATTCCAATTAAAATAACATTAGCATACCTCACAGATCTAGAGAAACATTCCTAAGATGTATCTGAAACCAGAGCAGACCCATAATAGCAAAAGCAATCCTGGGCAACAAAGACAAGGCAGAGGGCATCACAAAATCTGACTTGAAATTATATTACAAAGCTACTGTAATAAAAACAGCATGGTACTGACAAAAAAAAAACAGATCTGAAGATCAGTGGAATAGATTAGAAGATGGAAAAACAACTCTCTATATATTCAGCCATTTTATCTTTGAAAAAGGTGCCAAATATATTTACTAGAAGAAAGATAGTCCCTTTAATAAACAGTGTTGGAAAAACTGGCCCTGCACATGTCAAAGGTTAAAACTGGACCAATATCTTTCATCATGCACTAAGCTAAATTCATAATGAATCAAAAAATAAAATATTAAAACAGAAGTATTAAATCTGCTGGAAGATAGAATAAGTAAAACTCCTGAAGACACTGATGTAAGCAAAGACTTTACGAATAAAACCCCAATTGCACAGGGACTATTATGAACAATCAACAACTGGGACCTCATATTGTTTAAAAAGCTTTTGCACAGCAAAAGAAACCACCAATAAAGTGAAGAGGCAATGTACAATGTGGGTAAAAATGTTTGTCAGATGTTCCTCAGACAAAGGATAACCATTCAGAATATATAAATAACTCAAAAGCACCAGACCTCCCAAATTTAAAGACACAGTCCCAAAATGGGCATCTGAGATGCATGCACACCTTTCAGATGAAGAAATACCAACAGCAAATAAATATATGAAAAAAAGTTCAACATCACTTGCTTGAGAGATACAAATTAAAATGATACTGAGATTCCATCTCACCCAGAAAGAATAGCTATTGTCAAGAATTCAACCAATAAGGGGCTGGGGATTTAGCTCAGCAGCAAAGCGCCTGCCTGGCAAGCACAAGGTCGTGAGTTCGGTTCCTGGTACCGGAGAAAAACCAAAAAAAAAAAAAAAAAAAAGAATTCAACCAATAATAAATACTGGAGGGGCTGTGAGGAAAAACTAACCCTTCTCTACTCTGTGGGAGTGTAGACTCATGCATTTACTTTGGAAATCAGTGTGAAGATTACACAAAATCTAGTATAGGAGGTGCCATTTGACCCAGTAATTCCCCTCTGTGTATCTTCCCAGAAGAATTAAAACCATTGCACCACAGCAATGTATGTGCACCCCTGTTTAAAGCATCACAATTTGTAATAGCTCGAACTTCGAAACAACCCAAATGCCCATAGACCAAGGAATGGATAAAAAAAAGATGTGGTCTTTTTTACAATGGAGTACTACTCAGCCATGAACTGGAGACATTTATGGTAAATGGATGCAGCTCAAGAACATACTCATAAATGAAATAAACCATATACACATGTGTAAACGTTGTATTGTTTCCCTAGTGTGAGAACCTAAAGAGTAAATAAGGTCCAAAATGTGCAAAATCTTTTGTAAAATGAGGATAAACATCAAAAGGAAAGAAAAACTGGTATGGGGAATTGCAGAAATTAAGGAAGAGAAAAGCAATAGATAGATGGATAGATAATTTTTAAGATAGATATACTACTAATTTCTCTTCATTGACAAGGAATGTTTGCCCTAATAATGTTGGAACAATTAAATGCTGATATCTTGTACTCTGAGTAACTAATTTAAAGATAACAAGGTGCAATGAATTAACCACTGACACCCTCCTGTTATCTTGTTTTGAAATTTTTTTATCTTTACAATAAAAACAACAAAGTACCCCTGCAGTTCACCTCTGTACTCACATTGACAGCTAACAGCTCATCCCTTGCAAAGCCTGTAGATTTCTCTATGTAGCAAGAGATTTATGTGCTCCTTGTTCAATTTTCAGAGATTTCTAACATTTTTCCAGTGAAGCTGCTCAATTTCAATAATGGTAATCATTTTTATAGCACTTACTAGAATGGCTTTCCTTTCATTTTCAAGATTTTTTACACCAATATATATCTGAAAAAGCAGTTCCTTGTGATAATGTCAAAAAATTTTATTGCAGAACAAGCAAAATCTTTCCTACTGCCAACCACTGAGGAGCACCAACAGCACAAATGCCAACATAGTTCTCCAAGTCAGGCCATTTGTTTCCAGATATGAAACCTTTGCTTATCACTGAAGCTCTTCACAGAACACAAACTTTTCTTGAATTTTGCCATCATATTTGAGTTTTACGAATACAGAAATAAAATTCTTACTTGGGACATCTGATGACTCATCAACCTAGATGTAAAAGCTACCATTGACACATCATCAAGATGTCAGCTTATGACAGTTTGACAGGGAAATTCAATCTTTCAAATGGTACAGAAATTGTTTGAGCATTTCGTTCCCTGGAGCATAGAAACTCACTGATAAAAAATTGGGGAATCACACCTTTCACAACAGCATTTTAAAAAGGAAATACTTGGGAATTAATGTAACAAAAGAAGTATAATACCTTTGCATTGAAAACTACAGTACTCTGAAAAAAAAAATCAAAGAAGATATCAAAAAGTGTAAATATATCTTTTGTTCTAGGGTAGGAAAAAACAATGTAGTTCAAATGGCCATACTTCCAAAATTGTTGTACAGATTTAAATGCAACCCTGATCAAAATATCAATAACATACCTCACAGAAGTAGAGAAAACAATCCTAAAAGTCATTTGAAACTGGAATAGACCTAGAATAGCAAGAGCAAAATAAACCACAGTAACAAAGTCAAGGCAAAGGGCATCACAATCCTTGACTTGAAATTATACTATAATGCTACTGTAATTTTAAAAAGATTCATGATACTGGCAAACAAACAGACAAACAAACAAACAAAAATGCACCAGACCTGAATATCAATGGAACAGATCAGACGATGCAGGAATAATTCCAAACATAGTGAGTCCCCTTACCTTTGATAAAGGGGCTAAACAACTTCACTGGAAGGAAGATAGCCTCTTTAATACATAGCAATGAAAAAATTGGCTTTCCCCATGCCAAAGATTAAAACTAGACCTATACCTTTCACCATGTACTAAATTAAAATTGAAATGGAGTTAAGATCTTAATAGCAAAACTGAAACACTAAACCTGCTGAATGATAAAATAGGTAGAATTCTTGAAGACTTGAGTGTCTGCAAAGTCTTTATGAACAAATCCCTAATTACACAATTAATATTAGAAAGAATCCACAACTGCAATCTCATCATATCAAAAAACATTTGCATTGTAAAAGAAACCACCAAAGGAGTGAAGAAACAACCCACAGCGAAGGAAATACTTTTGTCATCTGTTACTCAAAGGACTAATATCTAGAATATAAAGAACTCAAAAAATTAGACCTTCCAAATTTAAAGAACCAATCCAGAAATGGACATCTAAAATGAGTAGACATTTCTCAGATGAAGATGGACAAATGACAAATAAGTATATGAAAGAATGTTCAACATCATTGATCATTCAAGAGATGCAAATTACAACAACACTGAGATTCCATCTCACTCCAGAAAGAATGGTCATTATTGGGAAATCAACTAGTAACAAATGATAGCTGGGCTATTAGAAAAAAAATGAACATTTTCCACTGTTGGTTGGAGTATAGATTGGAGTGGTCCCTGTCAAAATCAGTATGGAGATTCCTCAGAAAAACTAAAACTAGAGGTTCCATTTAACCCAGCTATCCCTGTCTTGGTATCTTCCTAAAAGAATGCAAAACATCATACCACAGCAATATGTGTACACACATGTTTATAGCAGCACACTTTATAATAGATAAATCTTGGAGACAGCCCAAATGCCAACCAACTGATGAATAAAGAAAGAAATTTTTATACAATGGAATACTACTCAGCCCTAATGAAGGGTAAACTTGAGACATTTCTAGGTAACTGAATGCACCTTGAAACCATCCTCTTAAGTGAAATAAGTTAGACACTCATGTTTAAATATTACCTTGTCTCTAGAGAGAGAAACTGAAAGGGTAAATAATGACCAAAATACAGAAAAACTACTGGGAAACTGAAAGAAAATGTTCAAATGGGAAGGGGAAGAGGAGAGAGGAGAGGAGGAAAGGAAGGAATGGAAAAAGGAATAGAAGGAAGAAATGGAAAGAAAGCTTTTGTAAATAAAGAAGGGAAAAAAGGTTGAAGGGACGGGAGGAGACTGGGGGAAAATGAAGAATCAAGATATATTATGTACACAGATTCCCTCTGATGACTGTGATCATTATCTATACCTAAAATTTACCAATAAAATTAAATCCAAAAATAATTAAAATGTATTATGTCTATATAAAAGCTCTAGACAAGGAGTGTAAGTATTATGGACTACAAACATGGATTAATAAATATAAAAAAGTCTGTCTGGTTTTTTTTTTTTTGCTTTCTAATCATATTTCTGCACAGAACTCATAGTACTAAATCATGAAACTTAAAGATGCCACAGGGTACCAATTTAAATTAAATAATAATACAGCAATTTCTGCCTGTTCATTAGCAATTTTTATTTCAATCATAAAGAGGTAGTGCAGTAGTTTCTGCAGTTCTTACTCATATTTTCATATCTATGCACTCTTCCAAAACAATGTATATGAATTCTTGCTAAATAACTTTTAATAAGTGGAATACAATTGATAATAAGGAGCTACTTTGTGATTTTTCTTGATACCAGGAATTGAACTCAGGACATTGCAGTTGGCAGGCAGGCACTGTGCCAGTGAACTATGTCCCTGGCCCCATATTTTGTGATCTTAAAGAGACTACAATCTACCTCAGAAAAAGATGGAAAAATTAAAGAAACTAAATGTAACAATGAGAGGTCAAAAGAATAAAATCCTTGACCATGCTAAGAAGAACTTCATGAAAATTGAAACCACAAACAGGCAAACACTATCGGAGATTAAACACAAGTATTCCGACGCCAACCATTTGAACTTCAATAATGTGAAACTTTACCACAGCCCTGTGTTTCTAAAAAACATGAACGTTAAAAAATCCTCCTATCATGTCTTCTGGGAAATAGTTTATTCAAGGAAATGCCTTCCCTATATGACTTAGATATAAGTAAAAGCTGTCAACTTCATTCACCCTTCACAAGGCCAGGCACAAACTTCCAACTTCCTTATCTTTGGGTCTGATAAATGATTAGTGTAAATGCTTGTACTCAATGCTCAATCTGGGAAAAATGCATGCTACATTGACTTACCAAAACTTTAGTCAAGCCTTACCCCTCCCACAGGTGTTGGATCTTGAATCACTTTACACTTAGCAAATGGTGGAATTCAGAATAACTCCTCTTCATAACCTTCCTGAGAATCCACTGATGACGGCGGAAGATCTTCACTGCCTGATCAGTTTTCTACTGACTTCACCTGATTACTTCATTTCCCCACAAGCAGCTTCCTGCAGCCATGTTTACTGCTCTTAATCAAGAAAATGTTCTTCCTGCCTGATTTTGAGAATCTTACATAGCTTATATGACCCTTCCTTCCCACTAACATATTCCCTCTCATGCTACAATATTCGCTTTCTCTCTACTATAATTCTTTTCCCATAGTTTCTCCTTAATTAAATCTATATTTGCTTTATTTCTGAAAAATTGAAATGTTTTATCACACAAAAATCTAAAAAAGATTCATGAGCTAAATAATATTCTACTTAATGTGACACATTGAAACCACTTCAAATTTTACCAAAGGATTGGTTTTTAAAATTAGAAAAAACCCACACAATAGAAGGAAGTGAGAAATATTTACAAGTATGAATAAATATCCCAAATATATCTCAAAAAAAGTATGTTGTGCACAACAATGAACTGTATTCGTTATATTTTTCTAAAAATTCTAATATTCAAATAGAAGTAAAAGAAAAATATCTTCTTATCTATCTTAAGTTTGTGGCTGAGGGTTGTATAATAAAATAGAGATAAATAAGAGAAGTACGAAAAATTTGTCCATATGTTTGATGTAACACATTATCCTTCAGAAGGAAGTTAACATCTAAAGAAATGGATAAATCTACATATTTTGTATGCTAGATTTGATGAAGAAATGGAGAGTTGTGAAGAAACGTTATGGAGTAAAAAGTAATCAACTCAAAAAACATGATGCTATTTCAGAATCAGATTGTGAGTGACCTTGTGTCTTCAGCAATAAGGATAAGAATATTCCTTTTATCAAGGTCTAGCAAAGCTCCTTTTACATGAGGGTCTTGACCTGTTTCATAGGAAAGTCAGAAAATTTTCCCTGTTTATGACCTGATTTAGGGGAGAAAGGCAAGGATGGAAGCTAAAATTGATTCTCCTGCTTGTGCAGTTTCCTAAATACTATGGTACTACATTTATTCTCCTATGTATTGAACTCCATCACATACATATATTCACATATGCTGATGTCATGCAAATACATGTGTACCTCATTCTAGCCATAATGATGGCTCTTAAAATTATAGCCAAATTAAAGTATTATAATAAGCTTTGCATCTGAAAATAGGAGCAATTTATTTTAATTCTATAATTTTTGTACTGTTTCAACATTTTGGGTTATGCCTGTATTACTCTTTTTATAAAATACCAATTAAAATCATATCTGCATGAATGTAGCATATATTGTTGTACTAATAGAACAATTTTTAAAGTGAGAATAACAATTTTGACTCCAGGGGCTGGGGATTTAGCTCAGCGGCAAAAAGCGCCTGCCTGGCAAGCGCAAGGTCGTGAGTTCGGTTCCCGGTACCGGAGAAAAACCAAAAAAAAAAAAAAAAAAAAAAAAAAAAAAAACAATTTTGACTCCAAATCTTTATTTTTACTGCTCCAGAATTTGAATCTGGAACTGTAAACCTTAATTCTTCTCTCTATTCCTTCAGAATCTCCCACTATTAGGAAATACTATAAGAGCTGAAAGAAAAGTGTATCTAAGACAGTGGAATCTAATTTCCTATTTTTTTGGCTTATGTCAGTTTTCAGTCTGTTTAATAGAGATCCAAGAATGCCATTAAACAGTAAATGAAATAAACATAGAATTTCATACAGTGTTTCCAGTTTATGATTGAAATGTTTTATTTAAAAAATTATTACTTTCTGCCTGACAAAGCTTTCTTCAAAATCAGTTGTTTGATATGTGGTAGTAGTGTAAGTACTTTCCTAATACTGTAGTTCTAATTACTTTTACTTTTGCAGTCCTGCAGACTAATATAGTTTGATTGCCTTTGACATTTTGTGGGCTAGAAAAGCTCCCTGGAGGGACATTGTCTCTTTCCAGAGATTTATGTGGTCTGAGTGGCAGAAATGATAAGCACTTGCTGTTCAATAGTGTGGTTAACACTCAGCCTCAGGACAGGAAAGCAGTGAAGCGTGCCCTACTCTGAGGTACAGGGACTCTGCAGCAGTCATCGGCACTGCTTTTCCTTCCCAGGAAATTTGCATCAAAATACTCAGCCCACAGGGAGTCCAACATCCGCTCACTGCTCACTGCCCAAAGAAAACAGTTATTATGATCATTTCCCAGTCTTTCCAGGCAGAGCAAAAAGCAAAGTAAAGAAGGGGAAACAAGAATGGAAAGAGAAACAGCTGACTGAAAAGGAATATAATTCAGCCTGAAGGTATGCCCCAATTGAAAATGTTACTATCCAATAATTAATATAAATTTTTATTTTTCTCATAGGAAAACTTACTCATGGTAACATCAACTGGAGGTGTGGAGATGATCCTGTTTTTAGTATTTACCAAATAAATTATATTATCCTCTTTTCTGTGCCCAAGTTACTTTGCATTCATTGTTACCCTCTTTCAATCCATTTACCACACAGCCAGTTTAAAGAGAAAAGGACGGAAATTCTGAACATGCAATCGTGTTCCTTCTCTGCTTTGCACTGTTTTAAAGTCCTGTGAAGTTTTTAACATAGCTTGTGCAGCTCCTATTTATCTTCATGTCCTCAGTGTTATGGCTTGGATGTATTGCTCTTCAAAAATTCATGTTTTGGGATTTAAGGTGCTAGAATTAAAAGTGGGACCCACAGGGGAAGGTTAGGTACTAAAAGTGAAGTTATTATGGAAGTGATTTATAAAAGTGACTTCAAACAGATGCTTTTCCTCTTTTGTCCCTTCGACCAGAGCACAGCATTCATCATTCATCTTTCTGGAGGATACAGCAATAACGAGACACCTTGAAAGCAGAAAATGAACCCTCACCAGCCAACAAGACCACTAGCATCTTCATCTTGGACTTTCCAGTGTCATAGGAAGCTAAGTGAGATCAAAATACTCAGGCAAGGCTAGGCCCTCCAAGGAGCCATTACAGAAGACTAGAGACCTTGCAAATGTGGAGGAGACAGGTACCTCCACCTGAGGGCCAGAGCTCAAGACAAAAAATAGAACAAATGCTCCCACATACTTCCTAAAGATAAACATCAGGGCTTGGTATTCTAAATAGATATCCATCACTTTCAGAAAGCCAGGAAGAGCCACTAACTTAGTCCCTTACCTGAAAATCTCTGTTCCATATTCATGCCCACTTGCTGCGATTGGCTTCCCCATTTGATCTTGACTTAATGAATTCTACCTGAGCAATTGTACTCATAATCTTATTGGTTAACCATAGTTTTGTCCCAGTTCATGCCCACCTTGTGATTTCCCATTTTTCCCCACCTTGGACTCACCTGTCATTTTACTCTATAAAATCCCTAGAAAAGGCAAGGTTCTTAGCAACCTACTCAGGGCCCCTTCTTTCTCTCTCTTGGACATAAACTTTCTTTCCCCCAATAATTATAAAGTGCTCATAATCTTAATTGTTCCTAAAGTCATTCTTTGATTTCAAAGAACACAAACTCATACTGAACATCTAGCAGGTCGGGAGTTTCTTTCCCTTATATCACCAGCTTGTACAATTATGAGGAATAAATTTCTGTTCTTTATAAATCAGTCAGTCTTGAGTATTTTGTTATAATGGCATTAAAGCATTAAGATCTCATTTATCCTATATCCTACTCATGTGGCACATTTTTTGTTATTCCAAAAGACTGTGATATTCTGAACACAAAATTTTAGCTCATAGTCTTGCATTTTCCCAGATCTTTCTTTTGTCCCTCTATAAATAATTAATCCCTCATTTTTACTAAGTTTGATAATTCATCTTGTTTCCTCCAAGTGGTCTTCTTAAATAAGCTCTGAGTAGCAATTCCTCCTTGATGTTTTCTTCTGGATAGCTACCTTCCTTTCTTAACTAAAACTGTAATTAAAAACTAATTCTATAATTTATTGTTTAAAGCCTTTTCTTTACTAACATTAATTTTTAGAAACATTGAGTTAGTTTTTTACCACAGTAGCTCTGAAACTGTACATGTTATCCTGTACAGTAAACACACACTGAAGGAATATTTTTAAGTAATTGAATAATACTTGCCCTGTCTCTCTAGCATCATCAGTAATCAATACATGTTGGTGTCCTATTTATAATCAAACTTCAAAATTGATTTCACCAAAGTCACTGTTACCCTCACAAAGCTGAACATATAAAATTTTGTAGTTCTCTTATTACCAGCCCACTTTGATGTACATTGTGGGGTCCACACACTTAAAAATGTAATGTAGAAACATTACATATAAGAGAAAATACCTAAATGGAAAAGCATGTTCCATATGATTAATAGATGGTATCTTGGTTACTTTTCTCGCATTGCTGAGACAAAATATCTGGTGCCCAAACTGAAGGAAGGAAAGGTTTATTTAGCTCACAGTTTGTGGAGGTTTCCATCCATAATGCTTGGCTGGCTCCAAAGCAGAGTGACACATGGCAGAGGGCAACTGTTCATGGTGGCAGAAAACAGCAAAGCAACAAGAACACAAGGGAAGTGTGGCAAGCAGCCTCTTTCCCTCCCTTACATTGTATGCAAACTACCTGCCCCAGGGCGGGTGCAGCACTCACACCTATAATCCCAGCATTGGACTATGGATTAATCATAAACTCTAGAAGCCTGCCCCATGACTGCATGAGGCTTTGGGTGGGCATTCAGACACAAGCCATAACAGATGGACACACACATTCAGGAGTCACTAGGAAATTTATTTTAGAGTGTGCTTTAGACCCAACAATCTGAGAAAATCCGTTTGAATTTATGATGTTTCAATCTGAAGAAAAATCTATAGGATAAGATGTACTCTCTTAATATTCAGCTAGAGTTACAGGAATAAAGGTAACAAAGGCAATACATAGGCAGCCTTCTGGCATGATTCTTTCATACCTGCTTCTCTTTGTGGATGGACTGGACTCAGTGAGTGGCTTCCAGCAAAGGTGGTGCAAATGGGATTCAGCAGAAGTAATGACGTATCATTTTTGAGATTAAGTTTGTTTGTTTGTTTGTTTGTTTGTTTTTTTCCGGTACCAGGAATCAAACTCATGACCTTGCGCTTGCCAGGCAGGCACTGTGCCACTGAGCTAAATCCCCAGCCCCGAGATTAAGTTTTAAAAGAATATTTCCAATCTCTGTCTGTCTCTGGCTCTTCCATTTTCTCTTTCTCTTTCTCTTTCTCTTTCATCACACACACACACATACATACACACACATACACACACATAAACTGGTAAAGCCAGCTAGCCAGCTGCCACATGATGAGCTGCACCCCAGAGACAGCCACATGTCAAGGAGCCAGTGGTGGCCATCAGCCAAATGCTCACGAGGTACTGAGGTTCTCAGATTAACAGCCCGTAATGACAGTTTGCCAACCCTGGCGTGGGTTTAGAAACAGATCCTGCCTCAAGCATATCGTGAGTGGACTGAAGTTATAACTAACACGTAGGATAAAGACTTCAGATATTCTGAGCTAAGGTAGACTTAGTTTCTGACCTATTGAAGCAAGTAGATGCTAAATGCGTATGCTTTGAAAGGACTGCAGTTCAGGGGTAATTCCTTACATAGCAGTATGAATACACAGCAGGCACTCCAAGCTGTTTAAATCACAGAAGCCGGAAACGGGAAAAGTGGACATCACCTGTGAATACTGACCTTTCAGGTGTAACATTGTCTCTTATACATTAATTCTTCTTATATAATTAGCATACACAACACACAGCTATAAGTAATCACATAGATTCTATATTGTCCACAATAATTCAAGAAGATTTTGCAATAGGTCTATCCATACACCAAGAAAAAATGCAGAAAATGTAAATGAAAACATCCTTCATTATTAAACTTTCAAAGAGGCATTAAAATCCTCAAGTAAAGCCATACCTTTTTATAGAATTTAATAATAAAATCAATGAACACATAGCAGGTTCTTTTTCTCTAAAACTTTGTCTTTCTCCACCTAAGGCAAAATAAACAATATTTTGTTCTCTATATATTACTATGGTTTTCTAGTTGGCAATTGTCTTTTTTTTTTTTTTTTTTTTGGTTTTTCTCTGATACTGGGAACTGAACTCACGACCTTGCGCTTGCCAGGCAGGCGCTTTTGCCGCTGAGCTAAATCCCCAGTCCTGGCGGTTGTCTTAATTTGTTTGTTGTTAGCATGAAAAAATACCTGAGGCTGGGTACTTTATGAGTAAGAGTATTTATCTGCCAGTGGTGATGGTGGGAAAGTAGAAACTGTATGGGGCTGACGTTATAGGTAACTAAGTTAGATACAATATTATAGGCAGTCAGATAGGGCAAGACCTTCGAAGGAGCCAGTGCAGAAGATGAGATAGCTTACAAATGTGGGAGAGACAGGCACCTCCGGCTGAGGGCCAGACCTATATATATATACAACAAAGGCACCCACATACTTCCCATGAATAAACATCAAGGATTGACACTCTAACTATCAATCACCTTGGGAAATGTCAATCACCTAAATATCATCACCTTGAGAAAGCCAGGAAGAGCCACTAAGCCAACCCCCTACAGAAAAAAACCCTGTCCTGTAGTCCTGCCTGCTTGATACATGACTTCCTTACCCATTTGATCTTGACTTAATCAATTTTACCTGGGTAATTATATTCATCATCTTATTGGTTAATCATAGTTTTGTCCCACCTCATGCCCCCCTTGTATTTTTCCATTTTTCTCACCATGGGTCTGCCTCATGTCATGGATTTGTTCTATAAAAATCCCTAGAAAAGGCAGAATTCTTGGCAACCCATTCAGATTCCTTTCTGTCTCTCTTGGACAGAATCTTTCTTTCCCTCAATAAATATATTGTGCTCTTTACCTCCACTGTCGTTAAAATTCATTCTTTGATTGTAGAGACCATGAACTTGTACCTGACACCTAGCAGGTTGGGAGTCTCTTTCTGCTGTATCACTGGCATCTGTTGGAGGCCTCTTTAGCTGAACTATAACTCTTTCAGCCAGTCTGAGACTAAATCTATTCTAATACACCTCTATATTTGCTGGGGCTGCCAGAACAACATACCATAGACTGGATAATTTAAACAACAAAAATTTATTTTCTGCCATTTATGGAGGTAAGAAATCTGAAATAAAGGTATTCTCAGGTTGTGTTTCTTCTGAGGTCTGTTTCCTTGGCTTATGGGTCATTACTGTCTTCTTGGGTTTTCACATGGTCTTCCCCTGTATTTTTTTCTTCTTCTTCTGTAAGAATGACATCATTTTACCTTAAGTACCTCTATACAGGACATTACTCCACACACAGTTAGCTTCGGAGGTACTAACAGTTCTTAGGATTTCAACATATGAAATTTTGAGAGCCACAATTTATTCCATAACTGTATCCAGCCCGCCCATACTATCAACTTGATGTACTATCAACAAACATATCATAATGCCACTTTCTATCACTATAACATACAAAGATAGCCTCTGTATTAGTAACATTTTGCAAGGAGAGGGTTTTTGTTATTTCTAGCTCTGGGCCACAGAAGAAAACTGGGAAAATTGGACTACATAGGATTTAGAGAAGACAGAGGTGGGGCTGGGGATTTAGCTCAGCGTCACAGAGCCTGCCTGGCAAGTGCGAGGTCGTGAGTTCAATTCCTGATAAAAAAAAAAAAAAAAAAAAAAAAAAAAAAACAGGAAATGAAGAAAAAAATAGAAAAAACGAAGGAAATGAGGGCAACATGAAAATACTTTGATTTTAGTCTTCCTAAGATGTCAGTATTTTGTTGTCAATCTTCTTTTCCAACAGTTATAAAATTAAGTTCAAGTAGGAGAAATCTACTTCCAAGACATGAGTTTTTCTTGATACATTATATAATCTTGTGAAAAATCAAAGGCTTTATTTACCTCAGCTTTTGTTGTTGAATCACTCTGATCTTATTGTCTCTATGCTCTAGCAAAAAATAATAACTGTTACAGTGTGTTTTCTCCCAATTCTCATATACTCCTACTTAAATTCTTCTGGTTTAGTTTAGGTTTCTGGTCCACCAAAAACACATATATTTTTCTCAAATTCTTTTTTCCTGAAATAGTAAGACCTGACTTGCCCTAAAGAAGTAAAATAGACTTCAGTATTGAATATTAAAACAGAATCTCTAGAGGTCAATTAAAAAAAATCTTAGAAAGCCTTTTTTTGTTGGGACTTTTAACTGAATCAAACAAGAACTTTCCCTTTCACATGAAAATGCAGTCTTATACAATGAAAATGATTTCTGCAATTACTGAAGAATCTGAGTTTCTCCTTCACTAGAAATAAACATTTGGTCCTTAGACCAGCTATTTAACTGTAAGGTTCTGTACATAAATATGCTTTCTTATTTGCAGAAGACGTTTCCAGTCATATCTGCCGAAACCAAAGGATTCACTCTCCTTGTGTAAAAATTTGCCTTATAGTGTAAGTTATTTGTTGATCATGAAACAAAGACAGCAGATTCTGAACATTTGACTCTGCGCTAATTTACTTGCACCAATTTAGTGACAATTAACACACAGCAAAAGAGAGAAAGCAGGCATGCTGTGAAGACTCTATGATACAGAGGTATGACACATAATTTTAAAATTTCAGTACCATATTGATTTTATCACAGTAGTTTTGTAGTATAATTTCAAGTCAGGAATTGTAATGCTTTCTGTCTTGTCTTTGTGCCCAGGATTGCTTTTGCTATTCTGGGTCTCTTCTGGTTCCAGATGAATTTTAGGAAAGTTTTCTCTAGATTTGTGAGGTATGCTAATGGTATTTTAATTGGAATTGCATTGAGTCTGTACAACATTTTAGGAAGTATGGCCACTTTTACAATGTTGTTTCTTCCTATCCATTAGCAAGGAATATCTCCCCATTTTCTGAAATCCTCTTCAATCTCTTTTTTCAGAGTAGTGCAGTTTTCACTGTACAGATCCTTTACTTCTTTTGCTAGATTGATTCCTAAATATTTTAATTTTTTGGATACTGTGAAAGGTATGATTTCCTTAGTTTCTCTCTCAGTACGTTTGTTGTTTGTGTATAGGAATGCTATTGATTTTTGAGTGTTGACTTTGCATCCAGCTAATTTCCTACCACCTTGTCTGAGAATCTGTATTGCCTGTACTGCTTTCGTGTTATTTTCTAAATGTATGTGTGTTTGTTAAGATGTTTTCATTCTTTAATCTTTAAAATTAAAAAATAAATAAATAAAAGTACAGAAATAACAACCTAGTGTACAAAAATGTGGACATTAATAAATAACTGCCTTCTGTCTTGATTACCTTATCCCTTTCTCTTAGATTATGTAATATAGCTTGATTACAAAGGGGGACAAAATGACAGTGACGGGGAGAAGGTGTCAAAGTTACCCAGAAGAGATGGAAATGACCTTCCTTGCTCCTACTCATGTAGTATAGATCACTATAGGGACAAAAGACAAAAAGTACCTGGAGTCTTCAGGCTCTTATTCATTTGTTTTCTTCTAAAACAATAAAGGACGTGAAAAGTGGTTTTTATAAAAACTAATGGCCTTCACTTGTCCTACAAATGCCAAATGGTTAACTAATAGCAGAGCAAAGCTGGACTTTTCTTTTTTTATACTCTGTTACCTTAAAATCTTAAATGTGGGTATGATACTCATTAAGTCAAAGAAATTAAGTTTATCAATGCTAAATATATGAACCAGGCTGATCTCTTCTCCATTAAAACAGAGGACACCATGACAAGAGCCACTGAAGTAACTGTGATAATTCGGAGGGACAGCCTTCTAAACGTTCAGCTAAGACCCTTTGCACTTGGAGCAGCACCTGAAAGTTTTCAGCCACTGTCCTCAACCAGGAGTATCTGAGTCCAAGAACATCAGAGCCTCACAGAATGGAAATATTTTCCTGGGAACAGAACTAGCCCTCAAGCAACAAGGATTCCACCAAAGTTGTGGTCACAGAACTGAAATCATGATCAACCAGACCTTAATCCACATCAACTAATCCTTAAAGGCTGGCCTCCTGCCTTTCTTTGCAGGAGGACCATTCTGATTCCCTTCACCAGAATGTGATCCCTCTAGGTGCTATACAAGCTGGAGTCATTTCCTTATTTTCTTTGCTTTCCAGATAAAGATTTAGCCTGTAAATTTGAATTATCACTTTAGTTTTAATTTCTATTTCTACTAAAGCAATGACAGAGCTAGCCAGCGATATTACTTGTACAGAGGCAACACCACAGGAAAAGAGAAGATGAGTCCCCTAAAGCAGTGCTGTTTACAGTGTGTCTGTGGATGGTGCTAGCCCTGCCAATGTTATCAACTGTTGAGCTGAGTTTAAAAATTGAGAGATAGCCATTTAGATTTTCTAAGAACCTGAAAATTCCTTTTCATGCTGAATTTAATAAAAATTCAATATGATTTGTGTTTTATATTGTTGTATTTTTGTCTCGTTTTTCAAGTATTTCATTTTTGTTGTAATTTACTAAAATGTGAATCAATGACAAATTGGTGATTGAGTCCTTAAAAAGACAGAGCATTCACTACATACATTACACATCTAATACCACTGTACTTCCAAGGCTCACTTCCTCTCACCGTACAAGAAACCTCGGGAATATGACATCTTAACAAACCTTCAGAACAGTTAGGAAATGTTTATTTTCATTAGTTATTTGCCACTGTCTGCCCTATGTGGGCATTTCAGTTTTCTGAAGCAATGAACCAACTCATAGTCTTCTCCATTTAAATACTTTGATCTTTGAACCAACTCATAGTCTTCTCCATTTAAATACTTTGATCTTTGATATCTTTCAGTTTATTTATGAGCCATTATATTCAGGGTCATCTTTTTTTGAGTTCTGTGCCTTCTGCATTCCTGGAAACTGAATGATTCTGTATTTGTTCAGATCATTTCCAAGATAGAGTCTGTCATTATTTTTAGTAAATGAGTCTTTCCCTGCTTGGAGATTTTACAATGGGTCGCATTCTAACAAGATTAGCTGAGGTGCCACCTGTATTTGACGCAGGTTCTACCTAAATCTCAGCAACTGTGGTAGAGAGTAGGCAACGGAATTACAAAGTACAAAGCACACCCACCACTACGTAAGAACTAATTGGGAGGCTCTTTGAGTCTATCAATATGTGATACTGGGAAAATAATTTGAAGGTAAATAAAATTTGTGTATATAGGTATTACAGACTTCATAATGAATGAACACAGCAAGGGATTAATGATTTCTGAATAAGAAAAGATAAATTAAGTCTCACTTCTTAAAATGTGGTAGAACAGAAACAACATCCAAGTACAATTAATATTCTGAGCACTTAAGATTCTGAGCATTATTTTAACAAATCTTTACAAGTCAATGAAAGGGTAAGACTTTAGAGAGCAAATCAGGAGTTACAGCTGGAACATGCAGTAATTCACTGTGGCCCCCGGGCCCTACTGCAGAAGGAGGGCATGTGGCAGAAAAGACCCAGGACACTCAGCAGTATAAACTTTAGTGGGTGATTCTACAAAATATAATCTCCAAGGTGACAACTGGAGTTGGGTTAAGTAGGAAATCAAATACTCTAATATGTGCCCGTAACAATGACCCAGACTGACAGTGTCAGAAACAGAAAGTCAGTAGTAATGTTCCACAGAAGAACTTCTTAAACAAAATGTCTGCAAACTCTAAGAACTTCTGTTTAAAAAGACTATTATAAACAGTTATATAAGCTATATTATAAACTATAAATAAACAGGAAAAATGTTCACTACACAAATAATGGGAAAGACTGAACAGTCAGAATATTTAAATAATCTCTAAATTCAATAGGAGCAACAATAACCTAGCAGTGTTTTTTAAAAGGGCAGATTATTCACAGAAGAGAAATAATTAAGGGGCTGGGGATTTAGCTCAGTGGCACAGCATTTGCTTGGCAAGCGCAAGGTCCTGAGTTCGATTCCCAGAACCAGAAAAAAAAAAAAAAAAAAAGAGAAATAATTCATGTGAAAACTGACTAATATTTGGAGGAAACAAATATTATAAATTAAAAGTTCTACACTTATATACCAAGAATCAAAATGTAATCCATGGTATATATATATATATATATATATATATATATATATATATATATATATGAAACATGAAAGCACTTATGAACTTCTTGTAGTGAATTTATACATAAAACTATCATGAAAAGTAATTTTGCAGTATTTAGCAAATTCAGAGATATGACTATTTTAGGACCAGCGTCCTAGCCATTTACTCTAGAGAAAAAAAGAAGACAACATTATTTGGAAGGATTAACTCTTGAAATAACCCAGGCTTTCACTGACAACAGAATAGACAAATATGATGCGATAAGAGTTCAGAATGAGATGCCAAAAGCACACCATGGAATAAATAAAATATATCATAGTATATCAAATATTAGTTCCATTTCTGGAAAGTTTACATTTTTAAATTTTAAGGAAAAAGCAAGAAAAGAATAACAGAAAATTCAAAAACTTCCTGAGCTAGGAATGCAGACAGAACTAAAGAGAGGCAAACAGAAGGCTTTAAAAAAGATAGATAGATAGATAGATAGATGATAGATATATATAGATAGATGATATCTAGGAAGACAGATGCATAGATAATAAATGCTTCATATTTGAGGATGAGTGGAGAGTGTGAGGATTTTTTAAAATATTATTTTAAAGCTTAAACATATACTATATATATTATGAATGTGTGATATGATTTGTACCAATTTAAAACCAAAGATGCACATATTTTAGGAAACTATATATATAACAATTTATATGTAATGTGAACAGAAACTCAGATTTTTTCCCTGAAAGCAAATTTTGCCTTCATATTTTCAAAACATCATCAAGGAAACAATTTGTTAAACTGTGCTTTAAAATTAAAATCTTTGCATTTAATTATGATGAAAGTGTCCAAGAGCTTTAGAATTAACTAAATTAAACTAAGCACATTTGAATGGAAATCCACAAAGCTGCTTTTTAGACATAACTAATTTCCCAATTTGATGTTATCTAAGTGGGTGATAATTTTATACAGCGCCAACATTCATACAGCTTTTGCTAATCACCTTTCTATGGATTTGAATATGATATTGGAAAATTTTTAAAAATCCATAAAGAGCATTAAAAAGAATGAAAAGTGAATTAATGAATAACAGCTCATTTTAATAAGAAAAGCAATTTTATAATATTCAAGGAGATGAAATTTGTTAAACAAGAGTGCTGGATTCTTTCATGGAAGTATTTTATTATAAAATAATAATTTCCTAAAGTATTTTCTAACTGGAATTTTCCTCTTATAACTTGTCTCAACTTTTGACATGAGAAAGAAGAGTGATTTTAGTAGGCTTTGCTTTTCACAACTTCACGTATTGCTATATCTCTGTGAGCTCTGTAAAGAGAATAGAAGATCAATGTAATGAGTTTTCTCACTTATTTGTACATTTTACATATGACACATATATAATAAAAAATTGCACTATTATTAACTCTAAAGGAATAAGTAGAAGTGAGGAAAATAATGATAAGATATTATATAAATAAGAATACTGGGGGCTGTATTAGTCTGTGCTCGCTAGAGGCAGATGTAGGAGAGTGGAAAACATATGTATGTGCACTGGGGACCTGAAGGATTCAGTCAAAGGCTTGGAGCCTATGGCAGTGTCGCATCAAATCTTATAGGGGATCTGTACCGGAAAGGTCCAAAGGCTAGTGGTGAAAGCTAGAAGGTTTGTACCAGCAAGGTGAAGGATCTGTGCCAGAAGCCTGAGAGACCTGCACTGGAATTCAGGAGATGACAACCAAGATGAAGACAAGGATTGAAACTCTGTTGAAGGAAGACAGCAGCCAAAGCTTCCTTCAAGAAAAACCACGGAAAAGCAGCTTCCTCAGGAAAATCAGCAGCATACAATTCCCCCCACCCACCACTGTCCTCTTATGCCATTTTGCCAAGACTCCTCAGATATTTATTCCATTCCCCTGCTGACACAGTTCTGCTGGGTGTTCCCATTCAAGTTAACTATTAATTAATCCACCATGGGCACTAATTAGAGATTTGGGTAGTGGAGCTAAAGGTAGAGGTTTTTCAATTTATTGAAAGGAACAGTTAATGCATTATTTATTTTTTGACCAATTTAGCATGCTTATATTTGGTAATCTGAACACCTAATATGAAAACAAAAATATGCAATATAACAACCACTGTTGAATTCCTATCACCTTGTTTTGTGAAACTCTGTATCATTTATAATATTTTTTATTTTGTTTGTATTTTTTATTCTCTTTAATGATTTGACCAATTTTGCATTCCTATATCTGTTAATCTGAGCAATTTGATTGAAGATTAAAAATATGTAATATAACAACCAATGTTAATTCCTATCATTTTGTTCTAAAGCCCTGTATCATTCTTATTACTTTTGCTTTGTTTTGTTTTTGTCTGTGTTTTTGGGTTCTGCTATTGTTCTTTTTTATTATTATTCTCTTTAAAATAAAAAAGGTAGAGGTTTTTATTTTTCCCCCTGCCCAAGATGCATAGCAATACACATTTTGCTAGTGCAATTATGTTTTGTAAGTTTTATCTCCCATTACTTTAAAAAAGACTCTCAAGATGAGTTCTATTTTATTCATGAAATAAATTACAAATTTTTTTTTAATTGCTGTTTTACTATTTTGGAGTTCATTGCTGAAATAAATTAACTTTATTTTTAATCATAAAATATCTTCCTTTCTTCATCACTGAGATAAAATATCCAACCCACAACCTAAAGAAAGAGAGTTTTAGTTCAGTTCACTGATTCATAAGTCTCAGTGATTCCATTGTTAGAGGTTCTCAGAGGTCCCTGATGAAGGAAACTTACATCATGGTAGCCCAGGTGCACAGAGAGACAGGAGCCAGAGAGGACAACACGACCTTCCAGATAAAGCCCCGTGGCTCTTCCAACCGGACTCCAGCTCTGAACAGCTAGTCAGCTATGTCCATGCCATGATTCAATTACCTGTCAAAGCCCTACCAATAAGTACATGACTAATGAGCTAATGAGTATGCTGGTCTTCCATCTAAACCTTAAGGTGAAGCATCTAAGGCCCAAAGAAGGAAATTCTATTTGCCAACAGTGCAGCTGAGTTTAGGTCTGTGTGTCTTACTATCCAGTTCACAGTTCACTGGTCTATAGCACATTCCTTCTGTATTTGGTTATAAGCTTTTCAATAGCGTAGCTGTTGGGGCTGGGGATTTAGCTCAGAGGCACAGCACTTGCCTGGCAAGCGCGAGGTGATGAGTTCGATTCATGTATCAGAAAAAAAAAATAATAATAATGTAGTTGTTTACATTTCACCATGTGCATCATGTTATATAGTGAGCAGCACCGTAATAATAAAAATATGATTTGGTAATAATATAATGTAATAAAAAGTTTTCACATTCTTTTAACAAGAACTCCACAACTAGAAATAGAATATTGTAAAGTCTAGGACATTATTTATAATTCAAGATAAATTGCTATTTATGTTAAATTGAAAATAAACTTAAACATGAAGTAAAACATATTAATGGAGATTTAAGAAATGAAAAGAATGATGTACCAAAAGTTCACGATATAACTAAAATTTCAATAGCAATATATATAGCCATAAAATTGTCTTCAGAAACTGTATATAAATTTAATGAATATAAAAAGGTATTTTATATGCTTTTTTGTAGTCTTTGGTAACTGTAAATCAAACCAATATTTATAGAGAATGATTATGTATGGTTTAAATAACTAATTTATTTGTTCCAGTCTAATATAGTTTTGATTATTTTTAATTACATATAGAAAATAATACCATACTAAACAAACATTTTATTTCTTCAGTTTGACCACAAACTTGAAACAGTTGTTAAATATGGCTCCATAGCAGAAAAGTTAACTATTGCAAGTCATTACATTCTTAAATATAATTTATGTGCATTACTAGCATTGTCAGAAACCATAATATAATTAAGCGTGCAGTATATTAAATTTGTTTGCTTAGTAAAAGAAAATGTTCTCCCACTGTGCAGTAGCCACATTTTACCATTAGTAGATTAAATCACATCTGTTAGAGCTCATATTAGATACCAAGTATTAATACCCAAAAAAGAAAACCGTCATCAGAACTGTTCATTAGATACAGAAATGTTAATGGAGCCACTGACAATGGTACCTATTCATGCACTATCTTGGAAGAACAACCAGTTGTGGCAGTCAGGATGGAAGTTCAATTTCACTGCCTTTGGGATCAACCCTGAGTATTACTGGAAGATGTTCCTGGGTGTTTCTGAGTAGGTCATGGAGATATGTCATGGAAGTCTTTGTCCAGTCCCTCCCCTACTTTTGCTATAAAACTCTTCCCCAGCTCTGCTAATGACCACCATGGACTAAGCAGCTTTGCTTTGCAAGGCCTTTACATTATGATGTCTCTGCTTTGGAGCCCGCCAATCACGTACCTAAACCTTGTCCAAATTAAACCTCATCTCCAATTTTGGGTGTTGCAACACTCCTTTACATTGTGCTTATTGTGTACTGTGTCTCAGTAATGAGGAAGCTGACTAACACACTTAATTCAACCTTATATGTATCTAGGAATCTGTTAATTTCCTCTGTATTTTCCATCCTATGAGAGTAAAGATTTTCAAAGTAGGCATTACTGATCTGCATTTCTACAAGATCTGTAGTGAGTGCATCCCTTTCATTCTTTATTGCATGAATTTCAGTTTTTTATTTCCTTTTCTGATAAGGTTAACTGTGGGTTTAACAATTTTATTTATTCTTTCAAAGAACCAACTCTTCAGCTCATTGACTCTTTGTATTGTTTTGCTAGTCTCCATTCGATTAATTTCTGATCTGATCTTTATAATTTCCTCCCTTCTTGGGGCTTTGGGCTTGACTTGCTCTTCTTCTCACTGAAGCTTAAGGTGAAGCATTAGGTTGTTTATTTGTGCTCATTATGTTTTCCTGATGTGAAAATTCACCACTATACATTTTTTTTCTGAGGACTGCTTTCATTGTATCGCACAGGTTCTGGTAAATTGTGTTTGCATTTTCATTTGATTGTAGATATTGTTTAATTTCTTCTGCCACCCATTTGTTGTTCAGGTGGGTGTAATTTAACTGCCATGTGTTCATGGATTTTTTGTGATTTCTTTTGGCATTAATTTCCAATTTCATTGCACTTTGGTCAGATAATACACATGACGTAATTTCAGTTCCTTTGCATTTACTTAAGCGTGTTCTATGAGCTAGTATATTGTCTATTTTAGAGAATATCCTGTGTGCAGCTGAGAAGGTGTATTCTGATGTTGTCAGGTGGAACACTCTTCAAGGTTTACTAAGTCCATTTGTTCACAAGGTTGTTTCAGTTCTGTTTTTATTTTTGCTGACTTTTCAGCAAAGAATTTCTTTGCTGAAAAGAAATTCATTTTTTCGTTCTTTTATTTCTTTGCTGATAGATCTAGTTGCCTTATCTCTTTGTGATAATGGGGTGTTAAAGTCCCACATTACAACTGTGTTATTATTTGCTCTTTCATGTCTATTAATATTTGCCTTATATAGTTTGATGCTCCCATATTTGGTGCATATGTATTTATGATCATTATGTCTTCCTCTTGAAGCTTTCCTTTAAGAAGTTTTTAGTGACCTTGTTTATCTCTTTTGATCATTCTTGGTTTGCAGTTCACATTGTCTGCAAACAGAATAGCTACACCTGCAATTTTTCTGAGTTCCTGCTCCATGGGGTATTATTTTCCATTATTTGATTTTCCTTTGGAGATGAATGTGTTTTTTGTATACAGCAAATTGTGGATTTTTTTGGATAGATTCTGCCGGTCTCCTTCTTTTGATTGATGAATTGAGGCCATTTACATTGATGGATAAAGCTGACATGCATTGGCTTTTTTGTCATGTTATTTTCTTGCTGTTGGTTCCCAACATTTCCAATCTGTTTAACTGCTTGCTCTGCTTGATGGTTTCTTTGTGTTCCTCATATTGGAATTGTGGTCATTTTTATCTCTGTATAAAATATCTGTCAGTACTCTTTGTAGGGTTGGTTTGATGGCCATGAATTTCTTCACTTGTTCTTTATCATGGAAGTGTCTTATTTCTCCATTAAATTTGAATGATAGTTTTGCAGGGTATATCAACTTGAGTTAGAAGTTCTTTTCTTTTATGACTTGGAATGCTTCACTCCTAGCTCCTGTTGACTTGGTGGTTTGTGTTGAGAAATCTGCCATGATTCTGATGGGATTTCCTTTATACATGATCTGTTTCTTTACCAGCTTTTTATATCCTGTCCTTGTGCTGAATTTCTGGGATCTTGATTATTATATGTCTGAGTGTAGATTTATTTTGCTTATGGCACATTGGATATGTATACACCTCACTTATCTGTATGTCAGATTATTTTCCCATGCTTGGGAAATTTTCTGCTGTTATATCTGCAGAGTCTTAATTATGTCATTTTGTTGACTCCTGCTTTTTCATTGACACATATCAGTCTTACATTGTTTGTCTTTGTATCATCTTACAGCTCTTGAACTGTTTTTCTGGTTCTTTGTTACTTTTTGAGAGCTCTTTGCTTTCTTGAGTGCTAGCTGCAATCTTGTATTCAAAGTTTGAGAGTTTATCTTCAGTTTTATTCCACTTTCAGTTGAATTTTTAATTTCCTGGATATCTCTTTGACTGTTCTTCATGCCTTCTAAGTCTTTCCCATATTGTTCATGTAAGGTTTCCATCATTTTCCGATGCTCCTCTACTTTTATCTATGTCTTCTTTAGATATGCTGAGCAATTCTTTCATTATGGTCAGTGGGACTGTGAAAAGCAGGGAACCAAAGTGGGAAAATTTTGTACAATTAGACCTATCAAATAAATCTTATATTTGGTCTCTCCATATATTTTTGTTCCTTCCTTATAATTTTTTCTCCTTGTTCAGGACACTATGAAAGCAATTAAGCTTTAGCACATCTTTGGATCTTCATTTGCATATGGAGTCTCTCAGACAAATGTAAAATATCTGTATGCTTTCCTCATGTTATTGTATTTCATGTCAACTTAATTCCAACAGAAGACCTTAAGTGAGTAAAGTTTTGCCAACCATACACCAGAATTTCATTTATGTACATTTTTAAAAAATAAATAACATCTTTTTAATATTATTGTCAAATTTTGTAATAGTAAATGTGGAAATAATACAGAGTGAGTACCCAACATTTTATTGTTCCAACATATTTGTTTTCTTCAAGTAGAAGGGTATGAAATGACTGCCACATGACATCTAGAATGACAAGTCCTAGCTTCAACTACCTCAGTCCACAGAATTGGAGTTGGAATGACAGAAACCTCATCTGAGTAGAATATAGGGGAATATTGTGAATTTTTGCTTGTTTTTTTTTTTGATGTTTTTCCTTTCTATGAAAACTGCCTTCAAAAGTGACTGCTTCTTCAATCTAGCTTCAACAATAAGACATGAGAAAGTGAGTCTTAACCTATTTGTAGCAGCTAACTCCTAAAACTAACAAGAAATTTTTATTTTATAGGCTGCTAAGATTTGAGAGATGTTGCTATAGCTTTTTCCAAGCGATGCTGACAACTGCAGCTTAATACAGATTTTTCTTTTACAATACATTTGTTACATATGAAAAAAATAACTGAAATGGAATTCTGTGCATCTATAGAATCCAAAAGAACAATCTAGTTAATAAGTAATAAGAACATGCCAAAAAACTACATAAGTTTAAACTAGGAATTTTAAATTTTAAAGAAAAGCACAGTTTCTACATTTTAAAATTTGATGATGGGGCCAGGAATGTAGCTCAGTGGAATCGTGCCTGCCTGGCAAGCACAAGGGCCTGAGTTCGATTCCTGGTACCAAAAACCAAAACAATAACAACAAGAAAATTTGGGGGCTGGGGATTTAGCTCAGCGGCAAAGCGCCTGCCTGGCAAGCGCAAGGTCATGAGTTTGGTTCCTGGTACCGGAGAAAAACCAAAAAAAAAATAAAAATAAAAAAAATAAAAAATAAAATTTGATGATGATTTGGACATAAATGTTATGATTTTAAAATTGTAAACTCATGTTTGATACTGAAACATCATATTTAAAGATATTTCAAATGCTATCAATGGAAAATCAACAAATTCAAAAGAAAACATTAGGACATGATAACCCTCAAAAATAGTCACCTTCATGTCTCTCACAAAGTTTCCTTCAAATGCAACAATGCCCAGTAGGCATTCAAAACAAGTCTTATGGAAATTTCCTAAGCCATGGGTCAGCAAGGAGAGGCATTGCCTAAATATCTCATCTTCTTTGTTGTCTAAGAAGGAACATTGCCTTACATAAAATCAGAACAGTAAAAATGTACACAAGAGAAAGAAGTATTGCCCTGTCAGTAAAAAAGGGGCTTCTTGCTGAACCTGGCTTGAGATTCCAGCTAATCACTTACAATAATAACTTATGAAAGACAGACATCTCTTGAGGATTGGAGACTCATGCTCATTGTAGAACCTGGGTGAAACAGCTCTTACTGGGAGAATGGGCTCACAGTTCACAGAGGGGGCTCTTGTCCAAGAAGCTTAGAATTAGATCCTGGAGTCACTGCCATAGAGTTCTTTATGGTGCTCCAGAGGATGACAGACATATCATTAGGAACAAATTCCAAAAAGTAATTTCTATTGTATGTTAAAGTAATTGAAAAATCAATACAGACTTTTAAGTAGGTGAATGATATAATTTCCTTTGTATTTTAGAAAATTAACCTATCAGAAAAGTAGACCAAGATTTGAATCAGGCAGAAACTCTAGTGAGATTAATTATGAGATCATTTTCAAATTGAAAAAAAAAGTGTTGAATGCCTGAAAAAAGACACTAGTTTATTCGACAATATCCAGAAAACTATTTCCCTCTCGAGAACTTTTAGGCTTAGAAACAGGTTTAATCTCCACTTAGCTTCTCTGACACTATCTCTATAGTATGAATTCCACATGAACTGTGGTACACATTTTTTTAACTCCAGATTGAAAATACCTTCAGGATATTGTCCATCCTAACACTCATCTGTGTCCTTCAGAATGTCCAGCATATAACATTTTTCATGGAAGTTAATTCTTATAGTTTTATTAAATTGGGAGAAAAACATAATGAGTAGAGCAGATTAGAATTTGATTCTTGGACCACATCAAAGGCTTAGGAAATTAGTGCACTATGTACAAGCACTTAGCACAGATTAAAAGAACTGGGGAGCTGAAACTTAGCTAAATGCTAAGCCATGCAGACATTTTTGCTTCCTATATTGTGTTTATTGCAAATAGAATTAGAATGGAAAATTATATTTTATCCAACTATTTGAAAAGAGAATTGCTTTTTCTGAGTTGGAAAAATTTCTTTTCTAAGTTGCACAACACAATGAATAACCAGATGACCATGGAGAAGGCTAGGATATTTCCCCTCAAAAACAAAAGAAGAGCATCTGAACAAACAGAAATTAATATAAATGTTTTCTGAAAAAAGATAACTTTTTGAGAGACCAGGACTTAGAGAAAATATAGGGAGACCAGAAAGTTTCAAGATTTTAAAGTTACATAGGTTTAAATTCTTTTTAAATAATACTACTTCTTGTACTATTAGTCTTTTTATGTTAGTCATAATTAACATTTACTGAGAATTTATTATTTTCAGTGTTGAATATATTTCATGGATTATCAAATTTAAGCATTTTTAGATCACTCCATTGTAGGTTCTTTTCACATTCTTGGCTATACATGGAAAATATAAAGTTCAGATTAAATTTCTCAAGATCACCTTGATAGTCAATGGCATCACTGGGACCCAAACTGAGCTTTACTTATTACCCTTTAATGTCATTTCATTTCAGAATGTGTGGGATAAGAATTAGGTAATTATTGGCCATTCACAAAGTAAAAAATATTGATAAATTTGCAAGAGAATAGGAATGCTAACTTATTGATGATAGTGTTTGTTGATATTTTAATAATTCCAAACACAATTTATTTCACTTATTTTAATGTCAGAAAATAAAAAAAACTAAATATAAAAAATAGCAATGGGACCTATATGAATTCTCTAAATACTGGTTGTAATTTATAAAATATTTCTACACCTTCTTCATAAAACATCGTATGGTACAGAAATATGTACAAATCTTCAAGCCATTGATAGGTTTAAGGTTGGCTTAGTGGCATTTTAGAGATACACTAAGAATGCCCATATGTACTAATTTTGTCTTACATAATAAGCAGGAAAGTCATTAAATGAAAACAGTATGTTTGGGGATACTGTCCTAAAAAAAATAATTTAAAGCTCTATTTTCTAAACCCATGTCTAGTTTTATTTCAAATTTACTTGATGCGCAAATTAGTTTCAAATTTTTTACTTGAAAACATTTGCAGAATTTTGCAGGGAAGATAATTTATCTTTAGAGCCAATATATTGTCTTTGTCAAGTTTGCAAATCAAAACTTCATAAATAAATTTGTCTCCTACCTTGTTTTTATTGCAAAATGTACTGGAATGGAAAATGATATTTTAGTACAGCTGTTTGGAAAAATTGTACTTTGTGGGTAAGAAGAATGTCATTAATAATATGTTGCATCTGTAGACCCACACACATTCACACTTTATCAGAAAAGAATTAGGCATGCAGGAATTGACTGACTGTTGAAGGAACTTCTTCCACAGATATCCTTTTCATTTCATTATGAAAAGTACATTTACTCCAAATCACAGTCATATTTCAATTACACAAATCTGGCTTCTATTACAGGTCCTTCCCTTATTATCTATAAAGAATTTGGTCAGATGATGCCTTAACGTTCTTAAAATCCATGAAATAGTTCGGTTTTGTGTTAAATTAATATAACAATAGTTATTTCAGAGCAATTGCAAGGAAAAAGTATTTAAAATGCAATCCCTGGCATAGAGAGGTCTCTTGGAAAATTCTACCACAGTTAAATATTAGATTACAAATTTATCGATGTTATTTTTCTTCCTCTTCTATTTTTATCTCTTTCACTTTTAAAGTATGAATTCGCTACAGAAATGCATATGGACTTAAACGTATAGAGCTCTTGAGAAAAATCACAGTATCTACCCTTTACAGACTACATGCTTGGTAGTAGTTTATATCATAAGAATTTCTGTTCATTTTCTCATTTACTTTTTATAACAGTGGAGTAGCATGGTTGCTATCATTCCTATTTCACAGATAATAGCTGTGTCTCAGAGGACTGACTGTTCTAAATACAAACTGTTACTGAATGGAAAAACCATAATTCAAACTTTATTCTTTCTGAGTCTAAATTCTTAGCATGTCTACCTTACTTTTGATCTGATAGTCACAACTTTAGGTACAAATTTACAAAGAAATTTCCTTACATAGAATCAGTAACATTCCATACAGTTTGATAAAAACCAACAAATAGAAAAAAGTTCAAATTTAATTACTGCTTACTTGATTTACTGTTTTACAGTGCTCAAAATATTTTTTTCATGGTGGAACCTATCACAACTGTCAATAAGATGAAAAATTCTACAGAATAAGGACTATATTGTCAAAGTCTAGTATTGTTACTTTAGATGTAAAGACATGTGACTTTAATTTATGTTTTGGCATATATATGACAAGAGAGCCTTGGAGTTCTTACCCCAACTGGAACGAAAATGAGCAAAATATTACAGTTGCCACTTGCCACTCCAGATAGCTGGACTACATGTCCTTGAGAGCTGTCACAATCACTAGGGTAAAAGTCCATGAAAAATGTACAAACAAAACCAGAAAATTGAATTCCAAGATGACTGGACAATTATACTGAACTTTTATGTTTAAAGAAATAACAGGAGCCATTCTAAGGGAATTCCATCAATTGCTGTGTGCCAATGCATATGTGAAGGGTATGACCGTCTACTGGTGCTCACCCAGTTAAAGTCCAGAGTCCCTAGGTTGTCAAGTTACCTGGGGGAGGGAAGATCTCTTCCAGCACTGTAACATTTGACAAGAAACCGGAGCTTACATGTTCAGGTAGGAAAGATATATACAAAAAGCCCTGGTTTAGCTCTTTCCTGTGGGAAGAATGACTCAGGAGGACATTTCTTTCATCAACCAAAGTGTAGCAGATAGCAGAGTATGGAAAACAATGTGCTCAGAGCCTGTGGAAGTCTCCTGTCCAAGGAATTCCATTATGGGGTCAGTAACTGCTAATCTAACAGTGTATGATGCAAGATCACCATTGTATTGCCTTATTGTACTCTTACTGTCATTGTTGCTTGCTTGTTTATTCGGTTAGTGGGTTGACTGAATTAGTCAGTTAATTTATATTGTTCACAGTGTACAATTTCTGATGCCATCCAAAGGACACAGCTTTGAGCATGCACACAGTCTTTCTGACAGCCAGAGATGCTCGTAGTTTCAGCAGGTTTTCTTTAACTGTTCTTTTCTTGTTCTATCCTTCAGGTCCTGACTTACATTCCTCTATTACTCATAGCTGTTACTCTTTGTGACAGCTCTCAAGGGCATGAATTGCTCCACAGCTTAAACCAGCTAATGTGAGGTGCCTTGGCAGAGTAGAGTAATCTAGCTCTGACCTTATGTTTAGCCAAGCTTCTGTATTATGGGCAGAATGAAGGGAAAAGAATATTAAGACAAATTGGTCTGCACTGTCAGAAAATGTGGCTCTTTCCTATGGAATAGGATCATGGGGGGGAAGGATGAGCTTGTGAGTGCAAATTAGTGGAACTGTCTAATGGTACTAGTGCAGTGCACTGTCAAGGAGGACAGAATCTGCCAATATTCACTAACTGCCAAATCTACCCATACAGTTCCTTTAGTCCAGCAAGCTGGGGCAGCTGGGAGTGTCACTTGTTTGAGCCCACAGGAACAACTTTCCTATAGTACAGAGCTAGGCCAGCCAGGCAGGCTGTACCTTTTGCCAGCTTGGACTGGGGCAATAGGCAACATCAGCTGGTTATGAGCATCTATTCAATTTAAGCCACATGTGCACAGGTCATGTAGGTTTTGGAGAATGAGATCGCTCAGGCTAGAGAAAGTACCCTGCCTACCTTTTCCATTGAGAAAGTTATGGGGGATGGTAACAACAATTTGCTGCCTGAACCAGAGTCCTTCCTCTATAGATACAGCATTCCACAAGCAGTCCCTAGCTCTCGTGCCATGGTTATCCCCCGTTCTTATGGAGTTTCACAGATTTTGTTGAATAAATGCTTCTTAATTTTCTGTAAAACGTTGATCATCTTTGTTAATTTACACCAGGTTAAAATTAAATAATATTATTAAGACAGATTTCATGTGTTCATTACACCATCTTTCCGAAGCCCTATCCTATTTTTTTAATTCTATTTTTTCTAATATTTGAAAAGCCCAGAGGATTAATGTAGTTAGTTAAACATCTCTAATTATTTACTCCATTAGACAAAATCTTTCTAGATGATAACATTTTACAAAATCCTGTGTTCCTTAAAATATTGGCATTAGAAAAATTACACATTTAATATTTGCCTCAGGAACTGTTTTATTTTGTTTCAATTATATTAAAACACCATATGCTCTATAGTAATAACAATGATAAAAATGATTGCTACAGGAATACTGAATTGACACTTCTAACCTTCCTGCCGAAAGAACTTTCCAATTAAACTAATAGAATATTGTCAGTTAAACATGAATTATTAAAATAGGAAAAGCACTAACCAATTAAAGGAGACCTTTTGCCATATTTCATAGTTTTATGATACATTTTGGTAATACTTTTAACAGCATCAGTTTTCTAAATAGTAGAATTGAGAGGATGATTAATATAAACATTTTGGTAGGTGCTTCAGTTTCTTGGAAACTTCAAATGAGAAAAATATCTAGAAAAATATATATGGAAAGACAGAGACAAACAGACAGATAAATACAAATAGAGAGAATACAGACATAGATACAGATTTTATTAGTTGTAAAAATGAAAGAGCATTTCTGGGGACCAAAGATAAGGAAGGGAACAAAAAAAGAGGAAAATGATACTAACACATCTGTAAATTATCTGTCAGATACCAATTTCTCTGGCAGTGTATATTTATTATATCCTTGAAAGCTAGTATATAAAATAATGTATTTGGAAGATACAAAAATATTAAATTATATTTTCACATTTTTAAAAACACTTAATTTTTAATTTTTTAATTTTGTAGATCTAGTACATTAATATACTCATGAAAAATTATACATTAGGAATGGGTATTGCATAGTTTTGGTGGCACATCAGAAATATTCATTTTATAGGTAAAATGCTACAGTATCTAAAATGTTTGGAGGTTGCTAATCTAGGAATTAGGGTTTTAAGAAAGAAGAAAATGTCTCTGTCTTGTTCTGGTACCTTTGAAAGGCTATCCAATTAAAGAAAATAAAGATACACTAGTCTGCCTACAACTCAAAGAAATAATAGCAAAGCTTATTTACATCTAATAAGAAATATGAGGAAGATAGAAAGAGATGTCAATGAATAGATAATAAAACAGAAAAAATAATAATACATTTATCTGAAATTAATTTGACTCCATTAATGGAGCTATAATTAAAAGTGTCTAAAATGCATCATTTCAGGTAAATTGTAAGATTGGCTAAGAAACAAATTGTGTCATGTGGCCTCTATAACATATTGTAAAGCAATGCTGGGGACACTTGAAATGGATAACAATAGAAAGCAAATTAAAGGGGAACAAGGACAAAGCCATATTCAAGTGAAAAAATAATCTTGTTAAAAGGGGTTCTTTAGCATTAAAGTTAGTATTATGATAAAAAGAGAAATTGTTCAACAGAATTTGTAAGTTAGACATGCCGTGTATTATACAGTCTACAATTTATAAGTTAAAAAATCATTGTCATTTTGAGAAAACTAGGACACGCTTTCCACTAATGGATAAAACTGATTTTGAAAACAAAGAGAAAAAATTGAACAGATTATTAGCAAATCTGATGCACTGGACATACACACCCTCAAAGCAAGACTCGAAATTTAAGCTTGTGATCAAGCAGCTATGGAGTATTGTTAAAATGACACTGATATGAAAGGATGAGCATGGGGAGTGCCTGATTAGTTTCTGTGCTTTTCATGAAGCTTAGGGCCTTATGGTTTGCAGTCTTTCCAAAAAACACAGCTTTGCTTAAGAGTCTAGGTCTATATTATGGCCCCAGTTACCCCCAGGAAGAAGATCATGCAAAGTCAAGTTATATGAAAACTTTCCAAATTGGGTAAAATCTTGGAAGTCGTAGACTGGAGAGTTCTCTTTTGGGCGTTAATTTCATTCCAAGGTAGTAATTGGAGGGCGAACACAGAAAAGGAAGCTGAATGTCATACAAGCAAATAAAATCCTATTGATAACTGGAAAATTAAAACCATTAGCTTCTTTGAAGCCAGTTTTCTAGGAATTCCAGGTGTCATTTCAAAGGACACACCTAAGAAGCTCGCAGGCTGTATGTTTCTTTTGGGGCCAAATGGACGGCTGTACTTCATGACCTCAAATATGAACATAAAAATCCATGTATACACTCAGTCTCCGGTGGGGTGAGTGTCCTGCTTAGATATGAACAGAATTCATTCAGTAGGATGAAAAAGTTCACCCTTTTCTTTTCTACTTGTTTTTATCTCCTCTGTTCTCTGATAACTAAAATGTAATTTCATATCCTGATGGCCTAGGTAAAGTTAATGATTCCTTACTATAGAATGTTCAACACTATTGATGTGGAACCCATTAGAAAATATGTACTGGCCTATCAAATATCATTGTCAAGTTTGTTATTAATGTTATTAGCAGTACTGAGTTGGTCTTAGAATCCTGGGCTTTTAAAAAGATATAATTAGATACATCTATGTACACATATTAGGAGAGGTATCACGAGCCACGTATCAGAAAGCGGTTGCTAATTAAAATCATTTTTAAATATTCTGGATTGAATAAATGTAAAGAATAAATACTTCATAAGGTCTTCAAGGAGCTAGCAAATAGCATAGAAATATCAGTCAAAATCATCTTGAAATTGGAAACTCAAAGGACTTAAATATAACATGAGAGGGGTTTTGCCCTACATGCATTTGTTAAAATGGACGTTGAGTTTTACATTTTATAGATTGGCTAATAACAAGGAACAATAAGACAATTTGCCAGATCTGTTAAAAATGAGAGTCCATTTACCTGCTCAAAAAGTTCAATTCCCAGTACTGGAAAAAAAAATCAAATCAAACAAACAAACAAAAAAACCCAAAACCCAAAATACTACATTGTTATACACATAAACAAAACTTCATTATGTTATGTGAAATGAGGAAAAAGTATACGATGGAGCATTGTGGCACATTGCAGTAATCCCAGCACTCTAGGAGGTTAAGCAGAACGGAGAGTTATAGTTAGTCTGGGAGATTCAGACCATGTCTCAAAATAGAGCATAAAAAGTCCTGGGACTTTACCTCAGTGTGAAACACACACACACACACACACACACACACACACACACACACACACACACGAAGAGGACAGAGGAAGGATATGTTACATATAATAGTACTTATATGTGGAATCTAAAATACTCAAATTCATAGAAATGGAGTAGAATGCTGATTGCTACATGCAAGGTAGTGGAAGAAATGGAAAGGTAACAGGAAAAGGGTGCAAAGTTTTAGTATGTACAGTGAATGTGTTCTGGAGATCTATATAATATAGTGCACAGAGGAAATGATACTACATTGTATACTTGAAAATTTGCTAGGGGGGTTGATCTTACGTTAATTTTTCTTATCTCATACAAACAACAATAATAATTATCATTATACTGCTAAGAAAAGCTCTGAAATATATACAATGTTTATGCTGGTTTGACAGGTGCATATTTCTTCACAAAGTCATGGAGTGTTATATATGAGATGTGCAATTTTAATGTGTCTTAATAAAGAAGTTGAAAAATAAATGAATAAACCCAGCTCTCTACTCTGATTTCATAATAGAATTTTTTAAAACTGCTACAGCTCTGAAAGGAATGAGAAAGAATAAAACGAAGTCTTTAAAACATAAGAGCTAACTCTTTGTATGTAATTTAATATTCCAAATGTGTATTATTAGGACCGGGCTACAAAAAAACATCCAGCTATGAATTTCGTCTAAAATTGTCCATATTGCTAGGTCCCCAGGAATTTGACATACCACATGCAAATCTCTGGAATAGCTATGTTTCAAAGAATCTCCCTAAATGAGTTTTTCCAAAATATGCATAAGTCATAAACAAAACTAACAAATCCCATCCATAGAGACATTAACTTGAATAAGAACCCTCAGAGCAAATACCAAAAAATGGATCCAGAATAAAACCAAATATTAGAATTTTGGATACAACTTATAAAGTAATTATGCTTATTTTGTTTAAGGAAATAAAAGATAAGCCAGAAAATACATCAAGGAGGCTCTAATAAACAACCAAGCAGGTTTTTCAAAGTGATCAATAGATAGTTATAGATGGTATAGATACAAATAAATAGAAATAGAGAGACAAAGAGATAATAAGTAAACAGAGATAGAGAAAGAGATAGAGAGAGAGATAATAGAGATAGAGATAGAGACAGAGATGCTGGGGGAAAGAGGGAGGGAGAGAGAGAGAGAAAAAGCTAGAGAGCTAGAGCTAGAGAGAGACATAGAGCTAGAGCTAGAGCTAGAGACAGAGAGAGAGAGAGAGAGATGTGCAATTTTAGGCTATATCCATGTCTTGGTACTGTTGTGAGACCCCTTCTCAATAACATAAATTTGGGCTATGAATCTATGTATAAATATCTGGCTCTTATGATGTTTCCAATACTTAATTCTATTTTTCATCACTGCATTAAACATTGTAGCAGTTTTTAAAAACAAGCATATTGGGGCTGAGAATTTAGCTCAGTGGCAAAGTGCCTGCCTGGCAAATGCAAGGTCGTGAGTTCAGTTCCCAGTACCGGAGAAAAACCAAAGAAAATTAAAAAATAAAAAAATAAAAATAAATAAAAATAAAAACAAGCATATTGTGCCATTAGACAGAGTTGAATAGAGAATTATTCAACTGACTAAAAGATCGCAAGAAATTACATAGCTCTTAGGCTAGAAGCAGTGGAAAAGGTCTAAGAAGGAAAATATAGTAGCGAAACAAAATATTTAAGACAATTGTTAAGAATTTTCACAGTCTTTAGACAGAAAAATTCCAATTGAACATCATGTTATATATCACAAACATAAGTGATTTTGTCAATATAAACTATTAAATAAGTGTGTCAATGCAAATAAGTAGTAAAACCTACCTCACTCTTAGATAATAAATATTTACATATAGATATGTACAAACATATTTATGCAATTATACATATATATGCATATATTATATAATATATCAAAATACAAATATTCATAATATTGTTTAAGCAACAGGTGATGAAATTTGTAAGGAAATTTGAATATTAGAAAAAAGGCAGAAAATTTAAAAAATAAAAGCAATAAGTGATATCACTCTTAACAAATCTTATACTTCTTATAAATCAGTACTATAAAAGTAATTTGGGCCTGGTGTATGGGGGATATCAATATAACTGAATGGAAAATTCACTCAACTAGATTCTAAAATTATTCAAATAGTTTCAGATAATATAAAAATAAGGAGAATTGCTGCACTACTTTGACAAGTCTGGTAAAATGTCAGCAGCAAAATATCAGCATAGTAATTACACAATTCTAAGTTCAAGTAACTCTTGTTTATAAAAATAAGTTCAAAACAGCTTAAAACATTTGCTATCAAAATTCATTAGAGTGTAACAAAGTAAACCTTATAGTTATCGATGAAATTTGAAGTTATGTTCATATTAGTAAGTAAATTAATGAAATTAATCACACTAATTTTAAAGGCTTATCTAAACAAATGCAGAAAAAATATTTGATAAAAGATAGAATTATGTAGTTAAAGCTTTAAAATTAAGAATAAATGAGAGTCATATAATTTGTTTTTAAAATTTATTAAGCTCTCTGCAAACATAAATTATACTCTAGTGCTTTCAACTCTCACTTTATGATTAAGATCAAGACTAATTTTCCACTGTTACTGGTTTTAGACAATGCTGGATAGGTATAGAAAGGCAAGATAAATAAATGAATATTGGACAGGGGATCTAGCTCCATGGCACAAGTGCCTGCCTGGCAAGCACAAGGTCCTGAGTTCTATTCCCAGTACCAAAAAATAATAGTCATAATTGAATATTATAATGAATAGAAAAGTAAATATTTATAAGCAGATAATGTGGTTAGGTGAATATATCCAAAAGACTATACAAATAAGTTTTAGAACATATGAGAGTTTAACATTATCATTGGATAAAAGTCAATTGTGTGCTACCCAAATATCTATTAAGAAAAAGTCAAACAATTTAAAGATAGCATTTATAGCAGGAGCAAACAAAATTAAGCACTCGGGAATAAATCTAACATTCCAAGGAAAAAAACATTTAAAAATTATGTAAAAGCATTAAAAAGACTGAGTAAACTGGAGCTATGAAAAAGTTTTTGTGAATTGAAAGACACTTTGTAAATATATGTTTTCCGTAAATCAATCTAAAAGTTTGATGTCATCCCCCCCAAAATACCGTTTTTTTAGCGTGCAATCTGATGAAATATAAAGTTTTAATGGATACATAAATGTTCAAAATAGGTAAGACTATCTTGAATGGAAGAAAAGTGTTCATGGCTTATGGAGATAGGATAGACAAGTGGGAAAGGAGAGGTACCTATAAGCTGTACACGTCAGACAGAAGGGGATAAGCACTGAATACCACTGAGGAATTCGAGTTGTCATAAATGAAACAAACAAACAAAAGCCCCAAAACAAAGCAAAATGGAATTGGAATCTCAGCCTATACAGAAAAAATTAAAATGAGTAAAACTCTAAAATGCAACCAAAGAAAACATTTAAAAAATACGAATATAGTAGGAGAAAGGCTTTATGACACTGATCAGATTTGCTTAAAGAAAATAAGATATAAATTACATATTTGACTCACAAGAAAATAATTTTTTGAGTGCTGTAGATTGAACCCAAGGCATGCCAGGCAAGAGCTCTACCACTGATCTACACCCCAGCCCTAAAATAAAAGTATTTGCATTTTTATAGTAAGTATGTAGAGATCCCCTACAAAGCTTCATGTGGACATAGGTGGGGCTTTTCAGAAGTGGGTGGATCTAGGATGTGTGGCTTTGGATTAAGGATGTAATGCTCACATTAAGGAAGAACCACCCTGGTATGGACAGCACCACCTAAAAGTCAGGTAGCTTGGGACGGATAAAAGAGAGATGCAAGCTGCTGCTTCTGCTCCTACTCTTGCTTGAGTCTTGCTGCCTTCTGCCTGCCCTGTATTGCCATGAACTGTTTCTCTCTGTGATGCCACCCTACAAACTGTGAGCCAAAACAAACCTTTCCTCCTTTAAGTATTGAGTATTTGGTCTTGGCAATAAGAAAAGTAACTATGGCAGCTACTATTTTGAACTGGATTAACTAATCATTTGTGCTGGGATTTAAATACTAATATCAGGATTCAATATAAGAGCCATGAATGGAATAATCTGGAAAAGATGAGGCATTTTTACATACCAAGTACCTCACTTTTTTTTTTCAGTACTGGCATTTCAACGCAGTGTCTTCTCCTTGAGCTGCATCTGCCCTGTTTTTATTTTTCTTTTCAAGACAATGTCTCCCTAAGTCACTAAATTTCCCAGGCCTTGGAATCCTCCTGCTTCAACTTTCCAGAGTGCTGGAGTTCTAGGCACTTGACCTCATGCCCTCACACTTTTGGTCAATGGTTATTTTATTGAAATTTGTTTTTAAAAAAATCTTTCAGTGAGAACTGTTAGTAGTTGTATAGAGGAGGAAAAATTATGTACAACCCATATGCAGTTTTTTTAATGAAAGCTCCTAAAATGAAAGAAATACAGAAGCATCTTGTCTCATATCAGGATATATGTGCCAAATTACAGAAGTTAGTTTTGCTAACTAATTTCACAGATTAAATTCACTGAATATAAATAATAGCATGGAGTCTTTCTTGAAGAAATTACTCAAGTAAGGAATATCGATAGTTAATTTTAACTAATAGCATTCTTCTGCTAACTAATAACATTAAATCTGCTGTAACAAGACATGGGAAATAAAATTATTTAACTATTAATCCTTACATGCAAATGGAAATATTAATAGGAAAATTTAACACTTTATAGTTCCACTAGGCAAAGTAAATGATTTTATCTATAAATCTTATTTAGTATAATGAAGATGTTATTACACACAGCATTGCCATCTTTTTTTCTCCATCCATACCTTACTATTCAGCCCAAAAGTAAGTTATAGAAAAACATACACAATATGATTTGTTTATAGCCTCATAAAACCAGACAGAATGATATGGTATCTTACACATATACTTTTAAAACTGTTTCAACTTACAAAAGACCTCATTGAACTAATACTCTTATTTATGTTTTGTCAATGCTCAAGCATCCATCGCTTAAGATTTAGTATTTTGATGCTTTGTTACACAAAATTTTTCAATAATGAATACATAAATTTTTGTTAGAAAGCATAACCAGCCTCCTATAATAGATTCTGGAGTTACAACTATTAGGTCATTCCAGTGAATACATCTTTCTTAGATTTGAGATTTACACAAAATTTTTCAATAATGAATACATAAATTTTTGTTAGAAAGCATAACCAGCCTTCTATAATAGATTCTGGAGATACAACTGTTAGGTCATTCCAGTGAATACATCTTTCTTAGATTTGAGAACCGGTTTTTAATTACTAAAACTTTTCAGAGAGTTTCATTTTTATTCCAATTTCTTTAATATTTTTGGTTGTCATTATTTCTTTTGTGAACTGTATGCTTTTAGTTACATTATCCAATTTTTTATGGTTTGCAAAATACATTTTAACTATGAAAATTTTGTTGCCTTTACTGTTAAATGTTTTCCCAAATTTCCATGTGGTTCTTCATATTGATTTATTTTCTCTTTCATATGAATTCCTAATTCCTTGGAAAGCAAAAGGGTACAAATTTCCATATATCGTAATTTAATGTGTTTCCAATTCTCCACCACAAACTGTTATGTAAAATATGTCCCACTATAATTGTTTTGAAGTCTAACTTTACTTGTGTCTCTTTTTATTGAAATATTTTTAATGTAGTAGGTGCATTTTTTCCCTTTATTCTGTATTTAAACGCATCATTTCCTTGTATTTAAATTTCCAGTTTTGAGTTTTGGTTTATTTTAAATAATCCTTTGGTAAGTAGGATAATATCTCCCTATAAAGTTATCCATGTTCTGATCTCTGGTGTCTGATTACACTATCCTAGATGGCAGAAAGGGCATTTATAGCTGTAGTAAAAAAATAAAGTACCCTGAGATGTGGAGATTATCCTGGACTGTCCATGTGACCACAATGGAATCTCAGGAGATGTCAGAGTAGGCTAAAAGGTCATAGATTAAGACAGACTTGGAGGTGCTACACAGCTGGCTTTAAAAATTGAGGAAAGAAGTTGGGTATGATGCTGCATGACTGTAATCCCAAAACTCTGGAGTTTGAGGTAGGACGATCCCAAATTTAAGACCAGCCTGGGCAGTTGAGAGACTTAATAAGATACTGTCTCTAGCAAACAAACAAACAAATGGGAACATGGCTCAGTGAATGTAATTCAGTACTAAGTGCCTTGAGCCCTAGGTTTGAGCCCCAGTTCCACCAAAAAAAAAAAAACAAAAAACCAGGTCTGAGGAGGGGAGGAAGATGCCATGACTTATGTAAGGCAGGCGTCCTCTAATCCACTAGAAATTGGAAAGGCCAGGAAACTGATTCTTTCCTGCAGTATCAAGGACTATCACCTTGTTGAGACCTGATTTTAGCCCAGGCCCATTTTACATTCTGATTTTTAAAAGAATAAATGCTTTTTTCAGCCATTAATTTTCTGCACCAACAGTACAAACTGAATACAAACAACCCCCTTACTTTGCTTTTATTTGCATTTTGGAACGTATCTTTCAACCTTATGTATTTAGCTTTTTCTACCTTTTTTGTTCAGGGAATTTATTTCAGAGACCGAATATGGGAGTCGACTCTATTTGTGCTTGTTTTCACATGTGACACTTGCTTTGAACTTTTTTTATGTGGGTTTATGATTTCTAATTGTATTTCCTTTTTGTCTATTTTGTTTGTATGCCTTTATTCTTCATTTATTACAGTTTATTGTGATTCAGGTTTTAATTTGATGAGTAAAAGTATATGTAAATTAACAAAAATATTCATCCCATCTTTATGGAAAATGGAAAATATATTGGGTACTTTCAGAAAGTACTTGAACTTTTTAAACTTTTCTTTTTTATTTATTTATTTATTTTTTTTCCCAGTATCGGGACTCGAACGCACAACGTTACACTTGCCAGGCAGGCACTGTGCCACTGAGCTAAATCCCCAGCCCCTAAATTTTTTATCCTTTATTCAGTTCATCTCCGTTGAAATTATTATCAAAACCTGTTTTTAAAATATGTATATATAATTAAATTAAAATTTTTTGTGTGAAAACTTTGTTGTAAGTAGATTTAGCTCAGTTTATGGCTGTGTTAGGATATAAGGAAGCTACTGTCGGATGTGACCATTTCCTGCACTGCAAACAAATGTCAAATTGTAACTTAGAATGAAGAAAGCCATCCTATACAGAAAAGTTCAGAATAACTTATTGATAACAAGCCTTATGTGACTGCCTTGTTTATGTTGGTTCTGGGCAGAAAAAAAAAGAGTTCAAACTTCCCATGCTTACATTTTTAAAAGTTAACTCCAAGCAATTTAGGATAGTGGGATATGACTGTCGTTCCCTAGTTATATAACTTTTTCCATCTTTTTGTTGGAAGGAGTTAAAAATGCAGCAACAAAGCCGGGAGTGGTGGCGCACTACTATAATCCCAGTACTTGGGAGGCTGAGGTAGGAGGATTGTTGCAAGTTCAAGGCCACCCTGGGCTACAAAGTGAGTTCAAGGCCAGCCTGAACTGCATATTGAGACTCTGTCTCAAACAGACAGAAAAAAAAATGCAGCAACAGCTCAAAATTAGGGTAATTGTAGAGACAAAAGGAGTGATCTGCTCTACCACTCTCCTGAAGCCAGGGTTTCTTCTTTACTGGGGGGCATTCCTGATTTATTTACTCTATTCTAACTCAAGATTTCAAGTAGTTAATGCAGAATGAATAACAAAATGAAGATGTCAGAGGTGCTCCTTTCTGTTTATCCCAGAATGACAATGTTTTTTGGTCACACTGGAGGATCACAAACTATCGCTGTCAGATGTCTGAAGATAGCACTTCTTGAAGTTTTGCAAATATGCCAGAGGAAAGCCTTACACCTGCTCCATGGCTACCCATGTTTACAATGTAAAGGGAGCCCATTTTATCTTCAGTTTTGACGTCTGAACATTTCTGTCTATGGCTTTTCTCACTGTTTTTTTTTTTTCTCTTTAAAATACTCATTTTTTATCAGTGCATGTGTGCAGTCCATAATGATTACACGGCTCATGGGGAATTGGTACATGTACATCACACACCTTAATTCTTCTTATATCCTCTCTCTCCTCCCTCATCTTTTGATTTGTGATTCTGGGATTCTTTTTTTTGTTGTTTTTTTTCCGGTACTGGGAATCGAACTCTCGACCTTGTGCTTGCCAGGCAGGCTCTGTGCCATTGAGCTAAATCCCCAGCCCTGATCCTGGGATTCTTGATGGGACTTGTTAAGCTGTTCTTTTTTCCCTCTCTATTAATTTCCACATGATTTTTTTGTGAACTCTAGTATTATTTTACTGAGTTGTATGAATGTAACTTACTCAATTTTCTGAAAATACAACTATATTCCTTTGTTTCAGCAGATTATTCATTACTTTTAACATATCCATATTCAAAACTGTAAATTCTTTGATTTAGTGAAATAGATCACATATTTTCTAAAATAGATTTTCCTTATTTTTCAAAATATTTCTTTTGCATATTCTTTCAGTAAATCATTTTGAGATAAATAATTAATCTGGCCCCTTATTGAAAACTTACAGTATATTTTTTTATTAAAACAGCAATGAAAGGATTTTTTTATTTTTTTATTTGCTCATTTTAAAGGATAGCAGCTATTGTGCAGATTCTGAATCTTAAAGTTTTATGAAGAAGTTGAATCTCTGCCCAAATTTTTCAGCTACCCTTGGAAAGAAGAATTGGATAATTTGTACTTATTGTAAATTATCATTAGCAATTCATATCACCAGTATATGAGTCCCACTTTAAACAAACCCATAGCATATGGAAAAGTTACTTTACAACAGTTTTATTGCATTTCATTTATTGTTGTACACTTGGATGAAAATTCAGTTTTTTGATATTGTAGCAAGTAATACCACGCTCTTTGTCTACGTCCTGTTTGTCCTTAAATGTATTCTCCTTTTAACTTAATAGGCTATAAAATTAAGATAATATCTAAGTGGTTTTTAATGTATAGCTTTCTATATGAAATTTAATTTTATAAAATTTGGAAATTACATCTTTTAAAGTGAGAGCTAGACAGAACAACTAAAAAGACAGTATTATAAAACTGAGTGTCATACTTTACTAATCAGGCTAGTGGACATTGTTAGTAGTTTGCAAAATCAAGTCTTTCCATGATCACTTGGCCTTCTTCTCAGAAAAAAAGGACACTTTCAAATAATTGCACATTGCAGCATTTCTTTTTCTCCCTTCCTCCTCCTCCCGTTTTTCTTCTTCCTCCCCATTTCCCCATCCTCCCTCTTTTCTTCTTCTTCTTTCGAAATAAGTAAAAAATCTTATAAAATGAAGCTAGATCTTAGATGAAGTGAGCTCTAAACCTTAGTAAATGAGGAAACCATTTTCCAGAAGAATAAGAAGAAAAAGGTTACAACCAAGACAAGGAAAAGAGCAAAGACAGCTGCTGCTCAGCGCGTACACAGTGGACTTGCCAAAGGCGCTGCAACTCCCCTCCCACCCCTCATGGGACGCAGTCTCTGGCTTTCCCAGTGTGTGGCCCAAGGCACCGCGCCGGTTATTTCATCCTGAAGGCACAGGTGATGCCGTGGTGTAAGGTGTGTGTCTCCATCCCACGATCAAAAGCCAAGTACACGGAGCTAAGGGGCTCTATGATAGAAAGCTTAAGGTGCAGCTTGTCTGAAACTAGCGTTCCAGCTAACGATAATGAGATTCTGGAAAACGGGCTTATGAAGAGTAGCGGTCCACGGTAATCACAGGGAACTTTTAGCATTCAGTGGAGAAAAAGGCAGCAACCGTACTGGGACCTAGCAAGTTGTGGTCTCCGAGAAGATTTTGAGTACACTCGATGCGCGGGTGAGAAGGGGACTCACACGTATGTATTCATTTATGCTTGTTATAGGGATGACTGTAAGGTAGGAGCATTGGATGAGAAACATTGAATGGTTGTTTTATCCATATAGAAATCAAAATGTATCCGATTTTCAAACTGTATTTCAAACATGGGTACTTGTTTTACTCACATCTATTATTTCACTTAAATATTTTTGCATCTATTATCCAGCATATTATTAATATTCAAAAACCATTTGGAATGTTTTCCTGAAAAGAGAAAATTCTCCCTCTTAAAAATGTCCTCAAGTGTGGCTATACAAGATATATTTAACTTAGTAGTGTAATACTTCTCTTGCAGACATCCTATTTCTACTGGATAGGAGAATTTACCAGTGTAGCACTTTCTTTGGCATGATTGATCACATCAACATGCAATAAGCTTGACTCTTTATTAAATTTTTCAGGGCAGGTGAATTCCATTACCATCTGTCAGAGTTTACTGATTACTACAGGTGGAAAGGTCAAGGAATGTTTAATGGCATAATCTATTCCGCTTATATTTGGTATCTATTAAACAACATATTCCCAGGGGTTTAATGCAGATATATTGGCATTCAGAGGTAATAGATGCATTGTTAAAGGCCAAAATGCAGAACATAGAACATATTAAGGAAGACAGAAAGTAACAAGGTTTTGTGATGCTTTCTGAACCAAGTAGCTTACTAAGTGATTCAAACATGGTTTGCAGGTAAGTCTCACTAAAAGCTCATTAAGAAGATATAATTATATCTATTTCCTGATGACAGAAGTGAAACACTGAAAAAATACACCTCAGAATCAATGAAGAATAGACTCTGACCTCCAACACAGTTGTCAGACACATGCCTTCAGAATTTTTACTACTGTAAAATAGTAAATGAGACAGAGCAAAGATGTAAGCCTACAGGAATTAAGAACACACAAGTTAAAAATTAGCTGATTTTAAATAACATAAGCATTAATTTTTTTTTAGAAATCTTTGAAGAAATATAAAGGTCCATTAGAGATAGTCATATAGTCCAACCAGTCAATCAACAACTCAGTGACACAGTAGAATTAAGAGAAGAAGGTGGACGAAGTGGAAGCCCTGAAATGATGCCATAGGCTTTGTACTTGATAGCGAGGCAGCTTACCATTATAATTCTCAATTCAGCATGGGGGGGTCTGGATACAATTATTTAAGTAAAAATTACAAACAGCCAGTTAACCACAGATGTTGTCAAGATCTACTATTCAAGAAGCGAAGTAAGCACACATGAGCTATTGCAGATGAGGAAGAAGAAGTAAAATAAAGTACAGGAGAGAGAGAAAGAGAGAGAGAGAGAGAGAGAGAGAGAGAGAGAGAGAGGAAAGGGAAGAGAGGCAGGGAGGGAGGGAGAGGCCTGAACTACTGTCAAGGATAGGTAAAAAACCAAAATTAAAAAAAAATACTGGGAGATATCTGATTATGGACAGCTAAGCAAGATGGATGTGTTAGGGGTGTCAGGGACAGGAAGGATATTATCATAACTTAAATTAGTTTTTTAAAGTACCAGTTACTAAAGTAAAATTTTTAGAACATTGAATATACTGTAATAGTATTCACAGAAATTTGAAACTTAAGAGTTTTGGAAACAAACATTCCTGAATAATTGTCAAAGACATTTAAACACTTTCAAATGTTATTGCAAAGGCTTGTTGAGATTTATTTTCTTTATGCTGTTAGACAGGAGTTTAGAATAATAATGGTACAGTGAACATAAAGTGAACTGAAACATATCATACAGAATTTTAGAGTCATTTACAATTAGAAAAAATGAGTCAATACATGAAATTCAAGAAGCAATATAAATTCAATGTCAAAAACACAGTAATTAAATGGATATGAAAGGAAACAAAATCAAACAGTACTGTTTTCAGAATTGGTTGAGACACAGTTGTTCATATTTCATTTCACAGAGACTAAATTATTGGCAGTTATTCATTACATATGAGATAAATAAAAATAGATTTATAAGCCTACCATTTCATAAGGAAGAATGAAAGTTCATGCATTTAAAGTAGATTTTAGTGCTTTGCTTCAAAATTTTGTATAGAGGTTTCTGTTAATGTAGAATAATAAATGAAAACTCAGCATGTGGGTCTAACAATGCTGTAAATTGTGACTGTCAGTGTTTGTATGCCCCATTTGTGCAGATTCAACCAACCACAGGTAGAAAATACTCCTCCCAAAATTGTGCCTGGCTTGAAGTGGGATGAGGGAAAGAAAAAAGAAAGAAAGAAGGAAGGGGAAAAATAAAAATTAAATCAAACAAACAAACAAAAATATATATATGCGCACACACACAGGGGAAAGAACATATGCAATTATCTTAGATATCTTGTAAATATAAATATATAGAAGATAGCTAAGGCAATTGTACTACTAAGTTCTATTGTTTTATTGAAAGGAACAGTTAATGCTTAATATTTTTTATCATTTCTGCATGCCTATATCTGGTAATCTGAACAACTACTTTGAAGATAACAATATACAATATAACAACCATTAGTGATTTCCTATCATTTTATTTTGAAATTCTGTATTGTTTTTAATGTTTTTTAAATTTTTTATTTGCTTTAAAACATGTGTAAACTGTGTTTTAACTTTATTCCCTTAACAATAGAGTATAAAACCATTTACTTAGAATTTACATTCTATCATGTATTAAAAAATAAAGAATCAAGAGGTGACATGAAAAAAAAAATTTATATGTGTGTATCAGGATAGCTGGAATAGGTGTATTGCTGGTGTCTGTGGTTTGTTGAGAGAACAGTAAATGCTTAAGATTTTCTTTTCTCTTGACCAATTTTGCACACTTGAATCTGGTGAACGGAATGACTGATCTGAACACAACAATATGCACTATAAGAACCATTGTTGAACTCCTATCATCTTGTATGGTGAAGCTCTGCATCATTTCCAATGTTTTTTTTTTTTTATTACTTGATACTGTCTTTGATTGTTTGATCAATCTTACATTCTTACATCTGGTGGACTGAGCAACTTCGTTGAAGATAACAGTATGTAATGTAGCAACCATTGTAAATTTCTATCAATTTGTTTCGAGGTCATATATCATTTTAGCTGTTTTTGTGTTCCTTTGATTTTATTTTTATTGTTGTTTTGTCTGCTTTTTAATTTTTAAAATAAAAAATGAAGTATATGAAGGAGTGTGCACAGGTTGTTAGCAATGTCTATGCCATTTTATTTTATAGACTGGAGCCTCCATGGATTTTGATATTTTCAGGAGGACCTTCACCAATTCTCCATGAATACTGAGGTATTACTCTAGTTTTAAAATAGCATGGAATTTTTAAAAATATCCATAAAACAGAGATAATGATATTTGATTTTATGACTCTTTTATATCCCACTGTTTATGTTTTTTTGCAGAATGATTTTTCTTTCATTTTTAATCACATAATATGAACATTTTTGGTCATTTGGGGTTTTTTTTGTCTTTTTTTGAGACAGAGTTTCGCTATGCAGTTCATGCTAGCTTAGAACTCACTTTGTAGCTCAGGCTGGCTTCAAACTAACAGAAATCCCCCTGCCTCAGCCTCCCGAGTGCTGGGCTTAAAGGTGTACGCCACCACACCTGGCCTACATATTAATTTTCAAAGCAAAAGTTATACAAAGTCAGTTGACTGAAGAGGAGGACCATACCAGTACATGTTTTCTGAGCTCCAGACCATTCTTTGTGTTTCATATGCATACTAATGCATACACCAAAATCCTAGTGGAACTGAACAGATTATTTTAGTTCATCACTTCAATTTAAGTTATCCAGAAAATCAATTAGAACCATAAAATGCAAAACAATAAATTTTATCTTTTTTTGATTGTGATAAACATTGTAAATGATAATTCATTACTTTATTAATGCAAGTAAATAAATGTCAAAATTAAAGTTTACAAGAATGGCTGAGTGAAATTGATATAGTTGTCAATATGTCATTAAGACAAAGAAACTTCTATTAATTACATAATAAAATTTGATACCTACCTATAAATCCTTTTAAATTTTTCACCCATAGTTTTGTTAGACAGTTGTAATTTTAGTGGTTTTATTTTAAACAATGAAAATTGTTATAATCAGGGTCAACAACATATAAATGAAATAGCATTTTCTAATTTGCAGCCATGTGAAATCTGTTCTTAAAATATAATTTCTGACTTCATTTGACTAAGAAATATTTTATTAAATTAACACTAACAGCAACTGGCATTGTAAATTTGCTTTAAAAATATGAGTTTTTGTATACAAAGGAGAATTCCATGAAAAAGTATTATATTATCAGTTTCATATCATATTAGAATATTTATCTGAATAAAATGAGCCTTTTTTCTCCATTACAAAATTGAATTTTTAAATCTCATTTTAATTATTTTTTTCTTCCTTTACTCATGGCAGTTTGCATTCCAATATGTACTGCATAAAAATTTAGGGCAGTTGTAAGTTCATAGTTATAAAGAAATAAAATGGATCCCTCTAGAGGACATTCTTATAATCATTCTTATTTGAAAAATCTTTTTTTGCCTTCAGCTATGAAATATCATATATATATATATATTTCTGCTTATTTATAAAGATAGCTAATAAATACAACTACTCAAGAACATTTTATAACCTTATAAAATAAAATCTAAAATCATGAAACCCAAATAAAACTACAATGGTCATCATACTTAATAACAGGAATAATAACTCATGCACATATTTAGCTTAACAAATTCATCATTTTATGGATGAAAGAATCATAAAATTATTGCCCAAGTACTCAAAGTAACATAACCACTGATGTAAAGTGACGTTGTTGGCATTCCAAAGAGGGCTTTCCCACTGCTGGTATTTTTACAAAAATCCTTTAGCATAAAAGCAACATAACAATCCTTTATATTGCATATGTTTCAATGAAAGAAAACCCCAAACCTCAAGAATGGTTAGATAATCACCAGATTTGTGAACAGAGATATAATACGACTTCTTTCTCTTCTTAAGGATTTGCATATGCAGAACATGAGCAGGACGCGCTCTTCTGTGGCTATTTCTTTCCATTTCCTTCTACTCCAGTGGCTTGTGTTTTCTCTATACATAGTCAATTAACTTTCAGACTGAATTGTAGGCATGTCTTATTTTATGTTATACAATGGAACAAAAGGGTAATAATTGTAAGAACAAATTTATGATTTAGTCATTTCAGGGTGAGTACAAATATATATGTAAATAGAGTGTGAATGGGATTAGCCAGTAACTATCCCGGGCGGTGAAAGTCTCGGTAAGGTCAATTCTCCATAAATATGAAAAATTAAAATGGCTTTTGATAGTATTTATTCAAACACATTTAGATACTAAAACAGTTCTACCTTTTTTTTGGTAGAGGTGGGTACCAGGAATCAAACTTAGGACCCTGAGTTTGCCAGGCAGGCACTTGTGCCACTGAGCTATATCCCTGGCCCCTAAAACAGTTTTAAAAGGAATTCTAAGTGTTACACACTCTTGACTTCTATGCCTTTGCTATGTAATCAAATATTGTGTGTTAACCCCAATCTATAGATTTCTATGAAAGTATCTAAAGCAAGACCCTAAAAAAAGTATGTATTTCACTACTAGCAAACTAAATAGAATTCCAGGACAGATGTTTGATATCAGAAAAATCAAATCTCTCAACAATTTTCTCTTAGCTTATTCATGTACCTAATGAAACATTCATCCCCCTCCCTCCATTTACACTTTTCAAATTTGGAGTCTGCTTTTAATCCTCTTCTAATAAGTCTCCTGATAAATCTTATACTTGAGGCTTATCAAATCACAGCTTTGACTATCAGACATGATCTCAAGATATAACTTCAACTCAAACAGTGAAATTTCATCTAAAAATGAATCTACAAAGAATCAAGCAAGCTCAAAACTACAGTATGTAGATAAAAAATCACACAGACACTAATGATACATGGAAGGCTTATGATTTCTTGGCCTACTCTGCTCCTTTTCATGGACAGCATTTCTTTTCTATAAAAATCCTGAAAATACTTCAAATTCCAAACATGCCTAAAAATCAAGATATTCCACAAAAACTGTCTAATCAGTCACTCGAGTAACGGACAAACTTACTTGTTTACAGTGAAAGTCGAAGCTCCGAGAGATAATAAAATTGTTTTTGAGAATAAAAGTATGTCATTAAAGCACTAAAGGTATTAATTATGCAAGTATACACCCTTCCTTCTGTAACATGTGTGGTTTTAGCTTTAGAGGAAAGCTATGCATTAATCTCAGTTTAGATAAAAGTGGATGCAGAGAGTTTATATTAGCATTTTTAGCTTCAGGAAAAGCTGAAAGTGTACGTATAACAGGAAGGACTGCGCTTACCCAGAAAAAAAGGAACAACTGTGTCTTGTAAAACGTAATGTCAGCCTAAACTTTCAAGAGGAAAACAGCCTGAACGGATTTATTCTCTACTGCCAGGGAGATGTAGCCTCAAGGTGAACTTACCAATTAAAATAAGTTGTTGGTGCAGTAGAATAGATAAATAGACCAAGCTGAGTAATCAGGCATGCCAGACATGGTGGATTTCGGGACAGAGAGGAACAGAGAAGGGGTTGTAAAGTATAGCTGGGAAAGATCAGACATCTTCCCTTTATCAAGCAGTATTGTCATGCTCTTTCTTAATTAAAAACCCATGAGCCAAATCTGTCATACTTTCTTCAAACTTGCAGATGGCTGACACCTGAAAAAGTACATGTGATTCTGTCACTTAATGGAGTCTATAAATATACCTAAATTTACTTACAAAGTTAGTAAAATATTTTCACACGACCTCATCAGCCTTGCAACCCCAGCACTTCATAGAATGTTTGGCCCCAAATAGGTGCTCAGTCAATATTATGGAACTAGTGAAATTGATGACAATAAAGTTGTGATCCACCGAGAGGTGTTTGAATGCATTTTCAATGCTATGAGTGCTTGTAACATTTGATGGAAGAGATGGCAATTTGAGACAAAAGGTGAAGCCATTATTCAACCCAATTTGATGAAGAAGCCGCAGGAGAGGTAACTCAGACTTATACGACTGTCACCCTTCTTTATTCCCCAAATAAGAGTTTTGTTTATGCAATTTGTGTTGTAGAATGCCAAGGAGGGATGTAGCTGTATTAGAAAAACATGCATATTCAACTGATAATGTTGGTTAATAAACTTGGCATTTGATACCATCTTGATAGTATCGTAAAATGAAAACTAAAATTATGATTTGCCACTTTTGTCATATTTAAATAATCCTTCTATGTCTTCCCATTAACTCATAGTCCCCTTTAAGGAATTCTCTCATGTCTCTCTCTGCCTATATGTTGTGAAGTTTTCACTTCCTATTCATGAGTCCATAATCAGGTGACACTTCATCTCATCATTGAGGTACATGAGACTTTCATTTAGCCTTTTTATTTCATTCAATTTCAATTTTCCTGATAATTTCATAAGACACCAGTGAAACTGTTCTTGTATTAAGGTAGGAATCTTCAAAAATAAGTTATGATACAGGCAAATGACCAGCATGTGATATGACTTACAAGTGCTTTTGTCCCCTAGAGGCAAGCCATATCATGGGACTAAAATGTATAAATTACAGAATTTATGAAAAGCTTGTTAAGTGTCAATTGATAAAACAAAATTTAAATATTGAAACTCTATAGAAGGAAGGCATCTTTCTTTATACAAACATGTCAAGGAGAGTTTTGCTGTAGTTAAACCTGTTTTGTTCTTTTTTTTCTTTTCATTAAGATTGCACATGGAGAAGTGAAGTGTATTTCTTTTCCAAAATAGTTCAGTGTGGGCATCTTCACCATGACATGATAAAGAGGATTTAGTCATGGCCCTGACTCTTTTATCATTGCTGTTGCAACTGGGATGGTTGCACGTAAAGACAGTTCCATCCAATAATGAGTGCTTTCTCTGTACCCAGTAGTCCACCCTGCACACCATTTCTTCTAAAAACTTTTCCTTTCAAGGGAAAATATCTCAGCAACAATGAGGATATATGGGGGAAATATCCTCTGCACATCATTTTATACAAAGAATAATTTTCTTCAATGCATACATAAACACAAATATATGTACATACAGAGACGTGCATGCAAATGTACACAATTTTAAAAATTACTTTCTTATTGCTGAAAATTTTACCTTTGAGTATTGACAGAATAATCTTTAGCATTGATGCATTATTCACCTTAGTTTAAATATCTAAGTGAGTTCCTAAAAAATACTTAATCTCCTTGCACTAAAATCAAAATTGTGCAAAATTTCTGATCTTTCATTTAGCTGCCTGAGATGTAATATAAAATACAAAGTCGTAAATGTTTTTGAAAAGGTAAATCCTTGTCTTAAAAGAGCATTTTTCCCCTTTGAAAAAGTCTGAGTAGTATGTAAAATATTGAAGCAATCCCATACAATTCAATTGTGTAGCATTTATTTTTTTCATTTTTCATTGTAAAGAGATAAAAAAGGGATAATGAAATAACAACATAGACAAAAATAAAGCAAAAACAATAAAAATGACACAAAGTTTCAAAACAAAATGATGGGAATTAACAGTGGTTGTTATGTTGCATATTGCTATCCTCAACGAAGTTGCTCAGATTACCAGATGTAAGAATGCAAGATTGATCAAACCATTAAACAGAATAAAAAATAACATTAGAACATCCTATAGGATGCACTGAGACTCAATATAAACGATTTATTCCTGACTGAACTGGAAGGTAAATGGGACAATTTGGCAGGCAAGGGAAGAATCAAAATTTTCTTATTCCCTATAATGGTTTGAGCAATCTGTCATTCTTATATCTGGTAATCTGAGCAATGTAGTTAAGCATAGGAATATGTAATGTAACAACCACTGTTACTGTTTATTTCATATTATTTTGTCTTGAGACTCTATCACTTTGAATATTCTTGCTTTGATTTGTTTACATTTGTGATACTAGTATGCTGCTACTGTTCTATTTCTTCATTTGTTTCTCATTTGTTACTGTCTTTAAAATAAAAAAAAAATTTTAAATATGAAAATTCTTTTTCTGGGTTTATTTTTTCTGGATCCCTTAGTTATCTAACTCAACATGTTCACTAGGAGTTCAGATTAATTATTTGAAACTGAGGATAGACGTTGAAGCTTTAGGCATATATTTAGAGATTTGTAAATAGGTGTTATATAAGATTTTTGGCCTAAAAGAAGAGAAAGCAAAACAAAGAACAGGGCCAAGCCCTGAGCTGTGGAACAATATAAACTATAAGAGTTTAGAGGAAGGGCACAATCCATCCATTCAGTTGTAGGTTGACGAGTAAAATTCACAAAGAAATTTGCTGTACCTGAACCCAGTCCTTGAAGAAACTGAAAGAAGGAAAGACTGGTTAAATTTGGCAAATTATTCTCATTTATTTTTATATCTGTTTCCAAAATGCTATTAAAATGAGAGTTAGTGAAGAAAAATGGAAGAAACACACAAGAATAAAATCAACAAGAAAAAGTGATGAAAAAGAAAGATTAACAAGATGAAAGAAGAAATCTAAACAACTAAGTGACTAGGGACTTAGCTGAAACCTAAGTGTCTTCCAGATCTTCAAACAAGAAAACCAAGTAGATTGCCACTGTCCAAGCACAGAAATCTCATGAACTGGGTGCAGTAAACCCTGTGGAAGGTTTATGTTAAGGGTAAGCTGAAGCTTCACAAACTGTGACAAGAGACTCTGACTTGGGGAACATCAAATGTGGGTTACCAGAATGAATATAGATGAACTAAATGAGGCATTTAAGTAGTTAAGCTAAATTAAATAATTAAATGGAAGACTGTGCTGCCTTCTCAGTGACCAGAAATCTGACAAAAAGTTTCCATTACCCAGGAAAAGAGAGTAGTGGACCATTGTCTATAATAAAGAAGTTCAAGAGAAAAATTGCTCCCTTGTTAGTTCCCTATTTGAATGCATTGATTTCTTTTGGATACAAGCCAGCAAGGTCTGTTAAGGGTAAGACAACTTCAATTCATCTCTGGAGTGAAAAATTAAATCAATAATTAACAGAATATTTCTTATCCTGATATTATATCCTTGAAAGAATAGCAAAATTGATTTAAGGAAATCCAAAAGCTACCAAAAAAAGCTATCATACATATAAAGTATAATACTTAAAGAAAACTACAGTAGAATTTGGATAAAAGTTGGGCATGGTGGCTCACGCCTGTAATCCCAGCACTCAGGAGGCTGAGACAGGAAGATCGTTGAGCATTCAAGGCCAGCCTGGGCTACAAAGTGAGCTCAAGGCCAGCTTGAACTGCATAGTGAGACTCTGTCTCAAAATAATAAAAAATAAGGAAGATCGTTGAGCATTCAAGGCCAGCCTGGGCTACAAAGTGAGCTCAAGGCCAGCTTGAACTGCATAGTGAGACTCTGTCTCAAAAAAATAAAAAATAAAAGAATTTAGATAAAATAAAATTTAAATAATATTCCTGAAAGAATAAACTTATACAGAATAAAAAAATAATAGAAAAGATGCATTGGCATGAATTCTGGTGACCCATTATTAAATCAATAGATTCTGTATTAAAGGAACAGAAACTAAGTGTCTAAGAAGAAAAGAATGGAGAAAAAATAAAAGCAAAATTTACAAACTGGTTTCCTGATTCTCCATAAAGATCGGAAATTGGAATCCCAGTGCAGTAAATAATGAAAGGTTGAATTATGATGATGAAACTTCACGATAAAAGATAATAGCAAGAACCCTTTCTAAGATAAGCAGGAAGAGCCCATATCACACACGATGACAGGAAACCTAAATACCACTGCACTTACAGCCACACTGCAGATTTTAAAATGCCACAATGACTTCAAAATGGCAAGCAAAACAATCTTCAACTCATACGTTTACACTTGAAAGTTAGTCAAGTCTGAATTTACAATAAAGACTTGTTCAAAATCGCATGCTGGTAAAAGAAAATTGTACTATGCATGTTTCCACAGACAGCTTCTTTACATAACATGAAACAGGCAAATAAAATAAAAAAGGGAAAGAAAAAGGGTTAGAAACCAGGATATTCCAACAAATACGGTACGTGAAACTCAGAAAATGGCGACGGAAGAAGCCCTGGGGGCACAGCTGTAGAGCAAGCATGGTGAACCAACACTAGAGATCATAGAGAAGAGACAGCTTTAGATCAATGTCTGGAAATAAAGAAGGCAACTTATCAATAAACACAATGGCTTTGGAATAACAAAGAAATGTTTCATCGGATTTGTATATATTTTGGGATGTACTATTGGCAATTATGAAAAATGTCAAGCCAATCAATAAATTTAGGTAGTTGTGATCTCTTAAAAAGTCATGACAAAAATGAAAACATAATCATAGTCACTGAGTCTTAGCAGTACACGTATATTTAGGTATAACTGAAATATAAATGAAATATAAATGTTGAGGTTAGATTTGTTTCAGGATAGAAGGATCATGTGGTAAGAATATCTTCATGGTATAAAGATAATTAATAATATACTGGATGAAAAAAGGTAAGAAAAATGGATTTGTAGACTTAAATATTTAAAAAAACTTAACAATTTGAAGGTAATTTATCTAAACATTGTACCAAAGGGTAGAATGTTGGATCAAGGAGGACTGTTACTTTAAATATCTATCTATCTATCTATCTACCTATGTATCTATCTATCACCTATCTATATATTTATCTATCATCTATCTGTAATATAACAATTTTTATGATATAATAAACTGTATATTCAATTCAAATGGAAAAATTGATGAAAACTCTGAAGATTTACTCTTGGATTTGGTAAGACAGAAGGCATTTTGTCATTAACAGAGTTTTATGGAGTCAATTCACAGTGTGAACAAAATCTCTATTAAAATGAATAAGAAAGAATAGAAGGGAAGGAGGCAAAGAAAAGGAAATAGAAGTTTTATGAAGAGTTTTACTATAATTGGATTGAAGTTATATGACTTGATACTAGTAGAGACATAAATGTTCAAAAAATTTGTTTCTAAACTTTAGAAGATAGAATAAATGTGAAGATTTTCCTATCAACTTCAAAATCAAAAAAAAAAAATACTTGACTGTTTGCTTCTTTTGCTCTTTTATCAGGATGCTAAAAATATCCTACACAAATTTTATGACTGAAATTATATTGCGTTCATAACATTTACTTTCCTTTTACTTATTTGATTGCTAAGTACAATTTCGATTAAACTATGTAAATAATCATATTCAAATAGCATGGCCCTTCTGCTGTCTCCATCAACAGCCTTTCTTTGGCACTAATGCCAGGAAACCTTCTCTAGGCTTCATTATGGCTCACAAAGGAATGACATCAGTTGATGTATTTCTTCTATACTGTGCAGTTTTCATAACAAAGAAAACAGTATCTCAGAGACCACCTTTATCCCACCTTTTCATCTACTAGATTAGATGAAGAAAGCTAAGAAAAATGTTTTTGTAGACATAAAAATTTAAAAACAACTACCCAGTCTGAAGGTAATTTATCTGAAAATTGTACCAAGGGGTAGAATGTGTCTCAAGTGTGTGCAAGGAGCTTATTTATCATCTCCATAATAAGAACTTTTCAGCCATAGTCTTACCTGTCTGTGAAAATAATTACTTTCTAGCAATGTGATACCACAGAGAGCATAATAATTACACTTTGACAGTTTATACATAGACAATATTTGCTGCCCATTAATGCTAATTAATAAAATAGATTAAATTAAGGCTGGCAATTTATTCTGCTTTCTTTCTGAGACAGAGTAATTGTGTCAAAGTATATTTTTATGCTAAAAATTTTCTTGGGAATAGTATCATTGTCATTCAAGAGCTAGAATTTTGTAACTTTATACTTAGCAACTAATCCTACCAATTTCAAGTGTTATGGTCTATGTCTAAGGCCTCCCCCGAGCCATATGCACTCACAGTTGGGGTCATAATGATTGGGTCAGGGGCTGTGATACCTATCAGTGGGTTGGTAACTGATGAGTTCATAGCTAAATGTGACTTGGGATATGAATCCTGGTGATAGAATATGGGTCACTGGAGGCATGGCCTGGAACAGCCCATGTCCTTTCCTCCTCCCTTGATTCCTCTCTGTTTCCTGCCTGCTATGCCATGAGCTGCTCCTTCTCTGCAATGCCCCTCGCTATGCTACTCCAACACGCAGCACTGCTGACTGTGGACTGAACCCTCCACAAACCTAGTCAAAATAAACCTCTCCTACTTTAACTCGTGGGTATTGGGTAATTTTTTTCAGCAATGAGAAAATAAGTAAAACATCATATAAGACATCAATCTCTCCATGTACTATTTTTAAAAGCCCTAATGTTAACTAGTGAGATCATTGTGCTTTGTTTGAAATATATGCGATAGCTTCGATGGTTCCATTGCGTTGTTTGACAACTTTTCCACACAACATTGTGCCAAGGAACAGCGGTGGATAGGTCACTAGTTAACTGTATCCAATTTTAAGGAGTACAGCTCTTCCTATGGGCAGCTTTTATGACTGCTTGTATAAAAACATCATACCAAACTTCCTTGTTATAACCACGCAATTTACCCAGCACTTAAAATGTAACACCTTATATTTATACAATGTATTACATTTATTATGTTGCTGGAGTTGCAGCATTTGTTACTATGTCTCTCTTTATTTTTTTTAGTTTTTTTTTCCTGTAGCATGAATCGAACTCACAACTTTGCACTTGCCAAGGTGCTGTGCCGCTGAGCTAAATCCCCAGCCCACTATGTCTCTCTTTAAATGGATGATTTAGTGGACCACCTCCTTGCTCCACGCCAGTTATTTAGGGAAATAACATACCATTTCAGTAAAGCCCAAAATACAAAATGAAATGTATAGAAAGGAACTGACAAATGACTAGAAACATGTCAGCCAAAGTGAAACATATCATTTAGGTTAAAAGGAAGTTCGGCAGTCTTTACCTGATCCCTGCTGTAAGGCTGTAATGATGTTTGATGTACATAGCTAAATTTCTGTGGGGACAATAAAGACACTTCCATTTCAAATGTGTGAACTTCTGAGGAATTATAATTATAAAAAGCATGTTGTAAAAGCATGGATATCCGAAGAAGCTGACTCAGGTGGAGATTAGTGTGCAGGACTAGCATTAGAGATCTGGGGTTCAATACCTGTGAAAGGAGCAAACCCTGAGGTTGTGCTGAGTGGAGAGAGAAAAGGGTCCTCCACTGCAGCATCAGCAGAGCCCTATCAGCCCCACACAATGCTCAGGAAATGCACGAATTTGTGGACTCTGAGCTCCACATGACACAGAGGATGCGCCTACACACAGCCAAGAGGGTGGGCCAGTGGCCTGCCTTCCCACTTACACTAGGCAGGTGCCTTAAAGGTGCCCCCAAGCCCTGTAATGAGTCTTTGCACACTGTCCCTACCCACATTATCAAAACACTTTCTGTGTTTCTCCCTAATGTCTTCTCACATACTCTCCATTTCCCACACCCCCATTATGCCTTTGCTTAATTGCACTTTTCACCTCTCACATCTTATAGCCCCTTTTAGTTCTATCTCTGTTTTTCCTGTTACCTTTTCCTTATTTGGAAGTGAATTTAAGCACACTGGAGTCTCTCTCCTTTGGGCTAGTCATTTAAATAAAGTTAGCCTTGCCGTCTCTTACCAGAGTCTGTGCTGTTTCCCTTTGACACTCCCCAGAGCAATTCTGAATATAATCAGCAAAGGTAGGGCTTCATACAACCCCATTTACTGGTTACAGGTTGTGGGCTGTCCCCCAGGATCTGGCAAGTCAAATGTGAGGGTGTTTTTTCAAGGACAGTAACCCCAACAGTTAAAGGAATCATTCTTGAGGACATAACCTCTCTAGGAATTAAGTTATCTATACCTCAATTTATGCCAGCAACATTTGAAACATTTATGATTCTTGTTCATTAGCTCAGTTTTTTTATAGTTAAAAAATAAAGTTCTTTTTCCCCAAGCCAGAATAAATAAATCATTTCCACAAAGTGATTTCATACTGATGCAAGTTGTTTACATAAGCTATGAAGTATCTTGAAATTCAAGTGACCTAGAAATATTCTTGAGAAGAGCCTGCTGAACTAATTGACTGCTCAAAATTCCTCTCAAACCTTGAGCTCATAAGAACAAAATAGAGAAAAAAAGATCACGCTTCTCTGTGGATGTTTCACATTTATAAATTTAAATGGATACTAAGCCATACATTTATAGTCTTTGTCATAAATATTTGGAGCTTTGTTAAGGCAGCATTTTGTAAAATCTGTTGTGGTTGTTTCTACCTCTCACAGCTGTAGTCTTTGCTTCAGGTAATGCAATTAATGTCTTCAACTCTTTGCATACGTAAAGAACGTCTGACTTTTAAGAAATCTACAATACAGAGAAAAACACAAGTGATGTCTATACAGAGATATATAACCTCTATTTCTATAACAAGAGCAGCAAATTAACTGTTCAGTTCAAATGAATACTAAGTTCAACAAGAGGAGAGTACTTCCCCATAACAGACCAAATACTAAAAGAAGCAGTAAATGTAGGTGCACAGCAGCAAGCAAGACTCAGAAAATATAATTTTGTGTTCTATTTCAACAGCAGCTAGTCCTGAGACCTTGAGAAAGCAAGTTTATAGCTTTGAACCTTGATCTGTGCCGCTTAAATTATACACCCTTTTAAAAACTGGAAATGTATGGAAATACGCTTTGAAATCACTGTGGCAAAACTTGCTAGTGCACTGCTGTAGAAGTTACACAAGCAATAAAGAAAGTCTGTCAGTTTTGGGCTACTTACTGTGTTCCAAGTGATTTGCATATTGTGTCATATAATTCTTGCAAAAAAACCCTGTGAGAGAGGCGCTCCGATCCTCAGCTGACATATGAAGAAAGAGAAATCGAAGAGAACTCTACAGTTTGTCTAGGTTCATTTCTATCTGACTCCAAAGCCTGGGGATCAACCTTAATTCACAGGGCCTCACAAAACCAATAGCTGAAGAGAAAGGAGAAATGGATAGGTGAATGAAGTAGCAATGTGCCTGAGGTTACAGGAAGCCTGGAGAAGGGATCAGATTGAACAAGAGCAGCACATCTGTCGCTGAAGGAAGAGGCGGCGGAAGGATTACACAGATGATGTTACCCTTGTAGGTGACGTAGGGGACAGGAAACTGAAAAGAAAAGCAATCAGGTAACCTCATTATCTGCCTTGAAGAAGAACATAGCTCTTTTCTGGAGGGGAAGGTTGTGATAAAGTCAGTAATTGAAGAGAGAAGCCAGAGTTTAAAAGAGATGTCACTGCAGATAAACATACTGAGAATTCTTCCTTTCTTAAATGAAGTGAGATCTGCATGGAAATTAAAGATTATTAGTTGCGCCTGGGATACAGCTCCGCAGCACAGCGCCTGCCTGGCAAGCACGAGGTCGAGAGTTCGGCTCCCGGTACCGAAAAATAAAATAAAGCCTATCAGTGTCCAAGGTATGGTTACCATCTTGCTGTCTACCACACAGACTATCTTTCTTAAAAGGTATTTCTTCCTATTGGCCTATACTATCTACAACGTTAATGAACTCATCTCTTTCCTGGCTTATCAAACTGGAAATAGACATTATTCATTTCTTTACATTGGGATTTGTGTCACTCATGTAAGCTCCATACACATGATCTCTGTGTGCTGAGTAGCAGAAATGGTTCGGGTGAGTCCACGTCATCTTTGTGTCCATAATTCAAGGGCCTGAAACAGGGAAAAAGCTAAGGTCACCCCCCTCCACTGTGCTTATGTACCCGCCTTAAGACTGAGGTTGTAATGAGTGTTTTCACATTTTTAAAATAAAATGTGCCAACAATGTGACCTTGTATCACTGCTACAGCACTTGGTTCTACTTGCTCTATCACTAACAACTCAGATATTTTTTAAGAAAAGAAATAGACAAGGACCTGGATCTCAAACCCTGTATAGTTCTGGTGCCAGACAAAAATTTCTGCATTAAATTATAATATAAAGGTTTTTTAAAAACCATGTCTTAGGCTCCCAACAGAGCTATATCTTCATCGCCTAACCCTTATCCCACCCACATGTGGGTTTGTTGACACTGGGTCCCTACTGTATTTGATTTCAGCTTTGTGATTTTATTTCTCTAGAAATAATATTCTATGGAAGAGCAGTCTTTATACTAGAAAAAAAGTTACGTAGACCAAACTATAAAAAAGTAGAATCTCCCAAGTGTATTTGTTTTTCATCTCTCTTTACTTTGTTTTTAATTCTTTACAAAGTTTATCCACTGCTGTTCTGTGTGCAGTATTGTCTTTATTCTCTCTCTCTCAGATAATGCAATACTTGTCTATTTTATCCCTTGTCTCTGCCTCCTGAGCTCTCATAGAAAAAGAAGCCTTGTTTTACTTATAATTATTTCTCATACAAATAGAATATCTTCAGCCACAGTATAAGCCTTCAGGAAATATTTGCTCAGTGGATAAATAGAAAAAATAAAGTACTAACAAGAGATAAAGGAGACCAACAACCCAATCAAAGCTGAGGATGAAAAGTTTTAGAGAAAATCTACCAAGGGTTAGGACTGAGATAAAACAACTGTGACAGCTTTATGTATTTTTTGAGTTTTATCAGTGAAGTAAAGGGACTTGAGAGCTTACGGAGCTGAGACTATTGCCACACAGACTTCCATACCAGAAGTTATCAGCAGGGGATGCTATAGCCATATGTCCCTCATTCAGAGATTATCGGAATCTTCTCAAAAGCTGAATTTTATTTCCTACTGCAAACACTGGGAAAAAAATCAATACAAACCACAACAGAAAGCATTAGTTAGATTTGTAGCTGTTATCAGTATCTCTTCAGGAAAGCAGTTTGCAAAGATTGAGGGATGCTGTTTTTGCTTCTCGAAAGACCTTGAAAACAGTTAGCCTACATTAAACCATTAAAGGTAATGTTTGTATTCAACTGATAGTCGCAATAATGGGAATTATTTGAACGTCCACTGTGAACAGGCAGAATAATATTCAAGGTTCTTTACTGTATTATAAGCTGTGGAAAGGTCATGTGCGGTCTCATAAGTCCACACACACTGCAGTTTGCAGGCAGCTTGCGATTCATTGACTAACCAACTTCAAATAGAGGACTGACTTCTATAGTGTCTTTATGTTGTCTGCTAGAAGATCTGTATTCACAAAGATACCATACAAGTGTATTACATATATCTTTAATGTCAGTAGTGTACTTCATTATGAGAGTTCATTAAGAGTATAAGTAGTATGACAAAGGCTTAGTTCACTGTGTTCAAAGGAGGACAGAATGATTTAGATACTTGTCTCAGAAACTATGCATGTGTGCTAGCCACTAGAAAGGTTATAGTTGGACACTGTATGGCACATTGGTTAAGAGTGTATCTGCTAGTGCTTAAGTATCAATTCTGCCACTTACTATCTTCACCACGTCACTTTATTCATTTTGTTGTGTAATTTTGGTGGTATTTGGAAATACTTGGGTAGCTCAGTAAAAACAACAATGCCTACATCTTCTTTTATATGATTCTGATATACAGAAGTAGGAAAACCATTCACTTACACAATTAGATCAGCTTTCCTCATCCATAAAACAAAGATGCTTATAGCATCTGCCATTGTTATGATGGACTTAAACTCAAACCAATGCCTGAAGTTATAAATACTTGATAAATATTACCCATAAATCAATCATCAAAGTATCTAATATCTTGTTTTATAAAACCTATCTGTGCTGCTATAACAGAAATTTTCCATTGTGAGCCTTGGTTAAATTGAAGTAATAGTTCCTTCCACAATGACTGGTTTTTTGTTGTTTCATTTAAGAGTAAATGTTTGACTTGAGAACATTTTTAAAAATTTAACCTTTTTTGAGGAAGTCATAACAGTAAATCTATAGTTGGGCATGTCTTGGGGAACCACTTTAAAAAGAATTAACTGAAAACAAGGAAAACAAAATTATACATGTAATATAACGCAGGGATTCTAAAGTTACACTTTTACTAAAATCAATATTTACTCACCTACTAAATGCTGTATTAAAATATTCTCTCATGGTTTCATGAACACAAGTTGGTGTAGAATTAAGAATTTTATAAAATGGATGTCAGGTGGAAAATGTTTCAAATTATGAGATGTAAGATTTCCTTTAGTTCTTGCCCTTATCAGCTTATTTTGGAAGTTGATCCATCTAGAATCCATCGTTCTAGTAAGAGGTTGATTATAAGGTCCAAAAAGAAAATGTCACACAGCCACCACACAAGATAATACAGGAGAACTACAGTTATCCTAAAGTACTAAGTAAAAGTCATGCACATAGATGAAATCATAATGTATTTGGAATAGGTAGAACACTGGATCTCAAACCAAAGCCCAGGACAATAAACATGAGGCTGCATGCATTAATCAACATTATGTAGATGGTCGCTAGTTTTTTTTAAAGCTAAAAAATTGTTCATATCTGGAATTTTCTATGTAATATTTTCAGATTGCACCTGACCATGAATAACTAAAACTACAGAAAATAAACCATGGGTGATAAGGACTACTATATAAGATCAGAAAACTCAAAACTGGACAGAAAAATAGAAATTGAAAGGTAAGCATCCCTCATCTATCACATATATATCTATTTTTGAAACCTACATAAATTTTTCAACTCAAAAGAATCACACTGAAATATAGCTCTGCACCCTGATTATGTATCATAGCAAAATATTTTTGAAATCTTTGCATATTGGGGCCTCCTTACTAAAATCTACTGGAACTCCACTGTGTGTGTGCACCATAATGTATAGCACTTGTTCCTTCCTGGCTCTTGGAACACTTTTGAGAGCTTTCTCCACCCTTCACTGCAGGGGACTGAGCTGTGTAAGGGTTAAATTACTGACCATAGTGCTTTTTGGCTGTGTTGAAAGAGCTCATTTCACACATTTCAATGCAAGGTAAGACCTCAGCTGAGGATATTTGGCTCCCTCCAGTTCAAGAGCAACAAAGTGTCAAACTTAGAGATAAGATAGTTCTCCTAATTGGCAGGTTTACTGCCTAGAATGTCTTTGCTTTAACTTCTCAAGACCCACACATTTTTGCAAGGTTTTGCCTCAGATCCACCCTCTGCTTTCCACCCCCCACCCTTGAATTGTTAAGGACCCAGTAAATGCAGAAAGTCCAGACAAGTCCTTGTCTTACCTCCAAGAGGGTTCTAACCTTCCTGGGGCAAAAATCTTGTCACATTGTCTCTTTTATTTAAGCCTTCAGTGTATACTCATTTTAGGAGACTGGAAGTTTGATCAGCTCTGGATACCTCATCAAGAGTTTGAATTTAAATCTTGTCTTGCCCTAACTGGGCATGCTGGTGCACACCTGTAATCCCAGCACTTGGGAGGTTGAAGCAGGAAGACTGCTGTGAGTTCAAGGCCAGAACTACATAGTGAGACCGTGTCTCAAAAATGCAAACAACAACAACAACAACAACAGCAACAACCCTCTTGTCTTACCCTGGCAAGCCACAGGGAAAGAGAGGGGAATAGGGCTTTGTTTCTCAAACAGTATCTTCTGCTGTTTAGGCTAGGAAAGTGCCTTATTAGGAAATAATGGTATTATTAGAATTGATGTTTATTAAGCTTTCTGGTAGCAAACTTCTACGTGTTTTTCTTTATATTGTTCTATGTTGGAAAAAATTTCTAGAAAAATCACTTGCCTTTCAGTAAATCAACATGTACATTTCATTTTAACCAGTTTTGTGGCATGTTTTGGAGGTATAGTAAAATTTTTCCAGTCTTGCACAGGACTCCCTCCTGTGGCTTCATCCATAGCATCCTAGATGTGGGGTGGTAGTTGAGGTTTCTGACCACATTTGAGGGACTTAGTGGCAAGATGTTTCCTTTTTTATACTTTTTAAAAATTTTTAAACTTTTATTAGTACACGTTTACAGTATATAGTGATTACATTCATTGGACCGTACATTGGGACAAGTACGTCTCACAATCTCAGTTCCTTTTTTCCCTTTACATCCCTTTTATTTTGCCAAGATCAAATTCACTTATTTATATTCCCTTATAAACTTAATTATCATATACACAGATTAACATGGGAAGTAGCTTCAAAATTAGCAGCTGAATCTGGGCAATTCTTAAATGGCAGACTGTACTGGTTCATCTTTATATTTCCCAGAACACAGCACAAGACCAGGAACAAAGGAGGTGCTTTATAAATGTCTTTAAGTCGGTGAATGAAAGATTTATAATCTCCATAAGTTATTCACAGAAATTAGCGCATGTGGTATTATGTAAAAATATTTTCCTTTAAGGAGACAAATGTGCTGACTTAATGGAAATTTGTTCCATTGTAAGAGTTAAAAAATATTTAGAATGCTTGAAAAAAAAACGTAAATGGATAAAACATAGAGTAAGATATTCTGAAGATAGTTTTAAATAACAAATCATACATTTGTATTACTATTACTATTAAAGTCAACAGGTTTTCATCACAGGTATACAGAACAGAATATGCCTTATGTAGACAACACAAATAAAGAAATACTTGACTCTCTCCCTGATTTAGTAAAACAACAGAAGAAAAATTAAAACAAACAATACACAATAGTGAAAGGAGATAACAGCAATCCTTTTCTATAAGCAAGATAAGAAATAGACAATTTGTAAATTATAAAGCAAAGGTTAAGTGGTAGGATAAAACAGATACAAAAAAGGAGAACAGGATGAAGGAAGAGGAGAGTTAAGAGGAAAAAAATGGTAAAAAGATGACCTGCTGATTAACTTAAGAACTGAAAATATCAGGAACAAAAATATATTGTATTTCTCGAAGGTAATTTTAAAAATCTGGAAACAACAAGCCAATGCCTAGAACGTTTCAATGAAGGTTTCTTTAATTGAATCCAATTATCAATCCAATGGGAGTAGAGAATAAGGGTATTTATGGTACACAACTTTTCTCAATATGCCTCTAAAAGATATACTCAATTAAAAGAAGAGATTACATCAAGGAAAGGAAGATACATAGTAAAAAAGAGAGCCAAGTTTAGGAAAAGGTCAAAGCTATCCCTATATGAATTTTGAAAGGAGATCCCAGCACTGCAGAAAAACAACCAGTACAAAGTAGAAAACTGAAAATACCTCCAGAAAAGGTAAAATATGTATAATGTATTACATATCTGCATACCTACACAGTAAAATATAGGTAACAAGTGAGGAATTTTCACTAGTGAGAAATATATGGAAAAATAGGTCAATAACAACCAATCGGCCATCAAAAATTCCAATGAAATAAAAAAGTGAAGTAAAAAAATGTAGTATTTTATATATATTATAGCTCAGAAGGAACTAAAGTTCTTTTCATAATGATATTTGCACATCAAATATTTATGTTACCAAAAGTACTATATTTGAGGAGAAATAGTTTCTGTATGTGGTGGACGGAAGAAATTGCAAAGATATGACTTGCACTGCAGAACAAGGGCCAGGGCAACAAGAAAGTGATTAGCTGGGGGGTAAATGTCATAAAGCCTCATAAAGACACAAAAAGTGGATCAGTATGAAGTGGTACGCATTGGAAGGAGGACTGTTACTTAAAAACAAAGAAACTTTGGAACACTGACTCTTAAACGATGGATATGCGTAATTTTCATTATGAAAGAAAGTAAATTACTGAACACAACATAGAATAATTTTTAATGCCATTTGTAACACTGCCATTAAGAGAAATTCTAATAGAATTTAAATAATATATATCTAGAGAGAGAGAGACCAAGAGGGACAAAGACAGAGAGAAAGAGAAAGTTTTGAATCGATCATATGTAGATAAATATAACCTGAAATTTATCTTTTAACTGTATAATTTGACCCATTCTTCAGATACTAAATATTCTTATACACCACTGTGCTAATGACAACCTAATATTCTCAGTTATATAGCATTTTTATGCACAAATATATATATGTTTTGGTCACTTTTTTGCTCTTGGGATAAAATATCCAACACTCACAGTGCAAAGGAGAAGAGGTTCATTTTGGCTAAGTTTTGGTTCATGAGAAACTGGATCCCAGGCAGAAACAATGTGGCAGAGAAGCATGGAAGGGCAAACGTGTTCAACCATAGCTGGGAAGCAGTGTTATGTCTTATATCTAGACACCTTTAAAAACTTTATGCACTGTTAGAAATTTAGAGAAGACTTAACACCAATATTGCTCAGACTCTTACATGAAATTGAAAGGGAGCGATACTCCCAGATTCATTCCTGGAAGTAAACATTACCCTCATAACAAAACTGGAAAAGACCCAACAAGAAAGAGAACTATAGGCCAATCTCCATAGTGAACATAGATGCAAAAGTCCTGCATCCATAAATGCTGCCTCCTGCCTGCCTTGTCATGGACCGTTTCTCTATAATTTCCCTCTGCTCTGCTGCTGTACCTCAGAGGCAGCTGACTATGGACTGAAACCACTAAAACCTGTGATCTGAAATAAATCTTTGCTCCTTTTACTTAGAAGTTCTGGGTACTGTGTCTCAGTGATGAGGAAAGTAACTAAGACAAACAAAGAGAAGTGAAGAGCCAAGGAAGAAATAAACCCTTCCAGGTCACCTTGAACCAGGTCCAACCTCCTAACAGTAAATTTAGGACCTGAACTCCTAACTGTAGTAATCCATTGATCAGCACAGTACCCCATAATCCAATCACTTTTAAACACTGAGCCTTTGTGAGAATATTTTAGATGTAAAACAATTAGATAGACAGACAGAAAGACAGATGAAAGATAATAGATGTGGTATGAAATTTTAAAAAAGATACTTGTGGTGCAGTTTGGACACATACTTCTACCTGATGAATGGGAAAACTCTTTCTCAGAGAATGTAATTTTTATATAAAGGTCATATAGCTAATTATGGCAGTTGAAAACATATCCCAGGCCCCTGACCAGCAAAGAATATTTGAGGTGCTCAGCAACAGAAAAACTAGACGTTTTCATAAAATCAGGGTGTGATTTCAGTCTCTCCTAAAAAGGAAACTAGAAGCTGGGGATATAGCTTAGCAGCACAACACCTACCTAGCAAGCATGACGTCCTGAGTTCATTTCCCAGTACCAAAAATTAATTAATTAATTAATTAATTAAATGAAAAGGAAATTTTACTACTTATCCATGTTTGTCCATGTAAATAAGGAACATTTACTCTACAAATGGTTACAAATTATTGATAAATTTCAAATGAATCTAATCAAATCAAAGTAAAAAATTATTTACAAATTTTTTAGTAATGTGGATAAAATAAAGATATTTATAAAGAACATATTTAACTTTTCACTAAGTTCTATATTAAGCAGCTAATAATTTTATACTAAGCTTTGTATCAAGCACTATTACTTTAAAACCAGTTTTTTAAATACACAAACTCTTAACGGACTATTCTAAATCATCTATTTAAAGACAATTATTGAAAAGATATTCAGAAATGACCACTAAATTATTTTCTTTTTAAAATACAAATAAAATACTTTATTTAATTTTCTATGATCCAGAGAAACAGCTCATAAAAGAGAAGAAAGCACTTTGTATATCACAGTGTGCAAAAAACAATGTTAACCATAAGAAATCTTTCCAAACTTATGGAGAATGGGCTGTGTATTCTAAGTTGGATGGGAAATGAAATAACCACTTTCCATTTTGTCACATTTATATAATTTTAAAAGTAGATCACAGATGGTTCCAGATTATTTTTCAGATCAATTTATCCCAGGAATTTTTTTCTCCGAAAGTATTTAACGGAATGTTTTTATGTCACTTCGGAGACTGACTCATGTCCCCTTTTGCTAGTGGTACTTCAGAACTGTATCACATTTACAGAGCTTTTTCATTTGACAGAAAAAGTTAAGGTAGCAAATATAATCATCTCCTGAATGACATCAGAAAAAATTAAATTTAGTTGTGCAATCAAAGGAGACTTCACAGATATAAGATTGTTTCTGGCAACTTTTTGACTTGACCTTGGTAAGCCTCTGCTACGCAGTTGATGGACAAGTTAGAAAAAACACGTGCTGATTTTTTTCATCTATTAAATATCACCTGTCACACTGAGAAATGTTCCTCAAAGGAATGCACTTTGGAGATGAAAGTAAAAAACCATGAGAGCGTGTAGGAATGGTGGAAGTGGGATATATTCAGCATGTACTGCAAAGCCAGAGCTCCATAAATTTTTACCCCAGACAAAACTAGGTATTAATATTTTATGTTTGCAATTCATTTGAGTTTAGTATTTAAAATTTCCTTCGTGGTATATATTTTTCAAAATTAATTTCAAAGTGTATTTTAAATACAATTTCTCACTTAGTAAAATGGATTACTAGTTCTTTGGATTTCAATAGTTTTTTCCTCATGGTTCTATTTACATAACTATTTGCAGTGGAATCACTATTTGTGCTATTATGTTTTTGTTCTTTGCTTTCCTACAGAGCTTAGTTCTAATGAGCCAAATAAATTCTGTACTTTACATAATTCATCTTGAATGCATCATAATATCCTCTAATATGAAGTACTATGGTTTGTTTAGTTCTACACTGCTAAATTTACTGATTTTACTAAACTTATAGAAAATTATCTCAAATTAAAGCATCTCACCAAACACTTCTCGGAATATTCTGAAACATATTTTGTCATTAAGAAATCTTTCCATGCAGCTTTACAGCTTTTTTTTTTTTTTTTTGCCTGGCTATGTCCTCATCAATCAAGTTAAACAGGAGCCTTTGAAACAGATGTCAAGGTGTTTGCTCTGTCTTAATTGATCATCAACATTTTGATTAATAATGGGATTTCCACAAAATCTATATTACTAGGACAGGTACTTTCTAGACAAAACCTTCCTTTTTATCAGTTCCAGACACAGATGCCAATAAAGGTTTCATGTCTAAAGAACCTTTCAAGGTGAAAGTGGATAAAATCTTGGCACTGTGTCATAAAGCTCCTCTTATCAGTAAGATAATTCCCAAATTTCATGGAAGATATGACTGTTCAATACAAATAGACATTTGCTTTTGCTGTAGTTATTGTTTTCTTGAGGCATACAGGGAAAATGTTAAGACCCTTATGATACATACTATGTTATCGTATTAAACAATTATATATTGCAGTAAATTCAGTCTTCCAAGCTTTGCTGAAAGATCTGTGCAGAATTAAAGCTATCAGGTCTACCTAACAAGAAAAAAAAAGTAAAATTTCTTTATTTAGAATACGTATACAAAACATGTTTCTTTTTTTATAAGGAATGAAAAATTGCTTGAATAGGAACATTTATTTTCTTACCAGGGCTTGTGCTATGGCCTCAGAATAAAGCTTCTTTTTTCTGGTGTCAATAACAGTTTTTAATTTATCTAAACCAGAGAATAGGCTCATTTAAAACAGTTCCTATGTTCTAGTAGTAAAATTCCTCACATATATCTACAGTAATCTGGGAACGGTTGCATTCAGAAAAGAAAAATTGTTAACTTGAGAAGTGTTTCTTCTTTCCACATATTTCTTTTAATATTTTCTATGAAGGTCTAAAGTCTGTGTTTACATTCATATGTGTGCACACATATATGTATGTACATGTGTGGAAGCAATGGTGATTTTGACACCATGGAACAATATGCTCAAACTCCTGAAACTGATAACAAGCAAGAATGAGTGAATTTTTTTCTGGAAATAAAATGGAATATTCACATTGGCCTTGTGAAAATGAGCAGATGTGTATATCCCACCCAATTCATTAAAGATTGAGGGCAAAACTGATAGCAAAATAATCAGGAATTTTTGAAAAATATTTTAAACCTATAAAGCTTTAAAAGGTTATATTTTTTCTACATAGAGAATTTGCTTTATATAATTAAATTTTATAATAAAAAAATGTAAAAAATAAAGTTGTGTTTTCAATACCAGCTCATATTTTTAGGGTAAGATGTGATTCATAGTTTCAGTAAATTTTGCATTAAAGTTAATTTTAAGAAATAGAAAATAAATATTGTACTAATAACAAGTTAACATAAGTGTGACAGTTTATTTTACAGTGCTTTTCCACTATTTAATATAAATATCTGTGATTTAGAAAGCATAGTAGAAAGTAAGTTTTTTCTATGATTTTTGTTTTGTCTTCCTATAGACCAAAGTATCTTGAATGGAACTTCTGCCATAGATCTGCAGGTAGGATAAATCCAGACTGTTTCAGAGAGCTTTGTCTTGCATCAGAGACTAAGCTTAAGCAGTGCAAATCTGGTATAAGATACATTATGGTTTATATCTCGATGGCCCCCAAAACCTAAGCATTCATAAATTGAGCTTTGGGAAGTTTGATTGGATCATACAGATGTGATGCTCCTTAGTGGATTAATCTGCTGATGAGATTACACCCAAATGTGAAGTTGGGATGTGAAGCTCTGTCAGAGGAGTTGGCTCCCTAAGGTCATGGCTGGAAGGATTTATCCCTCACCCTCCTCCTTTGATTTCTCTCTTTCTTTCTTTCTTTCTTTCTTTCTTTCTTTCTTTCTTTCTTTCTTTCTTTCTTTCTTTCTTTCTCTTTCTTTGTTTCTTTGTTTGTTTCTCTCTCTCTCTCTCTCTTATTCTCTCTCTCTTTCCCTCTCCTCTCTCTGTCTCTTTCTCTGTCTCTCTCTTTCTCTGTGTCTCTCTCTCTGTGTCTTTCTCTCTCTCTGCTTTCTGACAGATTTGCCTTGAGCTCTTTCTCCTCTGCTACGCTTCACCTACTTGGAGCTCACTAACTATGGACAAAACATCTGAAAACTCTGAAACAAAATAAACCTTTCCTTCTTTAGAGTTGTGAATATCACACATTACATCACAGTCACAAGAAAATGACTATGACAAGTAGCCTAAATACAAAGTATCACTAGGGCATTAATAAGTGTTCACATACAGGTAAAAATTACCATTATGGATCATCCCAAAAGTTGTAGTCCAGGGACAAAAAGAGCCTCAGAACAATGAGCCCATGAAGTATCTAGGTAACTGTGTATGTGTGGTTGTTGGATTATCTGAAAAATTCTCTCATACAAATTTCTTGCGGCCTCAGGGATTTTTAAAATTACCCCTATATACAGCAACTCAGAATACAATATAAGAATCAGACCATGTAGAACTGAGAAGGAGTTAGAATTCTGTTCAGCAGAAAAGAGAGTGGTGCAAAATGGAGTCTGCTGAGTCATCACCCTCCAGGGCTCTTACAGAAACATCAGCCAGGCGTCCCACAGTTGTCAGTGTCCTCCTGCAGCATACCAGGGCAATATAAGACAGATCATTGGCTCAAGGTCATATGGGCCCTGCATGGACGAAATGTGAACACTGCATAGATTGGACCTGGAAAACAATATACTCTTTTACAGAATAGAGATCATACTGCTTACACAGAGGCCTGACCTCCCTTCTCAACCCCTTCAAAACCCGATGACAAAAAGCCTCTTTCAGTTTCCTGCTCTGGAGCCCCTCGCAGCTAGCAGGAGCTTCACTTCCTTGTTATACATTTTAAATAATCTTGCTTGCACCCTACCTCCTCCATCCTCGGTTTCAGGCTTCATCACCATGAGACAGAAACTGGCCTTCCCGACTTCAGAATGTAACAGGTCATGATGGAGATCACTTCCTTGACTGCATGAGAATGACTATAATTTTGCAGATCTAAACTTGGAAAATGAAGGAACCCTTTTCCTCCATCAGCTGAGCAAAGGTCATCAGCTGATTTGGGGGCAGAGAAGGTGAGTGTGTGAGGCCCTGTGTGAAGGGAAAAGCATGAGATAGTTATTTTTATGGTGGGTAATTAAACCTACCAGCAAATGTGAATAGTATTGCGAGACAAACTGGGTGCCAAACCAGAACGAACAGTAGGAAATTTGGAAGAGGAAGAATGGTGCAAAACAACTGGGGCTAACAGGGGTGAGGTGAATGTCAGGCCTTCATAGAAGTCTTGGACCAAGGAACAGTCTCATCTTTCAGTAAAGAGCCAGACAAGGAAAGAGCAAATTACTAGGAATGAAGGCTCACGTGGTACCAAGGTTCAGCCCTGGCACCTTAATGATAGGGCCTAAACAGAGCAAGGCAAACACTGTGATTTTATGGGTATGGAGGCTCGGGTTACAGATGTACCACTTGCTCTGACCCCAGGATGCTGCAATATTGAAGTCACAGAATGAAACAATACTGCTAGGAAGGGCAGGAGAAGATGAGAACAAAGAAGTGAAACAAACTTGAGAGGTAAAATACAATTCAACAGAAAAAAAGAACAGGATTCTCCAGATTTTTTGTACACCCCTCAATGGCCCATGGAGCACGTGGACTCATCCATCCCAGGAATAAACCTTTCCAGGCCATACTACTCTATGACAAATGTACAACCTAGACTCCAAACAAACATGGATTACAGAGTATAAGGACAGACAAAACTTACAAACAAGCAGCTTACTTCTTATTAAAGATAGGGAATTAACCTTTGTTTTAAAGAATTTACTTCAGAAAAGTTGGAAGTTATTTTAATGTTACTTTGAAATTCATGTAAATCTTTTCAGAAGCTACATAAAGCTCTTGCTGCATTTGTGACTACCTGCAAAACTACCACCTATCATATATGTGTTTACTGTTTCATTCTTTAAAACCAATGAACTAATAGAGGTAGTCACTCCCATTATATGATGAACTCCAATGCAAACAGGTTGTCTTGAAGTCTCTTGAGATTTAATTATTGTTTATCTTGAAAACATTTGTGATGGCTACCTGCTTGTATTAGAAAGGTGAGAGCACTGGGGATTTAGCTCAGCGGCAAAGTGCCTGCCTGGCAAGCGCAAGGTCGTGAGTTCAGTTCCTGGTACCAGAGGAAAAAAAAAACAAAAAGAAAGAAAGGTGAGAGTTCTTTCTGTTTTTGCAGATTGACTGTGATGCATAACACATTTTTGGTATACTGCTTCAATAATAAATCTATTTTCTTACACTGCTACCTTTGTGGAGAAGTCATCTGAAAAGGGGAGATTTGGTTACCATTTGTATTTCCCAGAAAAGTAATGCATGACATTTTTATTAGCAAATTATTTTGGTAAATTTTTTGACTGTCATTTACTAATCATTTGTCCAGTTTTTGCATGCTATAATTCTCACTTTATTATCTAGAGATCTCACCATTACTGTTGAGATTCTCAAATTCCAGATGACTGACAGATATGTTACTTTGAAGGGAAATAATCAATCAACAAAGGGGAAAAAAAAAGAAGTAAGCATTAGAAATGTACTTTGCACATTAATTGTGCCCTTACTATTGAATATTTTTGCAGACATGTCTAGCTATGCAGTTCAGCTGGTTTTGAACACACTATTTAACCCAGTTTGGCCTTGAATTCAGAGGTCCTCCTGCCTCAGTCTTCCAAGTGCTGGGCTTATATGCATGTCCACTACTGAACATTGACTGACTGATAAAGATTTAACAGTGCAACACAAGTAAACAAATATTATTTTTTGTCCTGATAAGTGTGAGGAAAGCATGTTAACCATCTAAAGTTACTATATTTAAAGAATTTCCATGTAGACTATATAAGAGGATTTTCTCAGTATTATCATAGAAGCACAGTCAGTATTGTTACAGAAGCACAATGTGTTGTTAATTCAGAGGAGCAGAAAGCTGTATTTAGTAGAACGGTATTTCAATATTTGAAGCTCTATCATGACCTTATCACCCTTCCAAAATCATGAACATGTTTACAATGAAATTATTCAAGTGTGAGTTCTGCAAATGCCTATCTGGAGTTCTAAGTATAGAACCTAAGAATTGGTAGAAAATTGATACCCCTGCTTCCAAGGTATCTCTAACTCTATCATCTATTATTTTTGTAGAGAAATAGATTTCATCAGAAGTAAAAAGCATTAGGATGTGACATGTATATGTACCAACTCTCCACAATAAATACATTCATTATGTATTACATGCATGAACCAATAAAAAAAAAAAAAAAGGAAAACAGCTAACAGAAAAAGTAAGGTCTTTTTAAAAAAACTTTCATATGCCAGAAACAGACCCCTTGATGAATGGAATAGTATAGAAAATGAAGAAAAAACTCACATACCTTTGGCTATCTGATTTTCAGTAAAGTCTCCCAAAATATACCCTGGAGGAGAGAGTTTCCTTCAGTAAATTGTACTGGGAAGACTGGCTATCCACATGCAGAAGAATAATTATTGAGCCCCGTCTCTTAAATTGTAATCAAATCAAATCAAAATGGATCAAAGATCTACATAAAAAATCTGAAACACTGAATCTGTTGAATGAAAAATTTGTAAAATTCTTGAAGTCACAGGCACTAGCAAAGATTTTCTGTACACCACTTTAGTTGCACAAGAAACATATTATATTATATATATAATATATATATATATTATACACAGCCATAAGAATGGTAATTACAATCATTTGTAAGAAAATGAATGGATCCTGAGACAATAATACCAAGTGAAACGTCAGTCACAAAAGGTTAAATCTGACTCATTTATCTTTATGGCAGAGTACAGCCTGAGACCACAGTATTAAGTGAAATAAATCAGACACACAGTTTAAATAACACATGGTTTCTCTTACATGAAAAACCCAAATTATAAATAAAGAGCAAAATGCCAGCTGGATGATAGGAAGTAGGAAGATCTTCCTCAGATGGGGAGGGGTCCAAGAGATAGAGGGAGGAGCATGAGGAGAGGGAAAGGAGATGAAAAATGAATTAAAATGTGCTCTGCACATACAGCAACTTCACAGAAGGAATGTAAACATTATATACCGCAGAAAAAGCACTAATGGTTAAATATCACATGGATTTTCTGATATGAGAGACCCAAATATAAATAACTTGAAGAGCAAAATAAGAGCCCCCTTAAAAAATAAGTAGGTAGACTCTGCAGCGATGGAAAAGCGATTTGGGAAAGGAGAGAGACCGGAATGCAGGGGTGGAGGAAAGAGCGAAAAAAATGTGAAATGCTCTAATGCCTCAGTTCACGAACTAAGTTAATTCCACGACTCTGGAAAAGATGGCCGCATGTGTGTTCCTGCGGGAAAGATAGCTACAGTCCTGGTCATAACGCGATGCAGAGTTTGCAAACTAAAACAGAATTTGCCAAGCACTTCTGTTTGCAAACCAAACTGTTTACAAAGCGCTCCCCAATAGAGGTGCCACTGTGCATGTATAAATGTAATCTCTATGTATCTACAAACATATACTAATACCCAAAAAGCTGTCTACATGCTAGTCACTGCTGAGTCTTTGACATACATCACAGGATCCTCACAAGCCAGACAAATACGCATTAGGAGCGCCAAATTTTACAGCTGGAGAAACTTCTGCATGTGCGGCTAGTAAATCGTACGTGGCTGCCAAGAATTTGTGTTTTCTCTTCACCATGCTGCTACTCCTGCAGGAAAACTTCATGGACTCAAGAGATGAAGTGAACAAAATCAAAAGGATTTATTGTGCTACGTTTTATGGGTAAAATAACCTAAACTTAATAGGAAATCACAGAAGCATGCACAATGGATTAAATTCTTTCAACATCAGCGTATCCCCAAAGGGTTTCTAACATTTGCGGAATGATAAAATGAATAAACAATTCAGGAGTTCCTAAAATGGCATTCGCCAAGAAGTGAGTTCTCTCTCCTTTCAGAAGGTCTTGCTTCCTATACATTTTAATGGTCTGTTTTAGCTTGCAACATTTCCATTATTTAAAATAGTATTTTTGTGACTTCAAGGAACCTCAGGATTTTCTGTTAAGCTTTTCCTTGCACTATGTAACATCACATCCCCTACTCGCCCCATTCCCACCTCCAATATCACTCTGCCTTTCTTGCTTCCAGCAATAAAATAGGAAATTTACTTATCAGAACTTATTTTTCTCCTTCCAACTTCACACTGTAATTCCTCTGTCTCCTCTAAGCCTACTATTTATACTTCATCAATTTCTGTATTCCATTTCATCTGTTTGCATTTTCCAGTGACACATCAGGCCCTTTCACATCTCCACCACACTCCTACATTGCCACAAATGAAATTCCTTCTCAGAGACCTTCCCTACCTAAGACATCTAGATGATTCTGGAAGTCTCTTTTCTGTGTTCTCTCTCTGCCATGTCCTACATGTGTCACCTTGACCTTGCATCAAAGGGGTATTAACATAGTCTGAGTGTAACAAAAAAATCTGCTCAGTTCATGTAGATCTAAATCTTTCTTTCCTACATCTGGGAATTCAAAGCTGAATTTAGGAACTTAAATTTAAATTTGCTGCTATTATTTCTTTGCTTTGAGCTCTCAATTGCAATTAACAAGTATAGTGGACATTCTACCTGGTGGGATAATTGTTCTAATGGCAGAAAAATTCAATGAGAGAATAACAGCATATCATTTAATAATTTAACATGTTTTATTAGAATCTCAGCCTTGTTTTTTAAAATTATATAAGCTCTACCATTTAAGCATCTCAGAGAAATATTTATGTTTTCTTATAATTTCTAATTTAATTCAAAGCAGTCAAAAAGTATAAATTCCCAGAGCTTATAATTTAGTGGAGAGATAAAAGAGACAGGTACAGGTTTGGTGAGTCTTACTGGCTTCAGATCGTGGGGCACACTTGGATTGAACAACATCCCTAGCATCCCTGATATGAGTGGCTATTCTTGGCTCCGGGGAGAGGACATGTTGTAGTTCGTGTTACGACAGGTGATGCTCTTGAACAAGATGAAAAAGAAGATAAAGAAGGAAAAAGAGTTGAAACAGAACAGTCTGGGAAAGAAAGTGAAGTAAACGAGCCAGAAGAAGAGGGTGTATCTAATGTAGACCTAATCTTCAAGACTGGTGGAGGAGATTCTGATCCAGCTTTGTTGTGTCCTTAGCTCCCATATCTGGTGCTGTGGATCTTGGAGTCTTCCAGCAGTTGAAGGAGAGCAGTGGACACATCTCAGCACGTCAGTCCAGAGAGTTACAAATGTAAACCTGGGACAGAGTGGGGCCATAAGGCGGAAACACCCATCTCTGCCACTGGAACAAGCTGATGCTTCCACATAGGGCAGAAAAGGCCTTTTGTAAGGGAAAGTATGTGAGGGTTAATATTCTTTTGAGAATGGCAATCTAGAAATAAGGTGGTTCACTTGACTACACAGTAATTACACCAAGAAGAATGTTAACGGGGTAACTGGAGAAGAAATGGTGGTGATGATGGTAGGAGGGGAAATAAGCTTAGTTTTCCCCTAACTTGAGTTACAGTGTCTCTACATTGAAAATCCCATGTTGGAAGACATACTTGGGGGGTCCTGCATCTGCAGTAGAAAAATATAGAGTAAACAATAAAATCTTCTACTAAAAACATGCAGGACAAAGAAATGATGAAAGATACCCAAATACCAGAATATCCACCAGGAAGGCTTTTGTTTAGGAATTTATTCCAAGAGGAACAAGGGGTGAGGAAGAAAAATTCATTTTATCCAGGAGTCAGTGGTATGAAATTGCCCTTTAGAGTGAAAGAAAAATGTAAAGATTGCTAGTATACAGAGTGTATTAAGTGAAATGCTTTATAATAATCTGATACCAGCCCAAGTACAGCGATACAGTGAGCCAATGTATTACTGAACACAAAGCATGCCAGTCAGCCTGCTACAGAAAACAAATGGACAACAAATAGATCCGAATATTTTGCTGACCTTCATGGGTTTACAACCACAGTCTGTAAACAAAATACAAAAACAAGTATAACTTTTGTTTTGTGTCTGATTTTATTTTGTCTTCCCCCTGCCTAATGAATAGACATGAATGTTTTCAGTCTGTTTCTGGCAATCTGCTAATTTATTTGGATAGCTGTCTGTCATTTGCTTTCCAGTGGACATAGTAAAGTTAAAGAATACATCTGTATGCTACAACTTGACCGCATCTATTATTCAAGCTAGTTTGCATTTTTCTTTTGCCATGTTTTAGTCGATTTAAACAAACAACAAAATTTGTAAAGTTGTAACTTTTCACATGGAAGCACTGCCCAGTCTTCACCAGCTTTAGAAATCTGACCCTTGCTGATGCAGCAATGAAATGTTGTAATTTTTTTTAAAATGAGAGAAAGAAATAAAGAAATGTATGTACATTGTTTTGGAACATAAAACATGCGCTGAAGAGCCATGTGTCATCAGGACTTATCTCATTCCACTTTTAATTCCCATTCTCCGTGCTGGGTTAAAGTCTTGGAGAACCCTGAAGTATGTTGTGTTGGTGGTATCATAGATTGGTGATACTTTTCCCAGTCTGGATTCTCAAGTGATTAAAACAAATGGAATCCTCTGCCACATGTGTCAGGTTAGCTAATTTGTATGCTTCAGTTAATATTTCATTATGCATAGATGCAGATATTAGTATCTTTATTGTCTACTTACATTTTATATTGTGGAACAGTTGAAAAATATACTTTTGTTAATTTTAAATATGGTATTCTTTTTGTTAACCTTGGCATTACTGAGCTATCCCAACAGATATCTGGACACAACAGGAAATAACAAAGTGATGGAGTGTATTTTGAATGCTCTGAAAGAAGCTATTTTACATGAAATGCTTGTCTAGAATGTAGAATTTTACTTCTAATCAATGAATTCATTTCAGCATGGGGTACAAATTCCATTTTAATAATATAAATCCTACTCACAAGTTTACACTTTAAAAATGTTTTTCTCTTTTCCTCTCTAATTTTTCTTCCCTAATAAAGCAACTCTGGCTGGGTGTGGTGGCACACGCCTGTAATCCCAGCATTTGGGAGGCTGAGGCAGGAGGATCGTTGTAGGTTCAAGACCAGCCTAGGTTACATAAATGAGTTCAAGGCCAGCCTGAACTGCATAGGGAGACCCTGTCACAAAAAACACAAAACAAACCCCCAAAAAGCTACGTGTATTCAATAGACCTACACCTAATAAAACAATTCCCCAACTGTTACTAACTTCCTGTTCAAAAAGCTTGAATATCCACACCTCTCCACTGAAGTTGACAATCGTGGATGCCTAAAAGGAGAGGAGTGAACCTGAAGGACCTAAAGGATGAATATATATATATATATATATATATATATATATTTGGCACCAAGAATAGAATTTACAACCTAACACTTGCCAGACAGGTGCTGTGCCGCTGAGCTATATCCCAAGCCCAAGGGTGAATATTTTAAGCCTGCACAGGGGAAGAAATTCTGAGCTTCCTGTTGTCTCTGCCACTGTAGCTGCTGATGGGATGGCAGAGTTACACCCAAGTGCAGGATCTGGGTGACACACTCACTTCACAGGACACTACACAGTATTGCTTTTGGTTAAACTAATAACCTCATCCTTTCTAAGTCTCCTTTGCTGTTTTCTTCTCTTCTGTACAACTTCTTAATATTTCAAGATATCTTTCCTAACGACACTCGCTTGGTGATTTCATTGACTAGCATGTGGACAAATGCTGACTCTGTGTGCTTACAAATTACACACTTTTTTATTTTAAAAATGAAAGAATGAAAACATATTAACAAACACACAGATATAAACAAAACAACACAAAAATAATAAAAGTAATACAGAATTTCAGACAAGGTGATAGGAAATTTACGATTGTATTACATATTGTTATCTTCAAATTGATTACTCAGTTACACAAATATAGGCATGTAAGGTTAATCAAACAATTAAACATCAACTGCTCCTTTCAATAAATCAATAGAAATCAGTAATACAACTACCTTAGCTAACCCTTGTATATATATATATATATATAAATGTATGTATATATATATACATGTTTTTCCCTTCTTATTTTCTTTTCTCTTTTCCCTCATCCCAGTTGTTCTTTTCTTTTGAGAAGTTTCTTTCCCTTTCACAATATCTGTTGTACCTTTTAGATTTTATTTACTCTTTCAGCTTCTCACACTAGGGAGATAATACGGTGTTTACACATGTGGGTCTGATTTACTTAACTTATGAGTATGGTCTCTAGTGGCATCTATGTTTGTAGCAGCGCAATTTGTAATAGCTAAATAGTGGAAGCAACCCAAATGCCCATCAACTGAGGAATGGATAAAAAAAAGACAAGATATTTTTATATAATGGAATATTACTCAGCTATAAAAAAGATAAACTCAAGGCTTTTATAGGTAAAAGGATGAAACTACAGATTACACTTAATGCTACCAGCTTTAGGTCATTTCCCTTAACTCCAAATTCCTGTATACTCTTCTTGCAGCATCCCATAACATGGTTGCCTCTTGAATCCTACATCCCCTTTCTTTGCCCTGATTTTCTAACATACTGTATAATTTAATTGTTTATTATACTTGCTGCTTTTATTCTGTTTTACCTCTGTAAAGTAAGCTTCACTCAAATTTTTGTTTAATGTTCCTATTTTGCTGCACATAAGTTAAATCAGCTCTAGGACCTAACTGAGTGACTTTTAATAGAACACTCATGTGCTGAGACTTTTACTTTATCAAAATATCAGTATTGAACTGGTGAATAAATAACTCTATGTGAAATAGAAAACAGAGCCAACTTTTGTAATTAAAAAATTTATGTAATTTAAAAGATGTTCTATGTTCCTTTCCTTCGCATCCTACATTGCAGTAAGAATGCATTAACAAAAAAAAGACTTTTGAAGAATTTCTAGCCTTTTTATAAACTATATAAACTATAGCAATTATCAGAGCAATTATCAGAAAAACATTATATTAACAAATGGTAAAATAGTATATATTCAGATAAATATACAATATGTTTTAATTGCCTACCTGTACCATTAGTGTTGGTCTCTTCACTAAATACACTAAATTTCCATTTTATCATATCCAAGATAGTTGAAAGCTGTTTAAAGTTTGATATTTATATTTAATGCTAAGATATTTTAATTTGTGTAACTTCATGGGGAAGGATATTTTAACAGCTTTATTGAGATATAATTCACAGTTTATAAAATTTATCATTTGAAGCATACAAAGCATTAATTTCTAGTGTAGCCATAGAATTGTATAATCAGTACCATAATGTTATTTTAGAAAATTTTAAGCCTCCCCAAAGATGTGACTTCATTAATTGTCATTTCCTGTAACCACAGCCAGTCTTATGTAAATGTTAATGTATTTTCTAGCAACATAGATTTGCCTATTTTGGAATTTTTATGTAAATGGATTACACATCACCATGGTCTTTTGTGACTGATTCTTACATTTAGCATAGTATTTCCTATGTTTATCCATGGTGTACCACATGTCTCTACAGCATACCTTTATTATAGAACTAAAAACACAACTATCATATAACCCAGCTAGACTATGCCTGGGTATTAAAGTCAGGATACTACAGGAATACGTACATGCCCATGTTTATTGCAGCACAGTTCACAATGGACAAGATAAGGAACCAGCCTAGGTGCCCATTAGCAAATGTATAGATAAAGGAAACATAGTATATACACAATGAAGTATTATTCAGCTCTAAAGAAGAATGAAATTATGTCATTTGCTGGAAAACCAATTGATCTGGAGATCTCCATATTAAGAGAAATAAGCCAGACTCATGAATGCAAATGTTACATTTCTTCCTAATATCTGGAATTTAAATAAGATAACATGAAAGCAGAGGAGACAGCATCATTGGACAAGAGGAGGGAGAGAAGGGGAAAGAAAAGTAATATGCAAGAGAAGCTAAGGGGAAACTTAAAAAGTATGATTTAATTAAGAGATCACCATGTTTACATGCATTTGTCAAGGTTAAAATGTGTCCACCACACTGTTATGTGAAATAGCATGTTACCAACAGTGCACATGATATTGCAGTTTTTTACTTTAAAAAATGTGTCAGTGTATTAAAATATCAAAAAATCATCTCTAATAGTGTTCACTTAACTGTTTTAGTACATCACTGGAAAGGAGACATTTAACACATTTTTCTTATTAAAAGTAGTTTGTCACTTGCTGTATTATGAAATGTTTGTAATTGAAGGAAAGTAACCATTGCTAAGTTTGTGAGGTAATAGATCTGTTAATTGGCTTGATCGTAGGAATCATTTCACAAGGTATACGTATCTCAGGGCATGACTTTATATGCCTTAAATATATATGATTTTGTTTGCCGATTAGGCTTAATAAAAAATATAGAAATAAAACAGAGTTTCATATTTTGTAACCTTGTGAAATAAAAGACTGGAAAATGTTTTCTATCTACAAGCAACATCAGAGTTATATTTTAAGCAAACAAAGGCATGTGGATTTGAAAAGTTTCTTAATACCTTGTCTCAATTCTTGAAGAATAGAGGAGGAAGCTCCCAGAATATTATTGACTGAACTGCCCTTCATTTAGCATTTGCACTAATGCCAGCCCTTACTTATCTCATTGCTAAAACTTGTCATCCCACTAACGTCTCGTGCTCTACCTAGAAAGGGAGATTTGAAAAAGTTAAACTATATTTTACAAGACTTTTAGCATGTTACATATAATTTCATTTCATCTTCTTAGCAAACCTGCAAGTAGATATAAAAATTAAATTAAAGAAAGTTGTAAGATTTTTCCCAAGGACTCATACTTAATAAGGTAGAAAGTGGGACTGGGACATTGACCCTTATATTCTGAACACTGTAACACGATAACTTTAGCTCATAACAGCATTATTTTTCATGACTTTGACTCTTCGCCTCTTCAATCCCTAAAGCCCTTGGAAATGCTGTGTATGTGGGTGTTGTCATTTAGTCTAAATTGGGAAAAGAACCATCCTCAGGTTCCCAGTGTGTCACTAGTGATAACCTATGCCACATGTTGTGATTTTACAAAAAGACTAGTTCTTTTTGCAGCTCTAGTGGAAAACAGGACAGTGCCTGGCAGGTTAGAAACATTTACAGGTGTTCATTAATGTCATTACCATAATTCTCATTCCGTCCTTCTCTCTGACTTCTGCCTTTTCACCTCATGATGAGTTAGGGTGCTAAATTTCTGCCCAGTTCACTGTGTTCTGGGATGTCAAGTGGAGAACTTCACTTACCAAAATATTCAACAGAGGCGGCGTAAAACTTCATATAGTATAAGTAGATTACACTCTGGCAGAAAGTTTAAAGCCAGATTTTTTTTTTTCAAAAATTTACTCCAAATAGCATTTTCTCCTTTATCATATTATCCACCAGACTGTCTCCTCTTTTTGGTTTGGGATTCAGTTGTAAATTTTGAACCTTTCCTATACAGCATCCATCATTTGCTGTCCTTTTACCTCTAAGACTCGAGGTTTACAAACAAGAGTTTCTAGACCCAAACAAGAGTGAAAAATAAAGTCATAATCATCTCTTCACTCAATGAATACAATTCTTTTACGTGACACAAACCATTTCACTTTTGACCATTGTCACAAACTTTACTTCTCTTGGACACTTTTACTTTTTCACAATGCAGTATTTTCTAAAGGCGGAAAGATCTGAATCTCAAAAATAAATTTCATCGCTAATTCTACTATTGGAAACAATAATAGAAGCTTTTATTCACCTCCTCTTTTTTTCTTCTTTCTTTGGTAATATTAAATATTACAGATCTATCTCTCAGACAGATTTTACCCTCAAACTTGCACCTCTGTCTCAGGCTAAATCCCCTGCAAACTAAATGCATGGATAACCCAATTGGGGTATAGAGACCCAGTGGCAGCAGAAGCTACTAAATATTCCAGATCCAAAGCCAAGCTTCCAACTTGCCCCAATTACAGTCATCTTTTGAATAAAACTTATAAAAGAAAAGTAAATATAATTTATAACTTTTCCTTCAGCATGTACCCATAAGTATGATTTGTAAATGAGATTTCCATACAAGACTTATTATTTACCTGTGAGGAAAGTATAATACTAACATCCTTCTTTCTTTAGATATTTGTTTTACTATCTTTAAAATGGCTTTTATTCTTATAAATGAACATTATTCATCAAATTTAAACTCTTCCTACATCTATTTCTTTTAAACTCTATCATCACTGGAGAGTTAAAGGAATTGTGTGGGTGAGGGAGTGAGCCTTAACTTTTGTTTTACCACAGGAATAAAGCAGATTAACATAAGTAATGTAGGGCCAGGGATATAGCGCAGTAGCAAGCCCCTGCCTGGCAGCATGAGGTCCTAAGCTTGATTCCCAGCATTAAAAAAAAAAAAAGAAGTAATGTAAATCTTGAAGATATTGAAATTTTAGGGTCATTTTTGTACTGAAGATGTTTTTGGCAAGGAAGAAAGAAAGAAAGAAAGAAAGAAAGAAAGAAAGAAAGAAAGAAAGAGAAAGAAAGAAAAGAAAGAAAGAAAAAGAAAGAAAAGATAGAAAGGAAGAAAAGAAAGAAAAGAAAGAAAGAAAGAAAGAAAGAAAGAAAGAAAGAAAGAAAGAAAGAAAGAAAGAAAGAAAGAAAATAAAGAAAGGAAGAAAGAAAGGAAGGAAGGAAGGAAAAGAAGGAAGGAAGGAAGGAAGGAAGGAAGGAAGGAAGGAAGGAAGGAGGAAATGGCTTTCTAGGTACGATTTGAGACTATCTCAAGCAAAACCACATTATGCAAATAAGGGATCTAAGGTCTCTTCTAAGGGGAAGTGGCAGAATCTACTTTGGAAGCCAGGTCTTCTCTATTGGACACCAGAGACACCAGGTTTCCATATGCTTTTCTGTCTGTCAAAGTAATTTAGATGCCCCATTTGTAAAATTTCATTATACAAAAGAGATTTTCTGAAGTATTTCTAGTGTTATTCCCCCTTTATGCATATCTAATAAGACAGATTAAACAATAAAATAAAAAGAGAAATTTTGGGTGAGGAGGAGAATGTAGACATAGATTTTTCTGGAAGGTACTCTCAATGAGAAGTGTGTATTTGACCATGGCTGTGTCATGTTCTGAAGCGTTGCCTCTCTATCTCTTCCTCCATGAAACTACTTTCTTCCTCAATAGCAAAGATGATTTTTTGCTCCAAAGAGAGAAAATATTTGTCCAACTCTGCCCACCTCAGCCTTACTTGCTCATGAACAAGGGCAAGGCTGTCTTTAAACAAGGCAGTGAAAACATAAAAAAAATAAAAAATAAACAAGGCAGCGGAGAACAATTAAACTTGTTCTATGTCCCTGAAGCCTGTTATAAGCTTGAAACTGTGCTTTCTCAGTTTGCACAGTTGACAATTATACTGTAGAAATTTCTCTCTATAAAATTGAGACAATTCACTGCAGAGACAGCAGTTATATTTGCATACCCCCAGTCCCATGCACCTCGCTTTCCATTAAATGTGCACTAGCGTAAAACTACTTCAAACTATAAATGTATAAGGGGATACAATAACATAGCATTAACATACTATGTCTCCTCCTCACCCAAAATTTCTCTTTTTATTTTATTGTACATCAGCAGAAACATAACAGATTTTTTTATCCAGTTGCTTTCCAGACTATAAATGTGAGCTAGTCTTCCATGAAGTTATAGATATTGTCAATAAGCACATCTCACCTCTCTTGAATCTTGCTCTTAAAGCAGAAAAATAAAAGCAAAGTTAGATGTGTAGATAATTATACTTTTAATGAAAAATTAAAGCCAGAAACAAAGCTAATTATAATACCTAACTAGAAACAATGTTATTTCCTACTGCAATGTACTAAACTATAACCCAGAGAATGCTAATGAAGCCATTTATTGATACAAATCTTCCTTTAAGCCTCCTCAGATTATTTTCCTAAGGTTGCAGTATTACTGCAGATTTAAAGAATGAGAAAAAAATGTAATTACCATAACTGAATATCTAGCTATAATTGAGTTTCTCTTCTAAAACTTTCTCACAAAGCAACACTGATGCATTTTATTCCTCAGCATTTTTTTCTCACCTGATTTAAATAATTCATATCCTTCTAGAAATTTAACTGTACAAATCATGTTAAAACTTATTTAATAAAGAAAAAATATTCATCACCTTAATACAACTATGTTTATTGTAACAGACTAGTTTTATTACATCTGTGAACATGTGAATCTCAGTATGATTCTGATAGAATTTTTACTCCATTCCTTACTTGGACTCCCAAAAAAAGCAAAGTTAAATTCAGTTGTAGCAAAATTCTTCTTTGGTGTTCCAGAAACATTTTGGATGTCATTAAAAATTCACTGAGGTTGATATTATGAAAATGCAGACAATGAGAGAAATAGGAAGAGACCCCCCCAAATCATGTGCTACTTGTCTTGGTTACTTTTCCCTTACTTTTCTCTCATTGCTGAGACAAAATAGCTGACACCCAAAATTAAGGAAGGAAAACTTTATTTTGTTCTCAGTTTGTGGAGGTTTCAGTCCATACTCAGCTGGCTCCAAGGCAGAGTGGCACATGACAGAGGGCAACTGTTCATGGCAGCAGAAAACAGCAAAGCAACAAGAGCAAAAGGGAAGAAGGGTGGCAGACAGCCTCTTTCTCTCCCTTACATATGCAAACTACCCACCCTAGGGTGGATGTCACACTCACAGCCATAATCCCAGCTCTGGACCATGAATCAATCATAAACTCTAAAAGCCCGCCCCATGACTGCATGAGGCTTTGGGGGGACATCCAGGCACAAACCATAACACTGGTGAATTGCATGAACTATAGGCATTGGCTTCAATAATAATAAAAAAAAAATTAACAGCTCTCTAGAATTTATGTAATGCCCCTGTAGACACTTTTGCTGTTAGTTAATACAGACTTCTATAATGTACCAACTGGCGATGAACTCCAGCCTGGTCTCCTGTCTTCAAATTATGTAACCCCAGAGATAGAGCAAGGAATTAGCAGCACCAAGCCGGAAGTGCTAACTTCTTTGCCCTCTTGTTTCTGCAACACTGATATCCTGTCCAGCTGCATTTCTGGTTCATAATAAGTGCTAAAAATCTACAACTAAATAAATGCATTCGAGTGTTTTTACCACCCCACACCCCAAGCACATTTTTGTGTATTTACTTAAGCAGTATGAATTTTGTTTCAAAATCTAACATCTGATATGGAAAGAGACTTGAAGCCTCTGATTGATGTCTCTGGTTTCTCTGCCTTTCTTTCTTTCTTTCTTTCTTTCTTTCTTTCTTTCTTTCTTTCTTTCTTTCTTTCTTTCTTTCTTTCTTTCTT
>NW_004955508.1:226827-277973 GCF_000276665.1 Chinchilla lanigera | reverse complement strand
TCTCTCTCTCTCTCTCTCTCTCTCTCTCTCTCTCTCTCTCTGTCTCTCTCCCTCATCTGAGAATAAGAATACATCCTCAATGGCCTACTTTATTTTAACATTCTAAAAAAGAAGAAGATACCAATGCTAAAATCTTGAAAAAATTACTAATTTCTTTTCCACTTTATTAACTTTAAATTTTCTAAAGTTTTTAATATTAAAGTAATACTTTACCTTGGAATATCTTAATCCACTCATATCAGAACCCTTAATTTAAGTCCATGAGTAAAAAGACACCTAAGATTAAATTTTGAAGATATGCTAAAAGAAATAATATAAATGAGAGACTCATCATTCCTTCTGCAAAATTATTCCCTTACTTTCCTAGGGAAATCAGCCTGCCAAATCTCAGTCATGTCTCAAGTTCCATCCTATTATTAAAAAATAACCTGTGTGCTTCAAATACTTGTACAGTAATATCTCAGTTCACAAATGCTTCTGTTCGCAAACAATTCAGGTCACAAACAAAAGCACTGGGCAAAATTTTGCTTCTGTTCTCAAACTCCACAGTGTCATGTTACAGACACAACCACAGCCATCTTCTCCACACAAACACACATTCAATCATCTTCCCCAGAATCATAAAACAAATTAAGTTCACAAACTGAGACACCATTGTAAATTTTATTGTTAATGGCTCTTTCACAAAGCTAAATGCTCCTTGTCACATTCTCAAGAATCCAACAGAGAACTAAGCCATGCATCAAGAATCAAAGATAATAATGGTGGCCTGGTGTTGTGGCGCACTCCTGTAATCCCAGCACTCAGGAGGCTGAGGCAGGAGGATCCTTGAGAGTTCAAGACCAGCCTGGGCTACAAAGTGACCTCAAGGCCAGCCTGAACTGCATAGCAAGACTCTGTCTCAAAAAAGACAAAAAGAAAAAAAAAAGATAATAATGGTGATCACATTTTTTCTGAATTTACGTGCACACACACACACACACACACATATATGAGAGAGAGATGCTCTGAGCATACATTTTCTCCAAGTGCCAAAAATTTAGTGTATATTGTAATATTCTCCTTAACTTACAGTATAGTTCATCATTAAATGACCTTCTCAAATAGAGATTAAATCTAAAATATAACTATGAAATTATAACCACAACTATGTTCAATTCCTGATACCAAAAAATAAAAAACTTGTGATGGTTGTTTTTAAATTTTACAATTATGAAACAAAAAATAATTTCCTTGCTCTGGATTACTGCTGCAGCCAGTTCATTACACACTGACAACAGAAAATAGATGTTTGCTTTCAGATGAAGTCAGTGGAGAAGCAAGCAAGTTGAAAGTGAGCTGTTTGTTCCCCAACATTCCATTCACTCCTTTGTTCTCTGTATATTCTTCTTTGAAAATTTGTATAAAATGATTCATCATTGAGATGGAATATATTTCTTTATTATGAAATTGTGAATGGGCAAAGTTGACATTCTTTTTAATGTCATATGATAGTACTCTAGGTAGTAAAGTATAAAATAAATGCTTTGCTAGCTGGGCTTGGTGGCACACGCCTGTAATCCCAACACTTGGGAGGCTGAGGCAGGAGGATCACCATGAATTTGAGGCCAGCCTGGACTGCATAGAGAGTTCAGGGTGAGCCTGAACTACAAAATGAGACCCTGTCTCAGCAAACCAAATCCTGAATGCATAAATAAGCTAGAAAGACAGGTTACAAAGACTGTGATAACTTTCACTGTTCTGGGGAAAATATAATCAGAAAGAAGGAGACACATGATCCTTATTTGCAAATTTTATTTTTTAATATTACTAATTTACCTTTGTAAATTCTGTGAAATCTAGCAGAAAAGAACCCTTTAAAGCCCTATAATTTATCAAAGTATAAGAATAATGTACAGAGATCAGTGAGCTTCACATGTACAATTAATAACCAGGTGCAAGTAACAAGGACTTTAGTGGCATAGATATTTAACAATATAATTAATATATACAAGTAAGTTTTAAATGAAATCTATTATATTCACATAAAAGCAACTTTAAATTGTTCCTTGATATCACACTGAAAAATAGGAGAATGATTATACGCACGTATATATAACATGTATAATTACTATATTATATACAGCCATTAGATTATATGGAATATTTAATGTTATAAATATCAGATCACTATAAAGAGTGATATTTGAACAGAAGAGTTTAAACCAAAGTTATTTTGATTTGCCTTAACGCTTCATGTTGCCATGCTGGTGGAAAACTCTAATTTGAGAAACTGTTACACAGCAAGTTCACTTTTTTTTTTAGTTTAAAAAGAAAGGATAAAAACAATGACGCAGAATTTCAAAACAAGATAACAGAAGGTTAACAATGGTTAATATAGTGCACATTGTTATCTTCAGAGTAATTGCTGAGATAACAAGGTATAGGTATAAAAAGTTGATCAAACAATATAAGCACAAGCCATTCTTTTCAGTGAACTAAGAGAAATTAGTCGCATAATTATTTTTGCTATCTTATGTGTGTATATTTTTCCCTTCCTTCTTTTCTCCTTTCCTCCACCACAATTGTCCTTTCTTTTCTTCCCTTTTCACAATATCTATTGTACATTTGGGGTCTTATTTACACTAGGGAAACAATACAATGATTGCACCTGCAAGTCTGATTTATTTCAATTATGAGTATGGTCTGAAGTGGGCAAGTTCGTTTTAAGCTCTAGAGCATAACTTAAATGAAACAGAAAGCAACTCCCCTTCCTAGATTACAGCACGAGGTGCAAACATTTGAAGCAGAATTTAAGGAAATAATGAAAGGTGCCCTGTGGTCATCTAGAGGAAGAGCAATGCAGGCAGAAACAAGCACAAAACCCCCACAGCATCCGGGTCATTTGCAAGCAAGGCAAGTGAGGCGGTATGACTGGAGCTGAGTGAGTGAGTGGAAAAGCGTAGAGGGGGAATGATAGGTCTGAATGTAGGGTCCATTATTTTAAAGTTTCTAGGAAAGATGCATCTTCCACTCGGATGACTTAAGTCTAGGTTTAGGTTTGGGTCACATGTGTGAGTAGGAGCCCGAGGCTGGTCTATCTATGGTTCCAATGTCCAGAAGCAGAATCTGAAGTGTCTGATTACAGGTAGGGAAACTCCTCTTTCTGTGTACTACCCTATTCCTTTTTGAACAATATACCAACAGCATTTGAAACACAACTGGGTTTGTATTGCTCTCTAGTATTGAAGCAGAGACAACATGCGAACTAAAATGCCGACTAATCTGCAACTGGGTACCATCTATTACTGGGATAGTAGAAATCACTGTAGGCTCAAAAAATACTGAAACATACATGCACACACACATGTGCATGTGTGTGTGTGTGTGTGTACACTCCAACAGATTAAGAAAACTAGACTAAATTCTGGTGCTCCAATACCCAGATGAACTCATATTCTGACCAACCTCAGTGCCTTTCAAGGAACTATGACCTCACCTAATCCTCAGAATAAACTACTAGAAACTGACCATGGAATAATCAGTATGGGAGAACTCTCAGAGAATTTAAAATAGCAGTTTTAATAAAACTCAAAGCATTTGAAGAGAACACAGAGAGTGTTTTAAAACTCTAACAGAGAAACTTAATAAAGAGTTGGAAACATTTAAAAATAAACAAATCAGAAGTTTTGAGATAAAAACACCCAGCAAAGTTTTAAAATGCAATAAAAGGCATCAATAGCAGGACAGATTCAACAAACAAACAAACAAAAAGAACAATGAACCTTAAGACAAGCTATTTGAAAATATACACATGAAAGAAACAAAGAAAAACAGGAATGAAAAAAGCTTACAGTGCTGGGCATGGTGGCCCATGACAGTAATCCCAACACTCTGTCAGAATGAAGTAGTAGGATTGTATATTGGACCCTAGGCTTGGTAATGTAGCAATTTAGCAAAACACTGTCTGAAAAAATTTTTCAAAAGATATAGCTCAGTCTCTGGGTTCAATCCACAGTACTAAAACAAACAAATAAATAAATAAATATTTGGACAGTATTAAAAGGGAAAATATTGGAGTTATGGTTCAAGAATGGCTTGAGAATGCCAATGGTAGAAAGTTTATTCAGATAAGTAACAGAAAATTTCCCAAGTCTTCAAGGGTTAGGAGGTTATCAGTCAAATTTAATTGACTCTAGTTTACCCCAACACATCTACAATCAAAGGTGTCATAGTTGAAAGATAAAGGCAACATTCCAAAATCTGCAAGAGACTAGAAACAAACAATGTATATCTGTATCCCAATTTGCTTGACAGCCAACTTCTCAACAAAAACTTTCTAGGCCAGAAGAGAGTGGCATGAAGAAAGAAAACTGCCAAGCTAACTTTTGGAAAGTTAAAGACTTTCCATATTAACAAACGCTAAAAGAAATATCTCCACCAGAGCTGTTCTGTAAGAAATGCTGAAGACGGTTCTTCAACCTGAAAAAAAAGAGATATTGAATAAGAAGAAATATGAGAAGGTATAAAACTTACTGGTAAAAGTAATTGTAGAAACAAATTCATAACACTGTAATAGAACAAGTGTGTTACATAAACCATTCACATATTTAATCTGAAGAATGAAATGCAAAACAAAATAACACTAACTTCAATAATATGTTAAGTAATAAGCAATTTAGAAAGAAACAAAATGGGCTATCAAAAATTCAAGCTATTGGTAGGGATAAGCGGTAACTGGAGAGTTTTACTATGAGTATATGTTCATTCATTCTTTTACCTGTTTGTTTGTTTTGGGTATTTGCCTTAACACCATATTAGGCTGATATAATTTCAAGACAATGTATTCTAATAAAAATGTTTTAAAAATATTAAGAGTGCAATTTAGAATACAGGTACATTGCAACAGGTGATTTGCCTTCTCCAAACTCTCTCTGTGTATGTGGTGAATGGCTCACCACAAGGCCATGGAAACTTCAAAATTATTTCACTGCATGGGGTCCAAACAACCTACATGAAAAGACTTAAATAAAACAGAAAACAACTGGAGATGTTTTTCAGAATAAAAACTCATGAGCATGAAGGATGGAAGAAATTGTCGATAGTCACTACTTCATCAAATATATCTGCATGGGAAGCGTTGCTCTTTTTACAGCTAACTGCATTGCTAAAGTTAAGCTATTTTCTATTAGTGAAGCGTCGGTCCTACCTGATACATTTGTCAAGAACTTTTAGAAGAGCCTGCAGTTCAATCTGTAGCACATGTTTCTCTTTCAGCTAGAACATTAGATAGAATAGTTGATGAAATAGCACAGAATATTGAGGCACAATCGTAGAGAATTGATGAGTCCCCAGAGTAAACAATCCAATGTTGACAACAAGGTAACAATGCTTATTTTCATCCTGTGTCAGTATATGCACAAATGGTACAGCTCCCACAACCAGTTTGACATATCAGGTCCAAGAGGGCATTTCTGTATGTGAGTCTACATACCGTGTCCTCCATTGAGAAATATTGGCTAGCCAAGAAATATTATCGGAACTTAGCACAATTTTGAAGCATGTGATAAAATTATCAATGCCATTTTTTATTTTTTTACTTTAAAGAGAGCAATAAAAGAAAAAAAAAGAACAGTAGCAGCATACCAACATCACAAACATAAACAAAACAAAGCAAGAACATTAAAAGTGATACAGGGTTTCAAAACGAAATGATAGGAATTAACAGTGGTTACTATATGACATAGTGTTATCTTCAACTACATTACTCACATGACCAGCTCTAAGAATGACAGATTGTTCAATGTCAGTAAAGTGCACAACCTTAATCACATCTACTCACACAGCTCTGCAAGGAGATGCATGCAGAGCACATGAGTGTTCTATTCAAAAGTGAGATGCCTGTCTAAAGCTGTGTCAGAGTTTCTAAAGCTGGATCCAGAGATTTCCTTTAGAAAGACAGTCACCATTGGCAGCACATTCCAGTGACACAGCATGGGTTGCAAAACTTGTTTGTTCATGTGATATTTTAAACCTGCTTAATGAATTCAACCTGTCATGTCAGGGGACAATGATAACTGTGCTCAAGTCCATAGACAAAGTAGCTACATACAAAGCTAAACTGGAATTGTGGGTGTGATGAGTGAATACTGGGATTTTTCATGTTTTAAACATTAATGAGGACAAAGGTAGAGCCCAAGGCAGGGTCTTTGCTCTATCACCTGGTGTAAGGTCACCTATCTCAGCTTTCAAAAGAGGTGGAGCATTACTTCCCAACCACAAAACACCTCCAGATTGAGAAGGAATGAATCTGTGAACCATTTGTGAAGAAATAGGTGACTCAGTTTTGTCTTTGTGAGCAGAGGTTCAACTGCTTGTAGAAATGAATGTTGGTGGCTTGAAAAGTATGTTTCACAAAACATCAAAAGTCTGAAATTGTGGATTAAAGGCAAAGCATCATGTACTGAGTGTAATGCACAGCACGAGGGGCAGAGACCGGCAGAGAACAGCAGGCCTGTGTAAAGGAAACATGGTGTGCAATTCATTGTGCCTGGGTGCAGGCAGACAGAGGGCAACAAGACCATCTGTAGGGAACAAAGAGAAGTGGGCCCCTTTTATAAGGATTGAAAGAAGGCAGGGGACATTGGGCAGGAAGATTTGAATAAACATCTGTGGTCAAAGTTCTCTGGCTATCTTGCACATCAGTGGGCAAAATCTTTGAAACCTCCGGTGTAAATTTTTGGGTGTCTCCAGATATGCCTAGATATCCCAGGGCCTGCAAATTCCTTGTCCGATCTTATCTCTTGTCCTGTTTTATCCTGTGCCTGTGGATGACAGCCTCTGTACTGAGCTGAGTTCCCTGCTGGCAACAGTGTCTCTGCAGGCAAGCAGGTTGAGGGCTGGAAGAGCCAAATCTGATTGGAGCCTTACACTGAGACTGTCACAAAAGCACTGCTTTGATTTCCAACATCCTATCTTTGTGAAGCTGGGCTTTCTGAAGTGACAGGAACCGAAATGAGATTACAGAGTAGACATGGCATAAGTAACACACTCCAGGGGTCGCTGTCTCCTCTCACCCCCAGGAAAAGAAGCTCAGACCTCCTGCCAACTGTGCACATCACTGAGTTGTATAATTATTTCATTGTAGATTACAGTGTAATAAAATAGAAATAAAGTGCACAATAAATATAATACACTAGAATCATCCACAAACTATTTCTCTCCATCAAAATACTGGATTTCACTAAATCCATCGCTGGTTGGGAACTGCTACTCTGAAGTGTAAATGGGCATAAAATACACTCAAGAAGCTAAACCACCAATAGTCAAATTAAGTAAAAGACTCCGATTGGCTTAACAATTAACTTCTTTATTCCAATTTATTTAAATCGCAATTAAGTTGGATGAAAGAATTAATTTTAAGCATTTAAGAAAAATTTTGTCTTTGCTGACTGAGACCATTACTTAATACTTTTAATTCAATTTATTTATGTGACATTTTATATTTTAACTTTGTTTAGCCTTTCTTAAACATTGGCAGTGCACCTAATGCAATGTATAACACTTAACTGTTGTTCAAAGCATTTCATCCTTCTTGATTCTCTAATTACCTTGTGCTTTCCTCCAGGAAAATAGCTGCTTATGTCAAGTCATACCAACTATTGGACCATCGAGACCTCCTAGGAGTTCTGTAGTTTGTCTTATGACATCTATACTTTTCCCCTTATGTACCAGCGCTGCCTGTTCCCGGTTCTCATGCCCCGCAGGTAATGCCACAACAATAGAAAAATATTAAATGATTTCTCCAATAAATACAGAAAAATAATTTCATAAGTATAGATGTAAAGCCTTTCCTGAGTTAAATTGTGCCTTTTATTTTATTTTATTTTATTTTGGTTTTTCTCTGGTACCGGGAACAGATTGTGCCTTTTAACTTGGATTTTAAAACAATAAACTACTGGGCCTGGGGATTTAGCTCAGCGGCAAAAGCGCCTGCCTGGCAAGCTCAAGGTCGTGAGTTTGGTTCCCGGTACCAGAGAAAAACCAAAAAAAAAAAAAAAAAAAAACAAACAAAAAAACTACTGTGTATGTATGTCTCCTTTATATGGTACTGGAGATATAGTCAGTGCAATTAGGCAAAACAGAAAAAGAAATAAAAGTATTATTATTTGCAGAAGATACATTTGTTATTAATGTTTATAGAAATATTAAAAATATCAACCAATAAACTATATTTGAAATTAAAAAGTAAAGTTAGTAATATTGGAGGGCATAACTCAACAAAATCAGTTGCATTTCTATACACTGGCAATGGAAACTCAAAAAACTGAACAAAAATATTATTTCTTCACAATATCAAAAATCATTAAATGCTTGACCACCTGTTTAGAGAAAGTTTTATAAACCTCTGGACTTAAAAAAACAATATTATTTAGATAAATTATTTTAATTTATTAACCTACATGAAAGAAAACATACTATATTCATGGTTAGAAAACATAATATTAGAGATATCAATTATTCTTAAATAGACCTATAAATTGGGTGTAATCACAATCAAAATCATAGAGACTTTGAATATGTGTGTGCCATATACAGATTCCTATAAATGCATTTATGTTTATGTGAAAATACACAAGCAGGCCATAAAATTTGTATGGACAAGAAATAGACTAAAATAGCCAAAGCATTAAAGAAAAACTTAAGGAATAACACTACTATATGTCAATTAAAGCTAAATGCTACTAACTAAAACTGTTAGCATTACAATGTTAAACAAGTAATAGAGCATTATACAAAGTTCAAGAAATGAACTGCATTTATAAAGTTACTTGATTTACCAAAAAAAGGTGAACTTAGTGTATTGATTCAATAATTTATGTGCAGCCAATTGTGTATGCTTTTGAAAAAATGTATGTTGACAAATACGTTTTAGATGTATAATACTTCCAATTTGAAAAGCTATCAAAGAATTTCTTTACAATCTCATGATCACAGAATATTTTGTAGACAACAAACTAAAAGTATGAACCATAGATGAAAAGATGGATAAATTGAATTGTGTTGAAACAGAGATCCTGTTCATTACAAAAAAGAAAAATTAAAGCTAAGGAATGGAGATTTTTTAAAATACAAATATCTCATACTGCTGGTACTCAGGTATGTAAAAATCAACCACAAAGTAACATCAAAAAGATAGATGACTAATGGAAACATGAACCAAAGTCTTGGAAGGGCACTTCCCAAAGTCCACATTAAATTTTCAGCTTTTTATTCACCAGAGAAATGCAGATAAAATGAAGACACACCATAACATGGTCAACATGTTTATACTTAGTTTTATTTTATTTGGTTGAATTTTCTTTTGTCATAAGGCAGTCAGTATTCTAAGCAATTTTGTATATTCATTTAATCATTCTCTATACTAATATATTGGTATTATCTGATTCTCACAGATAAGAAAACTAAGGAAAGAAAAATATAAGAGGTCACCCAAAGTCAAATAGCTTCTAAATTATAGCATGGAGATTGAAATCAGGTTGTTTAGCTATGAATTCTACATGATTAACCATCAAACTGTATATATGCCTTATAAACCAAGGAACGCTAAAGATAACATAAAATGACTAAGGCTTTAAAAACTGCATAAACTTTTTGGAGAACAATAAATAAGATTTGAGCAAATAGAAAGTGCTATATTGAACACACACACACGCACACACACAAACACACAAATATAACCACTCTCCTTTGAGAAAATGAGAAAATACTCTGGACCAGAAAAGAATGACAGTGGCCTGGAAACACAGATTCAAATTACCCTGAGTAATCTGGTCCACAGTGGAAGATGTTGCATGCAGTCACAGAAATATCAGGTCAGAGGCAGAAGGTGGTAATGAAGAAACATGGAGATGGCCCAAGATAACACATGCTCCTGAGCTCCCTTGTCATATCTCTCCGCATTCAGGATGTCCTATTCAGTCACAGTCAGAGTCCCCAGGCTGATAACAGATGTGCTGCTGCAGAGCACTTCAGTTACTACTGTATTCTTAGGTAGAAAGATCCATTCAAACATAGCTTTTCTGAGCATGCCTGTATACATTTAGCACAATTCAAATTAGAACATACTCTGTTGTTTGGGGAGCAGAGAGAGAAATAAAAAAATATCAATAGAATACTAATAAAAAAAAATCCTTAGAATAATCTTAAGACTATAATAATGATATACAAAGTACTTGATAAAAAGAGATTTTAGTTGCCAGGTATCAGAAAATTTTTAAGTTCATTGTTATTAAATCAATATGACATTGAATTTGAATAATCAGTATCACAGACAAATCTCTTGGATAGAAGAGATCTGAAAGCTATTTATTGTATGACCACGGAGGAAGTATCTACGTGAACACCCAAGATTTCCCTTCCTAATGGCATGTCCTCCATAAACCTCTCCATTGATCGTGAACTTTAAATGAGATGAGATTTATTTCCTATAATTATGTTATATTGTGTAGAAAGTAGATATTTTTGAAGATATAATTAAGATCCTAATGAGCAGATATTGAGTTAAAATCAAAGCAGATATTATGCTTCTCTGTATGCTTGACAGATCAGTTTTTGAAAGGATCCATGCCTTCTCCATAGGGAGAGGTTCAAGGTGAGAAAGATTCTCCCGCTGGCCTTGGAGAAGAAAACAGAATACTAGGAACTGCCTATGGAGGAGACTTCATAGCACATTCCTGAAGTGTTTTTTAAGAGTTGAGCATGATACTGAGCCAGCAGTTAATAAGAAAATGCAGGCTTCTGTTTTGCAACTGTGAAGAACTAAATTCTGCCAACAGTGAGGGGAAAGTTAATCTAAGATAAGATCACAGTCCAGTGCAACACAATGATTGCAGCCTGGAGAGACCTGAGCAAAGTACAACGAATTCACGTCCAAACTTCTGACACATGGGAACTCTCATGTAATTATGTGCATTATGTTAATTTTAGTAGTTTTCTATGCAACAACAAAAACTAACGTAAAAGTTAAATTGACATTTCAATATAACTTAGAAAGGTTTCTTCAATTTACTAAACTGTATGATAAGTTATAGCTGCAAGAAGACAAAACTTGATGCCTGTGAAACATGGTATTTAAAGTAACCAAAAGTATTTAAAATAACACAATAAAACTTGTATACAAAGAAAAAATACATACTGGACACTTTTTATACAACTAGACTGAGGAAACTCTCTCAACCAAAAAAATCTAGACTCTATCAAAATGAAAAAAGCTAGATACATTTTGCTACACAATATTAAATCATTTATGTGATGTGTTCATTAAGGTTTTCTAGAGGAACAGAATCAATAGAGACATATATGCAGTTAAGCAAAAGGATTTATTAGAGAGGCTTATAGGGTTAGATGTGGAGAGTCTGTGGTGATTATCTATGCACTGGAGAGATGGAGGATCATAAGCTCCTCAGTCCAAAAAGCTTAAGCTGCAAAACAAGAAGGATCAAGCGCGTAGTGCCAGTCTGAGGCTGGAAGCTCCCGAGAGAGTTGCTGGTATCTGTGGGTGTCGAAAGGCTGAGGAAACTGAAGTCTGACATCCGCGCGTCACGGCAGTAGCAAAAGACACACCTGCTCAAGAAAAAATGAGCTTTTCAAATGTGAGCCAAAAGTGCTCCTTTCTTCCCTTTTATTCTATCCAGAATACAAGCCTCCTACGAAGTGCTATCAACAATCACGGGAGGCTTTTCGCCACCGTGATGTGCTGCGTACATCCCAATCATCTATGGAAATCCTCAGACTGACCCAGACGTATGCTTCATAATACACAAGATATTCTGTAAACTAATCAAGTTGACAAATCACTGTGAACCATTACGAGTGGAAAAAAGTATAAGCAAGTTAACAGACAAGGCTGGACCTGAAATAATACATTTACAAAGCATAGCAAAATGTCATCATATGTGAAATATATTGGACTCAAAAACTATGTAGGAAAAGGTAGAATCTTACAGAAAATGGGCCAAGCACAAGGAGATACAATTAGCAAATTTCAGTCAGTGTAAAGACATGCTACTTGTCAGGGAAACAATAAGAAAGAAATAGATAGTGCTCTGTCAAAATAATTAATACACAAAATAAAACCATAAGACCTGGTGAGGATATTTACACTCACTGGTAGAAATGTAGGCTCTTTCAGCCATTATGAAGAAGTAGTTTGACAAAATTTCTTAAATTTCAGGACAGAAATATGAATGCAGCTCAGAGTTACAGTGCTTGCTAAGTATGCATGAGACCCTAGGTTTGATCCTCTGAACTGCAGAGAGTTAATAATTAATTTCAGAACAGAAAATGCCAACCTCTGAACTATTAAACTTTAAAAGTAATGACATCTACCTCTATAGATAATAAAGAGAAGGGAGTACTTGGTACTTGTTTGTGATCAGCATTTTATTCTTTTGTTTTACGTTCTGCAAGTTACCTGAATTTGGAAACTGTAATCTGGAAAACTGCCAATTTAGACCAGTACCAGAGAGATAGAGTAACAATAAGAATACCTCATATTTATATAATAGTTGTTGCTGATTACTACAAAAATATTACAGATATTAATTTTCATTTTCAACAACCTTATAAGGTAAGTGGTAATATTACTTTGAAATGTGAGTTGCTAAAACCATAATTGCTAAAATCATATCATAAAGACAGGATTTGAACATATGTATAAAGCGTCTAAATCTTCATTTTATCCAATAATTTACAAACTGATATATTAAAAGCAAAATATGGAAGAAAAAACACATTAAGAATCCCAACACATAAAGAGAAGCTTAGAATGGTGATTAATATTTTTGTACATAAATGCCATATAAGACAAAACTAACAAGATAATCTGGAGAAATTTTAAAGGCAGACATCTGTGTTGTGAATAAAAAAAAAATCAAAGAGAGTTTCTAAAATGAATTCTCAGTTACTAAACATCCTTGACTCAAAAAAGAAAAATAACTAATAGTTCTCAATAAAATATCTGGAATCATCCAAATTGAATCTGGCTATCCCTCCTCTGAAAGGAAATCAAAATTTTAATAGAATGGTATTTGGCATGTGATGTTTTTAACAAATGTACTCACTGTTAATTTCTGCAACTGTAACATTTTAAAAATAGCCATCAACTGAGTAGGACAATGACAGAGGAGAAGATTTTAGAGTTTATTAACATTTAATCATTTTATAAATAAGATTTAGTCCATCTCTTCAAAATTGTAAGGACTCATATCTAATTTCGTGAACTGTAAATATAGAAATAAAAAATGTAGGAATCTGTGCCAACTTGTTAAACACTGACATCTTCTCCAAAGTACAAAAGCAGATTTATCTAGACATTTCACTGTAACCTCAAATCTCTGATGATTGTTTAATTCTAAGTGATGCTTTCCTTTATTAAAAACGGGTCCGCAAGCATGGTTTTAATAACTGATCTAAGAAAAAATATAAACTGAAGACCTGTAGCTGTTTGTATGGCCTTCCATATTTATGTCATAGACAGAGCAAGTAATGAGCTAAAAAATATTTTAAATCTTATTCCAATTCTATGCTCAATTTTCCCATATAAAAATAATGATTAGAAGAAATTCAACACGATATTTTATGCTAGAAGTACTTTTTAATACATGCAATAAAACTTTATTTCCTCTCCCTGGGGTATCTTCCGGCCCCTTAATAGAAACATGGGATAAATTTCCAGGGAGATAGTTGACATCAAATCCTATTTAAATGTACAGCATCTTCTCAAAGCACGCACTCTAAATTAGTTTAGGTATTGGAGGATAATGAATGGAAAATAAGTGTGTTCCTTTCTTAGGAAATGAAATAATCATTCTCTTGACTGCGAATGAGCTCTCATCTGGTTTTCTATTTATACCAGCGAATATTTAACATTTCCTAGGTCTGATAAAGGTTATGCCATTAGTAAGGGGTCATCTAGTCACAGTCCAAGGAAACACCCATTGTCAACAATTTGATCATCTCTTTATTGTAGAATATCTTGTCTCTGCTTAAGAGTTATTTTAATTAGAATCATAGGAGAGTCAAGCTCAGAAATATGCTGCACATCAGTGAGAGAGAACTGACAATAGTTCTGTCTTGGTTATTTTTCTCTCGTTGCTGGGACAAAATACCCAACACCCAAAATGAAGGAAGGAAAGGTTTATTTAGCTCAGTTTGTGGAGGTTTCAGTCCATACTTGACTGGTTCCAAGGCAGAGTGGCACAGGGCAGAGGGCAACAGTTCATGGAGGTGGAAAATAAGAAAAGCAGCGAGAGCAAAAAGGGTTGAGCAGCAGAAAGCAAGCTTCTTTCCCTCCCTTATATTGTATGCAAACTACTCACCCCAGGGTGGGTGTAGCACTCACACCCATAATCCCAGCACTGGACCACGAATCAATCATAAACTCTAGAAGCTGTGACTGCATGAGGCTTTGGGGGGACATCCAGACACAAACCATAATAAGTTCCAATGATTTTCAGCCCAGTCTTTTCAGCTATTGGCTATGTTTCTATTAACACCAATTAGAGCATAAGCAACTGACCCATGGAAGGGAGACACCAGTTCACATGATTTTTGCATTTGTTCCTATAAAGATTTTCCTTGGGAGGAGGAGCCAGAAAGAGGAAATGGAATGATATACTTTATCAGGAAAGGAAATACTCTTCAGCTTGTCCACAAGCAAAAGGGGACTTTCATCTCTTTGAGCAGGTCCCACCCTAAGGTATTTCAGTGCAGCCTTGCACACTCTTTCATAATTCCACTTTCCCATGTGCTCTTTCAGGGTCCACATCAGCATTCTCAATCTCTTGTGTTTGTATTCACATTTATTTGCGTATTCCTACTGTCCACGCTGCCCAATTTCTCCAATGCTTAATTGTTGTTTCCTAAATCCTTTGGGTGTAAAATTACAGTGATTTTCAGTGGTCCACCCTAAACATGCTTTTCACCTAAATCCTATCATTTCAAGTATGTGTATTTGGAAAAAACAATGTTTATTTTTTCATACACCATGTTATAACAGAAAACTTTTTTCATAAAAGTTATTCTGTGACTGATAAGATACTACACTTGATCTTAGCCAAAAGGCCGAGAAGCGATCTATGACTAATAAGGAAGGCTGGGGATATAGCTCAGCGGCACAGTCCCTGACCAGCAAGCACAAGGTTCTGAGTTTGATTCCCGGTACCAAAAAAAAAACAAAATACAAGACTAATAAGGAATTAGATAATCATTTGAGTTTAAGTTTAAAAAGTGATATAATAATATTTAGTACAAATTGTACTTCTTCAAAAATACTTTGTATTAACACAATCATCTCAGGAGTCAGTTTGTCACCAATTTGCTTTATTTAATGAGTTGATGCTTATTTTCAACCTCAAAGAAAATATTAAAAAATATATAGTACGCTGGACACACTGTTCTTAAATTTTACTCTACTTCTAGGACTACTATTTGATCAATATCATAGGTTCACAGAGCTAGTCTAGAACCTCTTTACTTTCTGGGCACAATAAATAGCATCTACACCAGATTATAGGGGTAAAATGGTAGTCATTAGCCATTTCTTCTATGAATCTAACTAGTTCTTCCTCTAGACCAGGACTGCTCACCTCCCAGAACATTTTGCTCTTCTTTTACAACATAGCTATGCTCAGTGTGAGGAAGTCATGGTGAAATGAGATAGTAAAACTGAAAAATAAGCAATAAGTTTATTATTCATCAAAGGCAGAAGCTTTGCAAATAAAGGAAAGAGAGGAGAAAATATGGTGATAAATCTTCCCATAATCCAAAAGATGTACCTTTGGAATAAGATATAATTCTTAAAAGAAATTAAAAACCTTGTGAACATTTTATCCAAATAGTTTTGGAAGTCAATTTCAGTTCTCTAAAGGCAATGTACTCTTACTCAAGACAGTGAAATGAGACGCTTGTATGCACTGAGAACAAAAGTGAAATAAATTGGAGATCGCTGTGTCTTCATGAATAACCTTAGCACTCACATTTATTCCCACTGGTAATGGAACACAGTTATTTTCATTTATTAGTTCTCTTTGTCTCCCAATCTTTTGAAAGTTTTAATTCCTAGAAGCAAAAATTGAACTAATATTGCTAATATGTGGAAAAAGTAGGTAAGTTATTAAGACAACTCCAGGACATAGTTCTTTTTTTAAAACAAAAATCATTCCTATCACTGAAACAATACACAAAGTCACCTTCTCACTTTGTCATGAGCTCTGCTCACTTGATAGCTAATTGAATTCTTCTGAAGGAAGTCATGAACTGGAGTGATAGTTGGTATGGTGTGAACTACTAATAATTACAGAATTAACTATACATGAACTCAGTCTTCTTTGTGAAAAGAAAATTCTCTTCTACTTTGATCTTCAAAATACAATTTAGAAATAACAGCTAAATTGGCTTGGTACACCATAGCATTAGTAGATTCTGTCGGTAAACACATAAGTTCCTGCAAGTCAATGGTAAACTGTCCTGAGTAGAATTATGATGATTTATGGGGAAAATATTAAACTTGCAAGAGCTTATGTTTTGTCAACCAAAATTTAATACAGATTCATAGATGAAAATTCTATAAATAAGCCAAGCGTGGTGGTGCATGTCTATAATCCCAGCACTCAGGAGGATGAGGCAAGAGGATCATTACAAGTTCAAGACCAGCCTGGGCTACAAACTGAGTTCAGGGCCAGCCTGAACTGCATAGTGAGACCCTGTTTCAAAAGACCAAAAAAAAAAAATCTATAAATATGTGGATTATTGGATTGGAACATTATTTAAGTACCTTATTTATATGGATACTAATTAAAATCTAATCCAGGCTCATGGCTTTTATTTTATTCACCCGAACTATTCTTAGTCAAACTGCAAACATACATCCTCATTAATTTGCAGTTTGATGAGCTCCTTTCATTTGGAATTCTGTGAGAAACCCCGCCAGTGCATAAATGTATATGAAACATGGTCATCATGGGGTGGGGAGTGTAAAGAGACACAAAATGGAGTAGGAAGCATTCTCTATCTTTCTTTAGACCTAACAGACCCCATACACTACACCCTTGCCTTCTACTGATCTATTACTTTTTTGTTCTCTGAACATGAATTATTTACAAAATCTTAGGACAACAAGAACAATAATGACCGGTTAATCTTGATTGTCATTTCAAACTCAACTAGATTGAGAAACACTTAGAAAACTAATAAAGCACACCTGTGGGTGTGTCTGAGGGTGTTTCCAGGGCAATGTACATATGGGATAAGCCACCTGCTCTGGATGTGAATATCCCCATCCAATAGTTCTGGGCCCTCAATGGGACAAAAGTGGAAGGAGAAATTCTGATAACTGACGGCTGTTTTCTCTTTCTTCTTTCTGTCTTTTCTCCCATGAAGTGAGCAGCCTTCCTCAACAGAAGCTCCTGCAGATATGATATTTTGCCTCACCTTAGGTGCAAAGCAAGGAAGGGTGGAAACTATGGACAGAAACCTCCATAAGTCAAAATACATCTTTCCCCTTTCACTTGGACTTCTCAGACATTTTGCCACCTTAAGAAAAGTTAATCGACACAACCTTGTAAGGAATTGTCTAAATATCATTTGATGACACACAGAAAAATTAAGGAATATTGTGTCTTTAAAATTCAAGATAGAACTCATACTAAATTTAAAAGAAAATGCTATCATGGAAGGTGGATTCCTCTCCCCCAGATAATACACCCCAATAAGTTTATGATCAGGATATTTGTTTCTCATTGGACACTCTAGGTTGGATCTAGAATTGCATGCAAAGACCCAGTGTATGAAAGGCTCCTCCCCGTGGTGATGCTATCGGGAGATAGTGGAACCTTCATGAGGCACAGTCCAAATGGAGACATTCAGTGACTGGGAAAGTGTCTTAAACGGAGATTGGAACTGGCCATCCTCCTCGCCCTGTGTCACTTCCTTAGTCATGATGTGAACAGCTTTCCCTGACATGCGCTCCTACCATCATGTCCCATCACCGGAGACCTAAAAGCAAAAGGTCTAATTGACAGGAACCTCTAGGACTCTGAGTCAAAATAAGTCTTTTCTTTCCTAAGTGTATTGACTCAGGTGTTGTTACAGTAACGAAAAGCTGGCTGACACCTTAGATTAATATATCCTCTGAAGAGCTGTTTTATGCATAAAAGTTTCTGGGTGAAAAGAACTGTAAAATAAAAGAAAGGAATGCTCAGATGTGTCCAACTGCTTGGTAATATGGAGAAAATGACCACTCGGAAGATTTAAGAGGGACTCAGTTTCAGAAAACATAATGAAGGGCAAAATAAACACATTTTTGGAGGGGAAGGCAATACCCCAATAATTTAAATCAATAGTGCAATGAGTTATACCTGGGCCGGGCTGTGTATCTCCAGGGTGGACAAAAACAGGTCACTGATGATCCATCACCTGCTCGTATCATAGTCTGGAGTCAGTCATCTCCCACCCAGTTCCAGTCCTTCCCCAGAAAGCTTCTTACCACTTGACGGACCACACTGACCTTCGCTTCTCTGAACACAGCTGTATCCTCCACATTGCTCTGCACAGCACTGGTAAGTAGCTAACATAACCACCCAGAAATTAATAAAATTATCATATCATTCAAATGGGGAAGCACAAGACATAGTAGCTAAAACAATTCTTTTAAAAAGAAAGAAAAGCTGTTGGAATAACTACTATCTTTCAAAGTTAAAGTAGTCAAAATGTGAAATTGATGTCAGTGTGAACACACAGATCAGTGGAACAGATTTTATAGCCTGACATAGACCCACCTATAAATAGGTTCGTGTGCACACTATGTGCCACTGCTCCTCATGAGTCTCAGCCTTTACCTCAAGCGAGATGGAAAATTAACAGAAATAGACCCTAGACTTGGATATAACAACTAAAACTATAAAATGCCTAATTTAAAAATCTAGGAGAAAAAAATCTTTATATCCTTGAGTTAGAGAAAGATTTCTCAGTATATGTGTAGAGAATTTTATGCTACTTGTTTGGTGAATATAGCTAATTGATGAAAAGTTAGAATACATATTACTGTCAACATAATTTTAAAATAGGATTGACATTTTCAGCCAGTGGTCTTACCCACTTCTCCTCTTAAAGCAGATTGCTTTCCATGAAGTGGGTCAGCCTCAAAGAATCAGTTGAAGGGAAAGGCTGTGGTTTTTCAAAGAAGGAATTCTGCCTACAAATTGAAGCATAAAAATCATGCCCAAGTTTTCAACCTTCACACTCAAGACTACAGTATCAACATACTTTTATTGTGGCAAAAACACGTAACGTTAAATCTACCCACTTAAATTTTTACATAAGCACAGTGCTGCTTGAGCTTCCCTAATAAATACCGTACACTAGGAGGTTTCAACAACAAAAATTTATTGTTCATTTCTGTAGACACTGTATGCTTCACTTTATAGGGAGGAATCCCTTCCTGGCTTGTAGGCTATTGCCTTTCTGCTGTACCTTCACACAGTGTATCTTCATGTGGTGGGGCAGAAGGACACAGAATACATTGGGGGTTAGAACTTCAGCACATGAATTTTTGGAAGACATAGTTCAGATCATAGCACCTGCACCAGTCACACATCCCCGCCTTTTAACCACAGCAGGCTACACAGCGTGGCTCAGATCCTATCTCCTTTTCTTTAATCTCCTCTACTTTTCTCTTCGTGGCTTTATCCATAGCTTTCCACAGTCTGAAATCAACCTCCAATTTTATGTGGAAAAACCCTATCCAGTTTAGCACCACGGCGGACTGGTCATCACTTCGTGTTACTGTCTGCTTTGAAGTGGGTACTTCCTCATGCCCAGCCTGTTAAAGCTAAAGCATGCTTTTACAGCTCACAAATTTATTGTTAAATCTTTAAGACTGTGGACTTGGAAAAGGAACAAATGCTTTAAAAACCCAGAAATTCCACTTATTCATTAAATGCCCATGGATAATTGATGGAAAAAGAATAATTTTTAGCAGTTTCATAGGATTCAATGAGCATTCTTGTATAAACATATATAAGAGGACATATGCCTCATATATAAAACAAACAAATATTGAAATTGAACAACATATTTTCTGAGGATATTTCATATATTCTTTTGATGTTCAAATCAGGACAATTATAAAAGTCATGGTAAATTGGATTAGATTTCTTTTATAAAATAATTTAATCCTTTGTATACATTCACAAGTGCCACAAAATTAATGCTGTGATAGTCTACTACTGAAAAATATGGCTTTCATTAAAAAGTACATCAGAATATAATTCTGACATATCAGGAGTTCAGCCACACCCATAGTAATTATTTAAAAACATCCAGATATAGGATTATCAATACCGCATATATTTCAGATATTTTTAGCTCATGTTTGGTTACACAGGGCAGTGATATAGTCACTTTTTCAGAGGAAGTAAAGCAAGGTGAATTCTGATGTTTATCATGTAGCTCCAGGAGCTCGTAAGAGTAATCTACCTTATCTTGTTCAAAGCCACTGGTAGCAAATTACAGAGGATAGACTATCATTTCAGTCCATTGTATTATTAGCTACAAACCTAATTTACAATAGCGAGTAAATCAAGAGAACGGGTATCTCTTTTATATAATCTCTAAGGAATTCTAGAAAGGATGTTTTGTTAATGGAAAATGTCTTTGGCTTTATTCTCAATATTTTACTAAAATTATAGTTGTTACCCTAAACATTAAAATATACTTCCTTTGGTTAATCAGAGGTTAGCCTTATGCTATGTATTAAAATTTCCCCAAACATGCTGCATGTTCTCCTTTACCCACCATTATTTTTGTATCTATTCTAAGTTTAGAGATTTTAGGGCCCCAAAAGACATTATAATTATTGTTAGTATTTTGTTTAAAAGAAGTATTCCTTTAGCTTTACTCTGTTTACTTGATATTTGTACCTGCCCTTTCTAAGCTTTCATATGTCAGATTTTCTTTATGACTTAACACTGTGGTTTGTTCATTCTTAGAAGATGTATGCAATGCAAACAGTACATTTGTTAATGCCTTCTTTTCAATTCACCTTTATTTTTGAACTTTTTATATTACAATCCAGATATATTTGACATATTTCAATAGTATGTCCTATTTTCTTTCATTAATATATGTGATAAGTCCTTTGTGTCTCGGCTTTCATTGCTTTTACTGAAAAGTCAAAGTCAATCTAATTGCTTTTCTTTTGATGACGATGGGCCCTTTCTTATGTAGTATGATTTATTTTACTTTGTGTTTGAATTTCAGAAGATTTTTGTATATAATATGGTTAGGCTGGGTTGTTTTTCTTTTTCTTTTGTGTTCAGGGGTCTATGAAAATTTTACTTAATGATCTTTGTCCATTTTGTAAAAACACAAACAAACAAAATTGGTCAAATAACGCTTCTATCTTATCTCTGTTTTCTCTACTGACAGCCAATTATATATCAGTTGTGTTTTCTCAGGGTATCATTCTGTTGCTCTCTTACTGTCCTTACTTTCCATTATTTTTCTGTGTATGTTTACATTTCAGTGCTTCTTTCAGTTTATTATTTTTCCTTTCAGTTGTGTTTTATCTGCTTTTTATTTTTGGTCTTGGTATTTTCATTAGGCATTTTAGATCTTTTTAGAATTTTAAGTTCCTATTGAAATTCCTTACTTGTAAAATATTCTTGAACATATTAAGCCTGGTTTTATTTTGGGAGGTACCAGGAATCGAGCTCACGACTTGCCAGGCAGGTGTTGTGCTGCTGAGCTCTATATCCCTGGCCCCTTAAGCCTGGTTTTCAAAAGACTTTTTTAAATTCTGATATCTGGAGCAGGTTAACAATTTCACTACCTACATTGCTAACCTATAACTTTGGTTGTAGCTAGCTATTAGTTTTATGTATTTTTTGTTCATCTTATTTTGTTTTCTCACCTGATAAATTATTTTGGACTGAGTGATAGGTATTTTATATTTAAAAACTGTAAAATAGTTTGATTTTATCTTCTTCAGTAGGTGGATTGATATTTGTTTCTTGCATATAGCTAAATGCAGGGGCAGTTCAGGATCATTTTATTCAGTGGAACACTGCACATCAGAGTATACCAGAATTTATTCCTGAGAAATAGTTTGACCTGAAGTGTAATATTGGCTATGCCACTTTAGAAAATTTTTGTACATTTTAAAACCATCTATTTTTCCAGTTTTTTCATTTGTAAAATGAAGATAATAATGGAATCCTCTTCTGAGTGTTAAAGTGAAGGGCTTATCATCATATTGTAAAACTGTTCACACTGAAAAAATTCTAATTATTATTTTTAATAATAATGAAGAAGCTGATGATGAAGTTTATGGATGACAGATTGGATATCTGTGTTGAGTTCTGAAATTTACAAATACCTCAGTGAATAAGAAACAAAAGGATGAGGGCTGGGGATTTAGCTCAACAGCAAAAGTGCCTGCCTGGCAAGCGCAAGGTCTTAAGTTCGGTTCCTGGTACCAGAGAAAAACCAAATAAATAAATAAGTAAATAAAAAAGAAACAAAAGGATGAAATACAATTCTTAACAAAATTAGCTTTGTGTGTGTGTGTGTGTGTGGTTTTTCTCCAGTACTGGGAACCGAACTCACGACCTTGCGCTTGCCAGGCAGGCGCTTTTGCCGCTGAGCTAAATCCCCAGCCCCCAAAATTAGCTTTATCTTGTTAAAACTAGCATTATTTGGTTATTTATGATAAGAAATAGAATAGATTTCTATATTGTTGTCACTCCGTTTTATTGTCATCCTGCCTCATCCTCTCTTGTTCCCTACTGATGTATTGCTTTCTTCTTTTCTTCCCAAGTTCACTGAATCAATGTGGTTTTTTGACGAGATCTTTGTCCATATGAGTAATGACAATAGTTTACAGTGTGTTTTATAGCTTGATAAAGTATATATAATTTAATAGAAAATAATAAATAGAGATAATTAGAAATAAATAATATATATTCAACCTTCATAATGCATTAAAAATTTACCTCTATGATGAATATTACTCAAATTTTAGATAATTACAAACATCATTTAAACACTGGTCCTCAGTAGCAAAACACATAAGAAGTGAATTGAAATGGTGGCTAAGCTAATATTTCTTTTGGTCTTTACGTCATTTACACATTTTAAGAGTTTTAATGCTTATTGAGAAATTGAATTAAAACCTTAAGCTAATTTCAGAGGAATTTTACAAAAAGCATATTTGGAAGAGATTAAAGAAAAAATACATTGCGTTGAGGCTAATTTGTTTTTAATCATAGTTAATTTCTCTCATGTGCAAAACATTGATGTTCTTTATGGAAAAATTTACCAGATAGCAAACATTTTTATCCACATTTTTGTTTAATCCTATAAACATTGCGTTAAGTTTAGAGTGTACTTATCATCACTAAATGAGAAAACTTAAGACCCCAGTTCTTTTCAACTGCAGCTGCTCGGTACTGATGGAGCTCTGCCTCACACTTCCATTTTTGCTCTAACTTCTGTGCCTCTTCTGAGTACTCTCCTCTTATATAATAGGTTCTTCTCCAAGTTTACTCCTTTAAGCAGCCTTTAGTGCTGATTTAAAGAAATTGACCTTTACTGCACATATGTTTTTATATTATATATTTCTTTTATCCCTGAGTCAAGTTTTCCAGGTAAAAGGGGAAAAATCCGAGTCCCAAAGAGGGAAAGTGACTTGATAAAATTCAAATCTAATAACTTTCATGATAAAGATCTTTTAAATACACAGAAATGACTTCTACTGAACAAAATAAATCATTTGATGAATAATGTTTTAACCCTGTCATTATTTATGCAATAAATAATGTGAGATAAGATTTACTGCAAAATAAAACAGCAGAAAGAACTGAAGTAGCCAGATGGAGTGGAACTAGGGCAATGCTGACAGCCACTGTAATTGTGGAACTTGACTTGTGTGTGGGAACACTAATTTTTCTCCTCTTTTTTGTTTATGTTTAAAGTTTTCATAATACAAAAATTATTTCCAAATGCATTAAGAATCAAATTCTTTTTATTACAATTAGAGACAGCATTACTTTAGGTTTCTTAAGTGTTTGGCTTTAAAAAATAAAAAAAGATTGTTATACATAAGACACACAATTGCCATTACTAGAAAATTTTATCTATTTATAATGACCTTGCTTCCAAAAACAATGTTTTCATTTTAAAATGATTAAAAAGTGAGAAAAAGTGAAGAGGAAGGAAATAAAGTAAAATACAGGAGGGGCAACAGACCGCATCCACCCAACCATCCAAGTATTTGCTCCTGAATGTCATCCCGTTTGCATGCTGCTGAGCAAGATCGTAAGAGAAGTGACACCAGAAGGCCAGCGCACTAAGAGAACTGTTACTATTTTATTAAAGTAAAGTAGTTCGCTTAGTTCTTAGGCTTTCTCTCAATTTCCAAAACTTAATGTCACACACTATCCAGAATACCAATGCATTTGAGATCTGGTCATTTTACTGTAACTAAGGAAAAAGTGATTTATAACTTCAAGTTGATTTTTCAATTAAAAAAATAAGACTCAAAATGAAAGTTAAGCTAAATGCTATCAATTGCATGAGACATCATTATCCGGACTCAACTAGGTATTCTGCTGGAAATACTTTCTACAGATGTTATTTTAAAGCTGTTTTCCTCCGTCTTGATAGAAAATCATGGCATTTCCTGTGTAGTTAGAAATGATAACCAGTGCTGACACAGTAAAAAAATATAAACTGCTTAAAATTGGTTGAAGAAATTGGAGATAACCAGATACTCACTCTCCTCCAGTGTTGTTCTTTCTGTTCACTGCACATGCAAACAGAATGTAAAATAAGCCAAGATGAAAGCTCCAGGGCACATTAAACAATGTTAACCTGTCCAAGAGAACAAAATTAGATAATCATCAAAATGTTCCCCCAGTGCCTTGAGCTGACAGTTGTACACATCTCCTCCTCAGTAAGGCGGAGAAGCTGGGAGCCGTCTATGAAAAGATGGTTTAGCCTGAGGAGGGTTCACCAGCTAGGAAGCGGGGACTCTTCACCCACAATTTATATGACAGAGAACTTCAAAACATTTCCCAGTCTGCATAATTTCAATTTCAAGTTTAAAATTCTTCCTTTAATCTTATTGTAAATGACATAACTTGTTTAAAACCCTGACACTTTACCTCACAAAGTGAGGCTCCCCTGCAAAAGTAAGTCAAGATATTCAGTGAGCACAGCAAGTTGTTTCTACTGTAGAAGGTTAAAGGGGAAAGTTAAAAATAGGTGATTCAAGAAGAAACATGATCACTGGCTGATGAAACCACACAAAACTGGCTGGTAAGTCAGTCAGTCCAACATAATAACCTAGATACACAAAAGCGGTGGTGATTGCAACATTGTTCTGCAATATTGCTGTAGGCAGTGCTGGCATAGTAAAGGAAATACAGCTTTTAAAGGGACAAATCCATTAAAGTAATCTATCTCAGGGCTAGGGATATAGTGGCACAGTGCCTGTCTGGCAAGTGCAAGGTCCTGAGTTTGATTCCCAGTACCAAAAATAAATAAAATAAAATAAAATAATGAACTACCTTTCAATACAAGATGTATGAGCACTAGCTCAGAACAGTTCGTTTACAGCAATTATTCATTTTCCATAGAATTTGTAAGCCAGTTATCAGGCACATTATTAAAAATGAAACTATATAAGCATAATAAAAATGAATTTTATTCAGAAGAAATATAACAAATACTAAAAAGTCATTATTTCCTAATTGTTCTGCACATTTAAATTAGCTATGTTGTTGATGTCCTTTACATGTATTTTACTGTACAGAGGCAATATCATGTAATGGGATGCAAGTATATGGTTTCACTTCATGTTTAGTGACATCTTGTTGGTAGGCTGAATTAGAATGATGAGATTATTTACACAAAAGAAATCAACAAATACTACAAACAAGTGCTGTTATCCTGAGAAAGGTATTTATTAAACATTTAGCAGTACATGAGTACACACTGAATTTATAAGAATAAGGCGATCATTAGGACACACAGATTTTTATAAGTAAAAATAGGATATATATCAGTGTTGAGCCAGGCATGGTAGTGCATGCCTGTGAAGAGGATTGTCTTTAGTTTGAGACCGTCCTGGGCTACAAAGTGAGTTCAAGGCCAGACTGCACTGCATAGGGAGACCTTGTCTCAAAAAAGGAACAAAAAAAGATTTTAAAGAAATCAGTTGTGTTACCAGTCTTATCAGCAGGAGTCACTCAACATTAGAAAATTAAAGGAGAAGTTTACTTTCACTCATATTTTAGCAATTTCAGTCCATATTGGTCATATTAGATTTGAGTCCACATTAGTCATATTAGATTTCAGTCCATACTAGATTTAAATACAAAATAGTATGGAAGAAGGGCCTGGACAGAGGAAAGCTGCGTATCACAGTGGCCTGGAAGCAGGGCAAAAATGGAAGAGCCAAGCAGGTAGCTATGCCCTTCCAGGTCACGCCCCCAACTATTCTGATTGGGGCACACCGCTCAACATCAAACCCATAACCCAATCACCTTCCACAAGCTCCACTTTTGAGCACATGAGGCTTCGCAGGTACATCCAGATATAAGCCATAACAGCTGTATCACATTCCTGCTCACGAATACTTATTTGTTTGGCACTTCAGTTAAGGAAGAGTGGGATTATTTTGTTTATTTACAAGTTTGTATAATAAGTTAAATTTTTTCTGAGAATCAGAATGGTCTTATCTTAGTTACTATTCTCATTGTTGAGACAAAATACCCACCATCCAAAGTTAAAAGGGGAGAGGTTTATTTAGCTCACAGTTTGTAGAGGTTTTGGTCCATAATCAGCTGGCTCCAAAGCAGAGTGGCATGGCAGAGGGGCATTGTAGAGGAGAAACAGTTCATGTCAGGCAAAAAGTAGCAAAGTAAGCAAAAGAAGGGAAAGACAAGTCTCTTCCTGTTCCTTACATTGTATCCAGCACACCAGGATTAAGCTAGTGCCAATCAGTGGACTGATTTAGTAATCACCCACCCTTAATCCCAGCATTTTTCATCCTAGCATTGCACAACGAATCAATCACACACTGTAGAGGCAGCCACGTCTGTAAAAACACCACTTATAACTGCATAAAGTTTTGGGGGGACATATAGCCACAAGCCGTAAAGGTCCTAAAAATATATTATGGTCAGGAAAGAAGCTATTGTACTTTAAATTTTGTACAAAAAATGTTTGCATAAATTAATTTTAAGTACATATACATCAGGAAATCTCCATCTAAAATTTAAAAGATGGAGTACAACTGATTAGCAAACAAAAACCAGCGTATTCACAGAAATAAGTGATTATCTTGATGTCCTTCAAAAGATGATGTGCTTCCCCAAAGAAGTGACAGGTGCTACTTGCTCATTCAAAACAAAAAGGGTTGGAAATGTATTGCCAGAAACACAGTTCTAATTGATCAAGGTTTTGTTTGTACATGAACTCAAATGTTTAAAGTAACCTGAAAGTAGTACACAACCAAATAAAAACTCAGCATTATGTATTATAACAAGAAACCCTACCAGAATTCATTAAGGTAATTTCATGGAATAAGTGAAATTTAAACTAAACCTTTGGAGCAGGAGTAGAATAACAAAAAGCAAAGTAAATGTACCACCTGGAAGCACCAATAAACACAAACTGCTGCAATTGTCAACTAAATAGCTAATTTTCAGCCATTTACAATCCCAGAACTGCTGATACAGTTACAGTAGAAATGCTTTTTACCCCAAGAACAGAATCTTTTGAGCTGAGTCCCAGGGAAGCAGTCCTGGTTTAATAGTCAGTAACAATCATCACGGTACAACTTGCAAGAAATTTGCACTAGGAAAATGAAATGTGCAAAAGAAATTTATGAAAAAGATAAACTGGATAATAAAGAGATACTCATTTTTCCAGGTCTCAAATATAAATTTAAGATAACATGAAGTTGTGGCAGAGGCTAGAGGCCAAATTGAGCTTCTATGGAGAGTTTTTGTCCAGTTCAATTTTTCCCTACCTCAAGACACAGTTGTCTGCAGGAAGGCTTACTCTGGCTGCAGAGATATACTAATCAGCTCAAAGAGCAGGTCAGAAGTGTCGTTCTACCCTAAAGGCAAGTCTCAACTAAGAAGGGGAGGTGGCTAGTGATAAGTGTCTCAGTTCCTTGACCTTCCTTGGGAAAACTGGATGGATTGTTGTAGTGTCTCAGAAGCTACTCAACAAGTTTGCTCTATGTTTGAAAACAGCATTCCATGCTTATTCTGCCATCCCTGCTCCACCTCTCTCTCCTTCAGCGTGTTTCCTAGAACATCTTCTCCTGCTGTCATTTGCAAATCATCTTGCTCTTAAGTCGTCAAAAAAAAAAAAAAAAAAAAAAAAAAAAAACGTGATCACTTCTCAGCCTTTTGGCTAAGATCAAGTATACTATCTGTTCTTATTAGTTTAAAAATTAAAAGTGTTGAATTTAGTTTTGCAAGAATCCAAACTAACACAGAATCTGTATAGATGTATAACATAAGGGGTGGCAAGAAATAGTGTTAATGCATGTGAGACTGGTTACGTTCCAGATAAGGACTTTGTATACCATCCGTGCAGTTCCTAGGGTATGGACAGATTCTAAGATGTCCAAATAGATGTTCCCAGCATGCACCTCTCCCACAAAAAACCAACACAATAAACAAATCAGTGCACTTTTAGGTAACTGAATTATAGCACTGGAACTCACCAAGAGAGATAGAATCCTTAAAAAACATAGGCTTGAGCTAGGAGCATGAGGCACAAGCATCTGGCAACTGTAGCTTTGACTCCTGAACTAGGGCATTCCCCACTGTGCAGCACAGGGTAAATAGGAGAGTCCCATAAAAATGTATTGCTGTGGCCATTGGCAATTCTATCTACAGTAGGTTCCACAGTCAACAGACTCAGAGCCAGGTAGGGGAGCTGCATGAAGTTAGCATGAGATTTCGGCCTCAGGGAAGAAAGTTACGCCGCTCTCCCCAATCTCCCAACTCAAATACAGCACCACCTTGAGAACAGACCCACTGCTAGAATCTGTAGTACCCTTGAGGATGTGTCTACATATGGCCACCACTTTGGCCTCACAAACAAGAAAGGTAGCTAATTTACAAACCCAACTGGACCCAGCAAGCACACAAAGTACTTGGAGCTACATCTAAGTGGTTCAGCACCATAAGGGTCTTGTGTCCCCCAAACCTAAGAAACCAAGGCACTTGTCTCTCTGACATGTAGTCTGGTCCTCTCAGTCCCTACTACATGGTGCTCACCACTGCAAGACCTGAGGGTGCACCTCTTTGGCCTCTTCTTCCTGGCACTGTCACTGCTACCACCATCCACACAAACCACTGCAGGGCCAGAATGCTGTCTTTATGGTCCATGTCCTGATATATCCCCTGCAGCAGCCAGATGTCTTGCTTCAAGTGTTTCTCACCCAAATTAGTCCTGGAGACTTTTTCCCCACAGTCCAGCACTTGAGCACCATCCTTGCCATAACAGAAAGCCCCTCCCAAAAAGGGTGATTATCTTCTGCAGTTCCCAAGGACACATCTCTTGTGCCCCATGGCCCTTGCACTGGCAGTACCACTGAAAGAGCCCCAGACCTTAAAACTTGTCCCTGGAAGGTCCAACAGTAAGTTCAATGCACATAACACCTCTGAGGCTACTGCCACCACCACCAGAGATCCTTGTCTCCAATGGAGCTCATAGCAGCAGGACATAAGGACATATTCACACACCAAACACCACCACTCTCATTTCCATAAGTTCCTGCTGCCATCATATAACTGCTGTGAGGTCTGACAACATGTTTCATACAGTCCATATCCTTGGCAACACCTTTCACACTAATTCATGTCTGGCATGACCATGATCAGTGATCAATACTCATCCTCTAGGTCTTGAGTTCATACATACCAGAGAGCCCACATCTACTTCAAAGTTAGGTTAATATTTCCATAAAAACTAAGTGTAAAGCATTGGACACTTACAGACAGCTGTGACACTGATTAAATTGAAGAACTGATATGGAAAATATACTTCTATGTCAATTCAGAATCAAAGGAAAGCACTTTGTCTCACTGACATCTCCCAGAAAAACTTGTTCTTTACAAATGCTACTCCCTAAACTGAGACAAGGTGAATGATGGACCAGATGCACAGATATTAACATGGGGAGATAAGAAATATTGTAAAGCGAGGAAGTGTCACAATCACAAAGGAACACAGTTCCTATGAAATAACCAATGAAATGTCAAAATAATTGTCCTAGGAAAACTTATTGAGATGCAAGAGAATATAGATAGATACCTTAATAAATTTGAGGAAAATCAATTCTTGGTCCGAATAACCAATCCAATGGGTAGATATCACTAAATAATAAAATGAAACAGAAATCTTGGAGATTAAACATTCAGGTAGTAATGTAAAAATTAAGAACTTCACCAGTTTAGGCTAAGCAACAGATATATTTGAACACAAGTCAGACATAGCCCAGTGTGAGAAGAAAGAAGAAATGAAGAAGAAGAAGAAGAAGAAGAAGAAGAAGAAGAAGAAGAAGAAGAAGAAGAAGAAGAAGAAGAAGAAGAAGAAGAAGAAGAAGAAGGAGAAGAAGAAGAAGAAAGATGAAGGAGGAGAGGAAGGAGAAGAAGAAGAGGAGGAGGAGGAGAAGGAGGAGGAGAGGCAGAGGAAGAGAAGTGGGAGGGGAAAGGAGGGGTGAAAGGAGGAGGGGAGAGAGGAGGGGGAGAAACAGGAATGGGAGGAAGGAAGGAAGGGAGGGATGAAAGAAGGGAAGGAGGGAGGGAGGAGAAAAAAGAAAATAGAATGAAGAATGGATAAATTCTATGAAACCTATGGGATATCATTAAGAGAGCAAATATTTACATTATGTATATTCCAAAACAGCTGTAAAAAGCTTAGAATATCTATTCTAGAAAGTAATTCTAAAGCCTCAACTCATGGGAAAGAGGGGGTCAAACTTGCTTTTATACCAAAGCCTCTCTCACAATAATCCATTCAAGAGAGCACAGCTCAGTCCTACCCTTAACACCATCACACTGGAAACTAAGTTTCTTACACAAGAATGGTGGAGGACATATTTAAATTATAGCACTTCTTAATACCATTTCTATGGAAGCTAATCCTAGCAAATTTGTAGACACACTGCACAAACAGGAGAAAAAAGAGGTGTGTTGTTTACTTTTTTCTCAGTGCTGAGACAAAATATCTGACACTCCAAATTAAGGAAGGAAAAGATTATTTAGTTCACAGTTTGTGGAGGCTTTAGTCTGTAATCAGCTGGCTCCAAGGTAGGATGGCAGGGCACAGGGCCAACAGCCCAAGGCAGCAGAAGACAGCAAAAGCAACAAGAGAAAAAGGGAGAAGCAAGCCTCTTTTCTTCCCTCATATTGTATATCTGCCATCTGCCCACACCCACACCATCTCTGTGCCTTCCTCAACAAGCTGAGGATGCTTACGAAGTAAGGACCCTGGCCCACTGCTGAATCACTTAGGTGAACTTTTAAACTTCTCAAATTGGCAGAATTAATAACATCCTAGATCCCTAAGGGTATGTCCTTTTCATTCCAGGATGCAAAACTGCTGAGTTACTTAGTTAAGCTTCTAGACTCCTCAAGTTGACACAATATATCAACCAGATGGTGATTCACCTAGCTATATTTGAGAGTGTAATCACATCAGGTAATTATCAAATGGTCTGGGCTACTTTTCTCTAGTTGCTAAGACAAAATACCCAAAATGCCCAAAATTAAGGAGCGAAAGGTTTATTTAGCTTACAGTTTGTGGAGGTTTCAGTCCTTACTTGGCTGGCTCCGAGGCAGAGTGGCACATGGCAGAGGGTAAAGATTCATGGTGGCAAAGATAGCAAAGCAACAGGAGCAAAAGGGAAGAGTGACAGAGAGGAGCAAGCCTCTTTCCCTCCCTTATATTGTAAGCAGGCTACCCCCACCCTGAGGGTAGCGCTCACATAATCTCCATGCCTTCCTCTTGCACAGGCTCGGGATGAATGCAAAGTAAGCACTCTGGCTCCCTGCTGAGTCACATAGTTAAACTTTTCATACTGACACAAAAAACAACATTCCAGAAGGGTAAGGGGATGTCCTTCTTACCCCAAGATGCAGAACTGCAGAGTCACTTAGCCAAACCTCTAGACTCCCCAAGTTGACACAATGTATCAACCACAGAATAAATATACTGTCACTGAACAACAGAAACATTATTTCACTTTCCCAAGTTGTTGGTTCAAGACTCAGGATTCTTTAGCACTTTCTTTGTATCTCCTAAAAGCCCTCAGAAGTCAGGGATTTACTGATGAATGTCAGAAGCTGTTGCTTCCTACTCCTCAATGAACTTGCCATCCTGGACTTAATACACCTGGGTAGGGATGTAGAGATGTCCTAAACTTACTACAGTCTAGCTGCAAAATTGTGTAAGCTTATCAGAATACATGCAACTCCAGAATGACTCACACCTCCTTGTTAGGAAGTAGGAATACTAGAGAAAAGCCATATTCACAACACCAAAGCACACATTATTTCCCAGGTATTGTGCTCGCTGTGTGAAATTAACCAATATCCAGTTTCCAAAAAGCTGAAGTCACATAATGTACTCTCTGAAGCACGTTAATTTTTATATTTTAATTATTTCCTGTTCTGCTATAAAATCACCACAGAAGTGCATTTAAAACCAAATATATATGAAAATAATACTCAGAATGCTACATCAACCATTTACAATAACATAAAGCCTCATTTCCATAAAAAAGCATTATCTTTTTAATTAGCTATTACGAAAAGTAAGAACTGGAAGGCAATTTCTGCCTTAGCAGGAGTGGATTTGGTACCACAGAGAGGGCCCCAAAGCGATACTATACAAGAAAGCTCCACCCCACAATGCTCAGCCTACCACATGCAGCAGAATTGGGCCCATAGAATAAAGTTTAATTTCTGAAAATGGTGCCACAAATATTATGTTGGGGTAAAATAAAAGCTAATAATATTTTATGCCAAATTTCCAATCAAAGCAATGATAAAATTCTCTAAGGTTCATTACAGAACATTTCTTTAAAAAAAGTCAGAAATTATAGAAAATTTAAAGCAAAAAGCATACACAGAAAATGGATTTTTAATGCTAATTTTTGTCTTTTTAATCTAGCGCCTCATATAAAGAAGTGCTGATGTCTTTGATTTGGAGTTAACCTTGCAGTTAAAATCTGCTGCACTGCAAATTTTAGCACTTAAATTCCCAGAGATGCTGCTTCATTCTCATATCTTACAGATAATTTCAGTCAATTTCTTAAGTTAAAATGCCTATAAAAAGGAAAATATTTTCCTATCATTGGCATATCAGCTGATAGATCTTAAATAGCAGGAATATGCATAAACTGGTACATTGGAAAAATATTCCATAAAAATGAGAGTATCAAGAATAAGACAGGAGAAAACACTCCTTAACAAGGGCTGATTCGTGTGTTAGATTAAAATCAAGCTATTATTTAGCTTATTAGATTAATGATTGTTACTTTAAGAAGAGAGTTCTGACTAAAGATTTCATTTAAGTCTAAAATAGTTCTACTTTAATGGATAAAATTTTCAAAGGATAATACTTTCAGAGGAAGTTAAATTATCAGAGCAGTAGCAAACCTTAGAAGCCATATAGTCTGTCTCACTATTGCAATGGGGTTTATTTGTTTTGTTTTGTTTTGTTTGGTACTGAGAATTGAACTCAGGACTTTGTGTTTGCCAGGCAGGTGCTTGTGCCACTGAGCTATATCCCCAGTTCTTGGTCTGTCTCACCATGTATAGATACAACTCTAGTCTTCTAACTACTATTTATCTAAGACTTTCAATGCCTTAAAATGTAGATAGGATATCTTTAGAGAATAACATCATATCTTGAGCTAAAAATAAACAAAAATACTATAAATGTTTTCATTTTATGTTTATAGTTTGCAATGTGTTTTTCTGACTATGGTCATCCTTTTTTTTTCTTTTTTTTTTTTATCTGACTATGGTCATCCTTAATCATGCAGTGATTTATTACCCTCTGATCATAGGAATAGTAAAGGTTTTAGTGGAAACTTTGAGGAATATAACATTACATAAGTCTAACTTCTTGCTATCCTCATTCTGTTTATCTATCTACATCAGATGTCTCAACACGTATCAGTTCTTGGGGGCTGGGGATTTAGCTCAGTGGCACAGCACCTGCCTGGCAAGCACAAGGTCGTGAGTTTGATTACTGGTACCGGGGGAAAAAAAAAAGTTAACATGTATCAGTTCTTAAGAATTAAAAATACATGTTTATCTTATCTCAAGATTGATACTTCCATCCAACTTAAAATAACATAGGTCAATTGATTTTCTGTGCTCTGGAATGTTAATACACAAAAAGATACTGGATAATCATGCATCAGTTTTTAATGCATTTGGCCTATAAGTCATTCAGTTCACTTTTCTTCATATTCCTTTGTCCTGAGCTATTCATTTTTGCTACCAAATTTCTCAGAAATTGAGAACTGAGATAGAGTATATAGAATGACTGGCAAAAAAATACCATGTTTTGACTTACCATATGTGATTTTTACAAAGCCTGCTTTCCAAGTTAATGATGTTATTTCCTCTGTCTAATTACTGTTATCTATAATGGAGACATTAGTGTGGTAATAGTTTTTACATCTAGACACACAGATCACTTGTGTCTTTCAAAGAACATTTTATTTAATTGAAATCACAAATGACTTTCAAATAAAAGGCAAACTTTTCCTTTGGAAAATAAAATAAAATAAAATTTAAAAATACCATGTTTATCACAAGTTCTTAGAATAAATACTTCCATGAAATTTTATTCTGATACATCAGAAATTTAGTAAGAGTAGTTCCTGTGCCTTTTTATAACATCCTGTACTTCCTGACATAGTATTTAAAAGGAAACATTCACTAGTCCTTTTATCTGTCCAAGACATGTGTCAGCCTAATGTAAGGAATCAATGGTGCAGGGAGGACACAATGGCCACAGCAAACATCTCTGAGAACAAACTGCTTTTAATTCTGCTGACTGCTGTCCTGAAGATTCTGCTCTAAACTCTAACCACACATTTCAGAAGCCCGCAAATAGTTGTTCCAAGGTCGCTTCATTTTTACTCGTGCACTTCAAGCACTCCTTGGGCCAAAGTTTACCCACAATTCTCCCATTGTTGTTTTGTAATCTTGAGCAAAGGGAGAGAGTACAGGTTACACAGCTGTTGGGCTTGATGTAGAAATGCCACTATGGCTTCTGCATGGAGGATGCATTGGAACAGCATACAGAGCACTCCTAGGACTGCAAGAAGGAGCAGAAATAAGATTATTCAGTAGCTTTAAGAATCCAAATGTGAAGATTGAAAGCAGAGAACGAATGTTGAGGGTTGAGCCAGGAGACAGTATCATCCAATGATCCAAAATAATGTTGAGAGCCTCCACTTGAAGTTTATGAAGTTAAGCCTGAAGTCAACTGTGAAAATTAACAATATCTCCATCAAGATTTGTATGAAAAAATACCATGGAGAAGGTGTTAGACCTCCTCCCAAGATTCAGAATCATTAAAATGTGTAGGAGCAATGCACATGGAGTGATACCCAATGTCAGAAGTAAGCAAACTACATGTCCATGGGACCTGTTGATGTCTGTAATGATGGTTAGAGGATGTTTGGTTATTTTGGATTCTTGACTAATGAGAACTAGAGTATATGGATAGGAAGTAGATCACAGCATGACCAGAAGTATCATGAGAAAAGAATCTGAGCTTATCTATATGTTGATAATTACCAATTCTAATAATATAATGAAAGAAGAGACTACATAGGTGCCAAAGAGTTTATCAATAGGAGAAAACTAAGTGCATTAGGAGAGGAGCAACAAGGGTCCAAAAAGCCCAGGATTCCATAAAGGTGGACTGCCATGGTAATTAAAAATCAATGGACAATCCCAGGTTGAATTAAACTCTAATGTCATCAAATTATGGGGTCAAATATTTTCTAGGGTTATTGGTAGACCAACATGAAGTTCACCTCAAATCTAGGTCACACTCTATATGTACCTATGGATGAGAACATACTAGAGTGTTAGGTTTGGGGAAATACCTGCCAGACAAGGAGGAACCCAAAACTCTGGCAGTATTAGTAAAGACCAGATGGTGCACTTCCTCAGTATAGCTGGGCCCAGTGGAAATATGTCCCCTATACCACTGGGAATGAAAGGGAAAGAACACAGTAAGAGCTGTTAGTGACATTAGAGACAAAGCAGAGGGGAAATTCTTCAGCCAAAAACTACCATCCATGGGATACTAAATGCCAGCCATCAGAGAATTCATGATGGAGACCACTGTGAAGCAGACTTGAACAGGACTTAAACTAATCAATAGACTTTTCATGTTCACTTGTGAATTTGTCCAAAGCCTAGGCCCCTTATTGGGAAATGGCAGACTCATAGTAAGTGAACCTCTGTGAGTCCCTAATCCCTGCTAAAACTTGTAATGGTGGATGAAGCCAGAAAGCCTCAAAGGATAAGACAAGATCACAGCCAAGGACACATGGATCAGATCTCAACTGGATAAAGACTATAGCCTCAGGCATCTCATCCTCTTTTGTGGCGGGGAGGTACCAGGAATTGAACTCGGGACTTTGCACTTGTCAGGTAGGTGCTTGTGCCACTGAGTTATATCCCCTGTCCCTAAGACATCTCATTCTTGAGTGGATTAACTTAATACCCTATTTAAAGAAGTGCTTGACTGGTTAGGACCTTCTTGAGTACTCCCCTTCCTTGTGATAACCAAATAAATACAGGCAGCCCAGAGAAGGTCCTGGTCTTAGCCCTGAGAGAATCTTGAATTCTGTGAGAGGGCTTTGATCTTCCTGGAGCCCTGAAATCATTCCATTGGCCTATTTTTATTTAGCCTTTGCCATACACTCATTCAGGAGATTATGGACCTGATCAACCCACAATACCTAAGGGATATTATTAACCTGATAAATTCAGAGTGGCCATAAGCCCTCCTGCAGTTGCTTAAAGGTCCAGCAAGGTGTATCCAGCCTCTGCCAGTAAAAGATATATCACTGGAAGAGGGAGGAGGATCAGAGGAAGTATATGTGCCCAATATATCATGCCACTTACTTTTGGTGTACAGCTAAACAGAAGCAGAATAAAAAAGAGCTCTTTTGCCACTGCCATCGTAGAATTATAGGTGACTTGTGCTACCATTGCCAGGAGAAGGTTTTCTGGAGTGAAAGCAATGCCAGTGTTTCCCATCACTTGTTTAGCTTGAGTAGCAGGTTGTTTAATCTCTCCCCAGATGGGTCCCAAATGTTGTGTTATAGAGAAGAGCAGATTTGTTCTCCTTCTTTTGTTGCCACTCTCTGGAAGGGGTTGAAGTGCCATCTCCTGCAGTACAGGGATGGGGCTGCTTCTCACCTCGTGCCACATGATGTAGATGAACAGCCTTTGTAGGAACCCAAAGAGGGAGTGTTGATGAAAAAAATGAATGTATGTTCCCTCCCCCAGTTTAACTATTCTATTGACCCAGCCATTCTAGCCCCTACAATAGGTGGCAGCAAGTAATTAATAGTTTTGTCCTGTCCTTTGTGGGAGTAAACTGTTCCTCTACTTTAGGTAAAACCTTCTGAGTCACCATTTTAAAATTTAAAACACTTCTTTAGACACTTGTTCCTAGTGAGGGAGCTTCTTCATCATACTCTCCTTTTTTACTTTAATGACTGGATCTTAAGGGCCCCACTGGTTTGTCCTACTATTACCTGACCTGTAGGGTTGTGAGGTAGAGTTATGACATAATTAATATGGCAAAGTTAAAAAAGAGGCTGAAGAAGAGATATCTATAGAAATATACTTAAGTTCTCCAAAGGAACTATGATGAGCTAGTCCATGTCAAATTTTATTACTTTTTAGACCATGGTGATTGACACCTATATACACCTATGGAAAAGACTGTATCTCTTTTTGGTAGCAATGGAAGTTGCAAATGATTTTTCAGGCTTGTTTATGTATAAGATTGAACATGTGGGTGCCTTAGCATCTTTGCTTCACTGATGTGAAGGAAGAGCCTTGTTTAAAGAAGTAGAAAGCATAACCAGAGTATTAGAATGAGTACTTATTGACCTCCACCAGGAGATCAGGGAGATCAGAGTGAGAGTGTATGTGAGTAACGTGAAAAGGTGCAGTGAAGTGTCTAATCAATTGTTATAAGTGTGTAAATATGTGGAAGAAAATTTTATCATTACCATTATGAAAAAGGGCAGTTTTAATAATCTGTAGGATCTATACAATGTAAGCCAAGTCAGCAACAATATTGAGCAGTTGATTTGGGAACAGTTAAATGTTATCAATTATGGTTTCCCTTACAGGGGCTGGGTATTTAGCTCAGCAGCAAAGCACCTGCCTGGCAAGCACAATTGAAGAGTTCAATTTCTGGTACCGGAAGAAAAGACAAAAAAAAAAGTGATTGCCCTTACAGAGAAAACTTGAGCTCAACATGATGAGCTCATGATGACATCATTATAGTAAATTGCATAAAGAGATCTTTCACCTAAATTTGTTATTTTTTAAAAGTGTCATCTAAAAAAGATATATTTCTCTATAGATGTATTTTATGTGACATATTAGGACTGTACAGTGTATGAGCATTATTAAATATTACTGCATATACACATACCAGTCACAGAAGCATAGCCATGCAAACATATGTATATTCTTTGACTGTCCTATTATGGGTTGATATGTATATATTTCATCATAGATAGTTCAAAACAAGTAAGGGAAAGTCAGATATATGAGTTCAGAAGTTTACCACTGTGAATAATTTTAGCCTGGGAATCACCAATATGATGAGATAGGGTTTAGTTTTATATCTTTGAAGATCTGCACATGTGGGAAATGTAAATGTGTGTATCACACCAAGAAGCCAAAAATAATGTATGTCACAAACCAAGTTGCAACTTCCCAAGGAAGCAGCTTTGTCCTCTTTTTTGTTATTTGATCAATTTAGGTGTCCCTGCTACTCATGCAGAAAAAGCTCATGTTTAATATTAATCTAGAAAATGAGAGCTATAGCCTTTGTTTGAAAGCATCAGGTAAATCAGAAAGAACTGAGACATGGGGAGGAGTGACTGATAAATGTCAGGGTCATGGTCCCCTAGTCTTTGAGCAACGTAAGAATTTACAAGAGGTACTCTTGGCTCAATCAAACTAATGAGAATAAAGCTTAAAATACCTAAGCACATATTTTCTTTCTCTAAAATGAATCTTCCACAAACATCTTCTCAACATACTAGTGATTTTCTAGTTTTTGCCCCATCTTCCTTTTCCTGTCTTAACCAAGCTAATCCTTTCATACAAAATCTTCTCACATAAAAATATATCTCTATACTATCTTATCTTTGTTTTCTTAGACTTAGAATGTTCCTTATCTTCGGTTGGTCCCTATGTATGACTGAGTTTTTCTTAATCTCCTCTAATGGAGGTTTTATATGCACTCTGAGAGCAGCATTCTTATACATTTATGAGGTGGGATTTATAGTCTAATTTTTATATTTTGGCTTGTACACAATGTATTTGGCCATTTCAAGTACATTTTAATCTCTCCCTGTGTCGGTTCACTTTCCTTAAAAACAAAAACCAAACCCTGGTCTTCTATGGCTTCTTCAGGAAACTAAACTTACTAGGCAGAGTGGATCACCAGAAAACATGGTAGGACATACATCTCTCTCTCCACCAGACCACTCCTACCCAGGCAAAGTACTTTCTGGATGAGTCCCAAATTGCAAAAGAAATGAATTTACTTGTTTAGATCCAAATTGAACTCCAGATACAGTGAAAGTGAAGCAATAATTACACCCCTGTAAGAGTAGGCCAGTAGATACAGACAGGAATGCTGAAATTGAGAAGCTGTTATGTTTTTATTTTTAATTCATAAGGCTTTTTTTTCCTCCATTATAGGATTTGCAATTTCATTTTTATGTTTGTCTCCTAAATACCAATGAAAAAACTTTTAAATTATTTCATGTAGATAACCATAGGCAGTACACTTATAAAGCCAATTTTCTTGGTATCATGAATTTGATATAAGGTTCTGTCTGAAAATTTATATACATAGATTTCCATAGAAATCTCAAAAAGCAAAAAAAGAGGAAAATTTGTTTAGTTCAAACAAACATCTGCAGGTACTGTGAGCGGAGTGCACTCTCGAGCAGCAATGGCAGTTTCAAAAATACTGAAAGGAGCCGGGAATGGTGGCTTATGCCTGTAATCCTAGCACTCCGGAGACTGAGGCAGGAGGATCATTGTGAGTTTGAGGCCAGCCTGGGCTGCAAAGTGAGCTCCAGGCCAGCCTGAACTGCATAACTGCATAGCAAGACCCTGTCTCAAAGAAAAAAAAAAATACTGAAAGGAGCTGCTATTTTCTTAATAATTCTGTCCCAGTTTAGTATGCTTTACTTGTTGGATTCTTATTGCAGTCAGCCCTGTTTTGCTCCCCGTCCCATGTTTTTCCTCATTTATCTTTTCATTTTTATCTTTTTTTCTTCTTTTTTTTAAAAAATTTGTTCTGCAGTCAGATTTTTTTTGTGTGTTTTTGTCTTTGCAATACCAGGGATCAAACTCAGGTCCTTGTGCTTGCCAGGTAGGCGCTTATGCCACTGAGCTATATCCCCAGCCTTAGGTCAGATGTTTTTAAGAGACGTTACAAATGTGGCTTACATTGCTTTCCCTCTGTAGATAAAGTTTGATGCATATTACAGACAAAGTAGGAGAAATTAAAGTAAAAGAGCAAAATAAGAAAGATGAATTGTCCCTGTGCTCCCAGTAATTGGACACCCAGCAGACCTCTCTGAGTGTTCCCAAGGTAGTAACAAAAGGGGGAAGACAAAAGAAAAAGATAAGAGAAAGAGTAGGTAAAGAAACACTGTAAGCAATTGGTCAGTGATAATCTCTGGGCTGCTACCTTGTGGAGATGTTCTGGGCTATTCCGCGGGGGACAGTTTTTCTCCTCTACAAGACTGAAATGAAGAGTTGGACTTCCGATTCGTTTTCAGGCTTTGGGAGGCTGGTCCTCTGGTGATTTGTAGCTGCAGGTTTTGCTTTGCAGTTTAATACCTCACAGTGCTACTCTACTGTACTGTCTCTTTGCTTCAGATGTGAGTTTGTGCCCCACACCGGGTGGCCCTTATGACAGTGTACAACTATGGCTGTGTAACGGATGAAAAAGATTACTCACAGAGGAGGTTTTAGTTCAGTCACTGAGAGGACACAGAGGGGCTGCTACTTCAGCATAAGAGAGCTTCAGGGAAACAGCAGCAAGTGGAGACCTCTGTGGTTATTTATTTGTAACTCAAGAACGTGAGGAAAAGACAAGAAAAACATTTGCAGCATAGTGCATAGTGAATATTCGTCAAGGGACAGGGCTGGAGTGGGATGATATGTTACCTTTCACCTGTCAGCCTAGTTTAAGCAATATTTTGGGGGCAGAGAGGACAAAATGGCCAAACAAACTTTTCTGAGAAAAAATACTTTTAATTCTGCGGACTGTTGTCCTGCTTTATACTCTGTGTATCCCAAAAGCCTGGGAACTCTTGGCCCAAGGTCCCTTCATCTCTGTGCATGAACTTCCCTCACTCCTGTGCACTGAGTCTCCCCACACTTGGACTTATAATGGGAGAGGAAAAACGAAGTCATTAAAAATACTTACAACTTCATATGCATATGTACTAATGCTCCACATGGAGTCAATAACTCAGACATTGTCACGTGACAGAAAAGTAATTATTGATCTCTTAATTACAGGAAGTCCTTGTCTTATGAATGAGTTCCATTCTGGGAAAACTGTAAGTCAGATTCATTCATAAGCTGGTAATGTGGGTCCTGTGGAGTACACCTGTGAAAGTTCCATAAGTTGAGGACTTCCTGTACTAGCAATACTGAGCGACTTGTGTATATGCTATTTAAAAATAGGAATGATATGACGGTGAAGAATAATTACCCTAAGCAGAGAGATCTTAAGAAAATTTCAACATCAATATGTGTTATAAATTTATGTTCTATAAAAATCAATTTATGTCTGACATTTTTAAAAAATAGAAATAAGAATTTTATAAATATAAACACAAAAAATGAATGTTAATATAAAGAAAGGAATGAGTATTTTTATGTATAGTTTTCTCTTTCTTGAATAGACATAAAACAAAGCTATAAAGCTTTGGCTGTCTCAAAGCTGGCAAGTTAGGATAAAGTAGGAATGAAGCAAAAGGAGAATCAGCATGGACAGTATTTTGTGAATAGTTCACAAAGTTCGAAGTCAAAGAGAACACACAGGGAGCACATTTTTATAGAACACAAGCTGACCTGAATGCAAGATATATTTGTGACGGGGAATTTCAAGTCCCAAAGCCATCTGTGGGGAGCCTAATACCTCTTAGGCCGACCGTCTGATAAATAGTTAATGAACTTAGAACTTGAAGTGTTGAAAACAACTCTCTTCTGTGTTGGAATAGTTCAAATAGGAATGCAGATTTGTCATGGGCGCAGCTTAAATCAGCCTCTTCCAACCAAGGTAACTCTGTCATCTAAACTGAAAAGGTGTGACCTCAAATATCCTTCCTCCTGATTTTCTCCTTATGAATGAACTTCTGAGAGGAAGATGCATTGCAGATTCACAAAATTTTTGTAGGTAGGAGCTGGGGATTTAGCTCAGCGGCAAAAGCGCCTGCCTGGCAAGCGCAAGGTCGTGAGTTCGGTTCCCGGCACCGGAAAAAAAAAAAAAAAAAAAAAAAATTTTGTAGGTATAAAAATGTGAATTTACATTTAGTCATAACTTTATATTTTTAATAAAATTAGCAATGGGACAATGTATTTTTATTATCCCTAATATAGAAAATTATTTTGCCTTTTTAGAAGGCAATTTTTTGTATGAATTACTATTCAATCATTCACTTCATAAAGTATTGGTCAGCTAATTTGATTAAAGTATTAGTCAAATATTTGAATAATATATAAGTTAAATGTCTTGATTTACTTTGTAAAATGACCTTAAAATAGATATCTTGTGTTCTGTCATAAAAATTGTCGTTAATATGCCTTATTTTGCTTAAAGCTAAGCTTTTAGAAGAAAGACAGTTCCTTTAAAGAATATATATTTATAATTCAATAGATTTAGAGAATCTTTTATGGATTCTCATATTTCATCATGTTTTCCATCGATTTTTTTTATGGTAAGGAATGTGTTCAGGGTCGAAACTGTGCTCTAAAACATCTTTCCAGTTGACAGATATGTATTTCTATTAGAGTAAAGCAGACTTGCTCTATGAAATCTGTACTTGAGATAGCATGTAAGGAATTTGGAGCCACCAAGACATATGAATCTGGCCATAAATGGACTTGTGAGTAGAACACTGGCCTCAGAATCAATTTTGAGATAGCAACTTCAGAACACCTGCCAAGGGCAACTGATATACCTATGGCAAGCACATCTGCCTTCCTTCAGAAATCAATCCCAACCTCAGTTTAGAAGACAGGAAGAAGAAAGTATGCTTTACACACCTAGTGCTTAAATTTCACTGAGTAATTGAAGCACCTATGTGTGTGTGTGTGTCTGTGCATGTCTGTTAGAGTCTGTCTGTGTTTGCCCATGTGTAGAGAATAAGAGATGAATGATTCTCAAGCACATCTAAAGTTTCCCAAAATTTTATGGTCTTAAGAACATTATAAAGTCTGCAAATTTTTTTGATACTTTCCCTAAAGAGCTTTTTTAAATTTAGGTTACTTTTATGAATATTTGTCATATTTGTAACTTGACACATTTCTGTATTTTAAAACAATAACAAACCCATCATTAACCAACAAGAGATAGTGTTGTTAAAATAATTATGATTTCCCAAAAAGATGGGGAGAGTGGACTGTGTCACACCTTAGTAACAACAGCTCAATTATCGTTGGTTCTGTATTTAGGCTCGTGCTATATTTGTTTGGTTTTTATGTACATTAAGAAAACCTGCTTTAACAAACAAAGCAGGGGAAGGAGCAAATTTTAAACAGCAAATTATGTCCACAAACCTTCATATTTTTCTATATGTTAAAAATCTACTGATCTAGTTTACATTTCAGTGAGTACTTTATCCATGCATTTTTTTGGAAAGTATACATTATTCATTTGGAAAATACTATTTCACTGAGGCATTTTTAATGTTTACATATAGAGATAGATGATAGATTATAGATAGATGAATAGATGGATAGATGATAGATAGATAATACATAGATGGATAGATAGATGATGAATAGATATATAGATGATGGATAGATAGATAGATAGATAGATAGATAGATAGATAGATAGACAGATCCTGTTAATGTCACTCCCAACCTGACCGAAACAGTGTGCAAAAGCTGTTAAACTCACGTTATGTCCTTGAAATAACAAGCCCAATTAATTCATTTTTCAAATTTTATCAAATACTTAGGTCTGAAGAAATGTACTTGGTTGGTCTTTCAAAGAGAAGGGATATTTTATGAGGAGGGAAAAAACCAAGCACTCAGCTAGTTCATCTCCTCATTCAAGTAATCACACATGTGCTTTTCTTTGAAGCCACTATTTTATTCCTCCTGTAGTAGAAAGACTTTATTTGAATTTATTTATTATTTTTTCACAGAAGATTAAAAAAATAATAGAGTCAAGACTAAATATAAATTAAAATTACTTATATTTCATCATGGATATTCTGAGGTAAAACTAGCATTCTTTAGGGTAATATGGATGAACAGAAATCAAGAGAGCTACCAGGTAGGGCATTTGGTTCCCCTCCTGCTCAGTGGATGTAGAGGTCCCTGCAGTTCCATGTACTTTGCCTCTTACACAGGCAGAGCCCATGTTAATATGGTAGAGGAGGCAACCATATTTTACTATTATTATGAAAACAAGTTTTTTCAAGGACCTAGAGGTTCACAGACTGTAATTTCAGACATGTCCTTTAGAGCTTTGATTCTTCACAAAGGGCATCACTGGGAGACATTTCAAATATGAGTCTGAAGTAGAGCCAGCCTTCTGGGTCTACTTCAGATTAACTAAAACAGTCAGGTTGGAGGCTGACACATGTGTATGTTAAATCAGGAAGTTCTAAAGTGTAGCGAGCCTGAAAGCAACTAGAGATGAGCAAATGGGGTGGGGGGGGACATGCCCTCCATGATTACTAAAGTGGGATGTATGATCAGGTTGTGGAAACCATCAACTGACTTCCTACAGGCTTTTTAACACATTCAGCCTTTGATTCTTGCCCTAGAAATCTGGAATGTCTCCATGTATTCGTGAATGTAAAATTTCTTCAATGATGTCTAAAAGGTTTGGAAAAGAAAACTTTATAATTTTTCATTTTTACAAAATAAACCCATGATTGTAATGCTTCAGCAATGCAGAGGAATCTATATGTACCTGATTACTGAAAGATCCCACAGGACCTACTCAAGAAAAGCAATGTTGATGTTTCAATATTTTTTATTTATAAAGATATAAAAGGGTTGGGTGTGGTGGCACACACCTGTAACCCCAGCATTTGGGAGGCTGAGGCAGGAGGATCTTTGTGAGTTGGAGGCCAGCCTGGGCTGCAAAGTGAGCTCAAAGCCAGCAAGACCCTGTCTCAAAAAGACAAAAAAAAAAAAAAATAGAATTTGCAGTATCATACAAAAATATCTTAAACATTTCAGTTCTTTACTTTGCATTCTCTATTAAGCTAGACATTAAATTAGATGAAGCTAAGATTCATAACATACCTTTGACAATAGGACTTAGGATTGGCATAGTCAAGTAGACCCTGCCTGAATGGTATGATGATAAGAAAACTAGGAAATTATTTCTAGATCCTCCCCAAATATAAGCAATATCCACTAAACTCACTGTTCATTTGACATAGAACTTAAAGCAGATTTAGCTCTTAGAAATAATTTTTTAGTAATGCTAAAATAGAAAATGCCACACAACCCCAACAATAAGCAGATCGCTTTTCTCAGCGGAAGCTCAAGGAGTCTCAAGACATGGGGTGCAGCGTGTGGTAGCTCTTGCCTGGAACCCAAGACGTTTTTGCTAGGCACTGTGTGTGATGTTGTTACTGAGTTCTTTAACAGCGCCCTCTCTCTCTCTCTCTCTGTCTCTCTCTCAATTTGTTTATTTGCTCCTTTCCTCAGAGGAATTGCATTTAGGTTTCTCACAGGGCTCATCTTGTGGGAAGTACAGTTATAAGATAACTTGGCCAGTATTTACTAATCATTTGAAGTTAAATGTGACAAATACCAACCAAATGAGATGCTATTCTGATATTAAGCATATACTACATATTTTTAGTATAGTACTTTGCATAAACATATTAAACGTATATGAAATTACTAATCATCTATTAATATAAATGACATGGTTGGAAATCAAATCAGTTTTATTACCCTATCAGATAATGCATTCTATATTAAAATAATTAATACCTTAAAATATCTCCTTAATCAGACTTTCATTTAATATTTTTTTCTCTTTTAATTGACGTGGCATATTTTAATCCATTAATTTTTTTAAAGAACTGTTAAGACCATCAAAACAGCTCTAATTCTTAACTTTTTACTTAAATGACAATTGTTGGCAAAAAGGGACTAGGTAGGTCACACATTTGCCTCCTCAGAGGACACGGACTCTGTTCCAATAAATGTATTTCTATTTCCAGTCAGGCCATAAAAAATCAGTAAATACAGATCAGTGCTCCTGGTATGCTGTGTTCCTATCCTAGAAAAGCAGAAGAACTGCTCAAAGAAGATAGAATTTCTTCCTACACTTACCTTAACCAAAGCCCTACTGCATTTGCTTCTTTCTATTTCAATACAACCAACCCAGTATTTGCACTCTATTAACCATTGCAATACTTCCAAAAGTAGGCCTTAACTGGGCAGTACCCTTGCTTGACTGTTCAAGTTATTTCCAAAAGTACAATCAGTTTTAGTTTTCTGTTCACAAACTCACTTTGGTTTTGGGATTTTTTCTTTTGTTTTGTTTTTATTTTAAAGATAAAAGAATGAAAACATATTACCAGACATACAGACATTTACAAAATAACACAAAAACAATACAAGCAGTACAGAATTTCAGACAAGGTGATAGGAAATTAACAATCATTGTATTACATATTGATATCTTAAATTGGTTACTCACAAAACAAATATAGACATGTAAGATTGAACGAACACTTAAACATTAACTGTTCCTTTTCATAAAGCAATAGAAATCAGTAGTACAACTATCTTAGCTATCTTGTGTGTATATATACATATATATGTATATATATTTTTTTTCTTTTTTCTTTCTTTCTTTTCTTTCTTTCTTTCTTTCTTTCTTTCTTTCTTTCTTTCTTTCTTTCTTTCTTTCCTCTTTTCCATCATCCCAATTGTTTTTTCCTTTTGAGGAGTTTCTTTCCCTTTTACAATATCTATTGTGCCTTCTAGATTTTATTCACTCTTTCAGGTTCTTACATTAGGGAGACAATACAGTGTTTACACATGCAAGTCTGATTTATTTCACTTATGAGTATGGTCTCTAGTTGTGTTCATTTACTTATAAAATACTCCATTGTGTCTTTGCTTAGAGCTCACATTGGTTTTGAAATCTACCTTTCCCTTTGATCAAATACACTCTATTATCTTATGAAAGATTTACAAACTCCGTGGTTTTGAGAGTCACAGGTGCCATGGAACAGCCCGCATGTTGTCCGTCTTCAGGAAAATAAATGATGAATATGTGATTCAAATTTTTTCTTGTTGAATAAATAATTAAACTATTAAAGATTTTTCAGAAGTTATTTATGATGTAACATTTCCTAGTTATTACAGTATTGTATATTTTAACTTACTGACATTTATTTATTTATTTATTTATTTATTTATTTATGCACCATAACACATTGGACCCAAAGCCTTTCACGGAGCTCCCTTCCTGGTCTTTGTTGTTGCTGCTGTTGTTGTTGTTGTTTTAAGACATGGTCTTGCAAGTCAGAAAATTTCCCAGGCTGGGTTAAAGCTCGTTATCCTCCTGCCTCAGGCTTCCAGATTACAGGCATGTGGCACCCTGCCCAGTTTATCTAATGATTTTTTAAACACTTTATGTTTTAGGTGAGAAAAATATCTGAGTTCAAATATATTCTCTAAGGTATTAATTATTCCTCTGTTAAAAATATTGAAATACCATACTGAAAACTGATCCAAAGCAAAATTACAATTCTGTGTCATTCCATATCCAATATAAAATCAACCTTTTCGCAAAAGTACTAATCATAATTATAATCTTGATAAAATTTAAATTCTGGTCAGATAGCCATTATTTTTCATCATGCTTCTAAGGAAAATATGCCTACATGTAGCTCTTTCCTACAAGGAGAGTGATTTCATTGTTGCAGATATATTTAAGGAAAAGAAAATTTCTAGTCTGGATACGTCTATACTAATAGACACTGATGTTTGTCCTAAAGATTAAATCTGGTTTCAGGCCACAAGGCGTAGGTAAAAAGGAACATACTGAAAATGTCTGGACTTTATCCTGTTTCCCAGATGAAAAGAAAGAAGGACGGAGGTGGAGATGTTTGTGATGCTTTGGGGGGAAAATGCCTGTGGTTAGTGAAAGTATTTATCATGCTCACGTGAGAAAAAAAATGAGCCTTTAATGCAGTCACCAACACTGAAGTTATGAAAGGACTATTTGTAGCAGTTGATTGAACACATTGCAGCTACTGTTAAATTACCCGTGCCGGAAAAGTAAGAAAATATTTGCATCCATTTGCAAACTACCCTAGGAAGTTCTTGAGGAAGACAGTGAAGATCAATCATACTTTCCTAAACAAGTAAGAAAAATGGAGTGAAGATACATATTACCTAGAAGAAATGGAACATAGGGTGTTTTGCTGCAGCTGAATCTCTCTGACAGAGAAGTCTTTAGACATCTCCTCTGAAAGGCAGATCTCAAATCCAAAATAGAGAGTTTAGGACCCAGGCTAATATCTCAAATGCTCTAGCAATCTGAAATGCATTCTATGTGAATATTTAAAGCATCTAAGATTACAGCATGTCTTTGGCTGGCCTCCAACATATGCCATTGGCGTCTGATGACATAGTTCTCGTTACTGTTTATGAGCAAGTTGGTCATAACTTTATTAATTCATGTTAGTTTTATTCACTGACTTTAACTGCCATTTACAATGACTTCTTTCTTGATGATTACAAGCTTTACTTTTGTGTTACTTGTCATGATTTTAAAAGTACCAACATTAAGTTGTTTTCAGAGAGAATACCAGAGATTAAAAGAATATTTGAGAGATCAAAGTTGAATTTTTATATGAAATACCATTTATAATGCTTAAAAATGCTTTTGAAGACACAAAATAAACATGAAAACATATGTGAACTAAGTACTGCGTCATAATTTAATTGGCAACTTTTATTTCTTAGCACATATACTAAAGATGTGTCTTGAAAATGAGAATCTAAGATTTCAAATAGAGCTTTTTGGGGGATATAATGAACAACCGTTAGCTCCAGTGGGAGTTTGAGAACAGTTAATCGTCACTTTACTTCCAAAGTTCTCACCTAATGCCATTTGGATAAACTGTTTCTTGACATTTTTTAGAGATTATTTTGAAATTTTAGCACATTAATTTCATTCTGAACTGGAGCACTGCTGTTCTATATCTTGGTTATTTAAAAACTACTCAGATTACTAATTAACAAAACATGGGAGGCTAAGAAGAAAATTCAATTAATTTCTATATCTTTAAGAATAAAGTAAATACTCTTCAATGCCTTCCTAGATTTCTTACAACATAAAATGGATTTCAGATGGTCTGCTACTGCCAGTGAAGAAATAACATCACTCTAAGACAGAAAATATCTTTAGTAAAACAAAAATATCTTTTATTACCTCCTCTGTTCTTGCAATAAGATTTATTTATTATATACTAGCCAAGCAGATTTCTAATGTCCCATTACCTATGCAAATAAACCCTAAAATATTTTCTACTGCATGGGAACATTCTTTTCCAAGGTAATATATCCATCCCTTTATCCATGTTAATGAGACTTCAACTTCCATAAGAGGAGAAAAGTATACACTCTCTTGACATAAAGTTTGCAAAAACAAACAGCCTGACATCTCCACATTCCACTTGAAACATCTAAAAAGGTTCACTTGTGTAGGTAATAAAACGATCCTCAATTTTATATTCAGGGCCCATGGACTGACATGAACATTATGGTGGCCTTTGGCTTTTCCTAGTACTTTTCCGCCAGTAACAGGAATGAGATGATATTTTTTTTAGCATTACATTATACTAGAACTCCTAACTTGCAAAATTCTTTAGTATTCTCTTCCCATCTCTATTGGGCAACTTAAAAGAAGGTCCTTGGCCATTGGTGGAGAGCTCAGAACCTGAAACAGTGAATAAAATCTAAAAGGTACAATAAATATTCTTAAAGAGAAAACAGGCTGAAAAGGAAAGAATAACTGGAATGAGGGAAAAGAGAAAAGAAAGAAGGGGAAAAAAATATATATATAGGTTAGCTAAGATAGTTGTACTATTGATTTCTATTGCTTTATTGAAAGGAACAGTTAATGTTTAATTGTTTCATCAATCTTACATGCCTATATTTATCTGAGTAACCAATTTGAAGATATTAATATGCAATACAATAACCATTGTTAATTTACTATCACCTTGTCTGAAATTGTGTATTACTTGTATTGTTTATATGTTATATTGTAAATATATGTGTGTTTGTTAATATCTTTTCATTCTTTCATTTTTTTATCTTTTTTATTTTAGAAATAAAAGGAGGAAAATACTAACAGACAGACAACATTTTACAAAATAGCAAAGGATCAGTACAGACAGTACAGAGTTACAAACAGAGTGGTAGGGAATTAACAATGCTTGTTGTATTACATATTGATATCTTCAAAGTGGTTTCTCATGGAAACAGATATAGACATACAAAGCTGATCAACCA
>NW_004955508.1:207945-226727 GCF_000276665.1 Chinchilla lanigera | reverse complement strand
AGTAGAACAGCCATGTTAACTATCCTGCATATACATACATACAAACTTTCTCTTTTCATTCTTTCATCTCAAGATAACAATGGAGAGAGAGCGCCCTGGGGTTTCTATAGTGGTCAGGAATGAGACTGCCTGGAGAGCTCCTGTAGTCTGATTGTTTCATCCACACTAAAGCAGAATGACTGTGGGTCACTCATCAGCTTGCCCACACTCAGGTAAGAGGTAACAACAGGTCAACATGAAGCCTAATGTAGGTATTCAGTCAAACTTCAGAAAAAGGACTCAGAACTGTCCTTGCCCTATCCTTTACTTCTTAAATGATTACTGCAGGCCCTTAAGTTTGATTAGCAGTACTTGCTCTGCTTAAAAACTACTGGTTATTTATTCCTTCCTTGAATCTAAGTTTTTATAGAGGTGCTTGCAATGATCTTAGCCAGGACATAAGGGCCATAGCAACTAGTTTAAAAGAGATTGTTTAATATAAGTAATTCATTACAAAGCTTAGAATCAGTAGGAAATGAATCTTTAGTTGTGGGAACCCGGAGACCAATACTGAGTTGGAATCATGAGAGACTACACTGAGAAAGCAGAAGTTACAAAGGTGTTGCTGCCTATCAGTAAGCCCAACTGGGCAGAGACAGAGATGCTTCCAGAGATGCCAAGTAAAGAACAAAGATGGATTTGCTTGGAAGCCATTAGAAGTTCATCTTCAGAGTGCCTAGGAGAGAACTGACTGGTTTATGTATCTAGTCCTGTGTTTTGAAATTAGTAGGTTGTATTAAGTCACTGTTTGACAATAAGGTACTATAACTGACACCCACAGCTCTAAAGCAGGAGAGGTTTATTTGGACTCATGGTTTATAGAGAATTTAGTTTACAATTGACTGGCCTAAAAGCAAAAATGGCATGCCCGAGGAGCATGGAGGAAGACAGCTGTTTACATCATGGTAGCAGGCAGCAGAGAAGAAGGAAGAAGCCAGGGAGAAAGACACTCATTTTAGGTTACACCCACCCCAGGCCTCATCTCCTATCAGTAAGTCAGCTATTAAACTTCCACAATCTCACCCTTTAAAAGCCACACCTCTGAGTACTTAAGAATTCTGGAGAACATTCTAGATCAAGACTGTAACACTTTATATTTCAGTTTTCCTGTTTTTACATTTTCCTCAGGTTGGGTGGCACAGAAGTAGCTGTCAGAATTTAAATCCCGCTGAGAGAAAGTTGAGTCAGTGATACAATACAAGAGTGGCTTCAAATACTGGCCCACATGCTGATTTATGAGGTGTCCTGCAGGGAAAGGGATATACTGTAATATGAATGGGGCCCTAGGGTGCCCAGCACCAAGTATCTTGGTTGTAAAAGAAAAATTTCATTTATAACATATGGACCCAAAAGCAAACTTCTGGAAAATGTTTCTTATCATCAATCTTAAAATTCTAAGTAGATAATTATATTTTCATTGCCTCATTAAAACAGAAATTATCTTTCTTTGAGAATATACTAGATTAAGCAATGTGGACAGCCCCTCATATGCTATGCGCTTTTTAGAAAAAAGTCATGTAAAGAAAACCCAGAATTCCTGTCTTGGCACACAGATCAGTAGCAATATGACAAATAGCTGGAATGTTTGCATATGAAATCGTATGCTGTATGAAGCTGAACTATAAATATTAAAAGAACAAACTTTGATAAACCATTCTGGAAGAAAGAGTTAATATACTTGTACTCTTTCTGGAGGAAATACTATAAAATTATTGTCATATAAAGAAATTACTAAAGAGTATGCAGTCAAAATGTACAGGAAAAGGAAATGTTATGAAAATATAGCAAAAAGTTGATGAAAATGTTTACATCATTTATTTTGGGTTGGTCAATGTTTGTGGTGTCCGCCAACTTTTTAATATCATTCACATGTAATGATTTAGTTCTCTCATTCTAAATATTTACTTTTATATCTAATTCTTGGTTAATTTTTAATTCTTTTTCTTGAGAAGGTTTAAAATATTATACGTACTTCAGCCTACCCTCCCACTTAAACTTTTTTTTTTTCTGGTACCGGGAATCGAACTCCTGACCTTGGGCTTGCCAGGCAGGTGCTGTGCTTCCGAGCTAAATCCCCATCCTCCCACCGTTAACTTCTACCCATTTCTGGCAGAAGAAAATCCTCAAGTTTTATCCTCCTTCTTCCCTCAGTCTCATATCTGTGTTCCCTTCCGACTAAAGGTAGCTGCATGCCCGTTGACAGGGCACCTCACAGGCAAACTGCGGAAGCCACCCTTCCCTCTGATATACAAGAGAGCTTCCTGAAATCCAGAGCAGTGCGGAGGAAGGCAGAGAGGACTGGATGAAGGCAAGAGCGAAAGGCAGTGGCCCGCACAACTTTTCAAATGCTAAACATCTTTAGAAATCTCTTCCTGCCTCCCACTCAGTCTCCTGGCACGGAGTGGAGGAATTGCCCACCAGAATTTCTCACTTTCTTGGTTAAATTTCTGAACCAGTGTGCAAGTTCAATGTGTGGTCGAGTTCAGGGTGAGCTGACCCATTTCATTAATGGCTTTGGGCAGAGCCTAAAGGTAAGTTTCAAAAGAATGATAAAGTCCCACGTTCGCCTTTCCATTTCTTGGATATGAATGTGAATCTAACCTGTTAGAGAGAGAAAGACAGAGACAGAGAGACAGGGACAGAGCGAGCGAGCGAGCGAGCGAGCGAGCGAGCGAGCGAGAGAGAGAGAGAGAGAGAGAGAAAGACAAAGAGAGAGAACATCAAATGCCTCCCTGAGTTTTAATGCCCCTTAGAAAATAAAAATCAGTTATCTGAACTCAAAACAAAGCAAAAAATTTCCTGAAATAAGCCTCTACCTCTAGATTCTCTTAAGCACATGTGTAATGCCTTTCATATAATAAAAATATCTCTTCAGGACAAAGTAAACAGAGGTGGCTGTTCTGTTAATTTTATTGCTCTCCATTGTATTTAGAAATAGTCAGAGGATACGTGACCTAGTTCATTTTTTAGTGTACATAGTCAGACTACTGCCAGAAAAATAAGTGAAAAAAGATGTTTTACCACCAAAGAATCTGCAGATCTGTGGACTCACCACTGTAGTTATTGGCAGCTACTCACAACCTAGTGGTAAAAGTTTACTGTGAAACAATACTGGTTTATGAGTCAAAATTAGTCTTTTAAAATACACAGAATTCCTTCATAAATGAATATGGTTTATATCATAAGTAAAATTATAGTTTCTTATAATATATATTGAAAACATATCTTTAATTACAGTGTTCTGAATTTAATGAGTTTTAAATACCAGGTGCAAAAGGCGAGATACTAATATTTTAAATAATTTTTTGAGATGTGGTCTCGTATCCTTCCCAGGCTTTCCTCCAACTCCTGTGCTCAAGCGATTCTCCTGCCTCAGCCTATGAGCACACACCATAATACCTGCTAGTAAAAATTTAACTTAAGTGAAATTTATAATGTGCACAGCAACACTATAATATATAAAGGATTTATTCATCTTGTATTTAGAAGTATGTGTTAACACCTGCAGGTGTTGCTGAGGATTTTAAGATCATTCTACCTTTATTTTTCTTATGTCAAAAGCAGCAAAATTGAAATCGCTAAGATTAATTCTCCTAAACTCATAGAATTACTGAATGATAACCTTGAAACTCATAAAAAAATGAGATATTTTCATTTTTCAAATACACTGACTCTTAGAAGCATTAAAAGTTGCATGATAGTTGCATAAATACAAGTTTTTCTTTTTAAAAGGGGGCATCATTAAAATTATACCTATTTTTTAATCCCCTAAAGAGCAACAAATTTAACTAGCATGTTCCTAGTATTCAATCATGATAGTGCATGAGGGAGTAGATATCTTCTGTTCTTGTAGGATTTAATTATAAATTTCTGAAGTCAAAGGCCCATCTTCCTTTTTTCACAGCTGAAATGGTGCCTGAGGTTTTTTTTTTTTTTTTTTTTTAATTCAATTTTTCCAAACCTATTGCTCCAACTATTTTCATCAGAAGTACTCCAGGCCTCAGGCAATTTGGGGAAAAGAAAAGAAATATAGATTGGAAAAAAAAAATAAAATTACCTCTATTTGAAGGTGATATGATGGAGAAGAACAACAGATTTACTAAAAGTATATTAGATAGAAGTAATAAACAAGCCACCAACATCACATAATACAAGATTAATATAGAAAAATTAAAAGTATCTCTATAGATAAGGAATGATTATTTCAAAAATATTAACAAAAATTATAATAACATGAAAATAACAAAATACTTCTATATAAACTTAATAAAAATGTATGAAACTTATAGAATGAAAAATATAAAATATCAGTGATAGAAATGTAACAATGTTTAAATAAATGGAAAGACATTGCGTGTTCACCAATCGTAAGAGTCAATGTTGTTAACACAGCAATATTTCCATCTTTGTCTACAGATTTATAGAAATCCTGGTCAAATTCCAGTTAGTTTTTTTGCAAAAAAGAAGCTAAAAGATTAATTCTAAAATCTATGAGAGTAATCTATCAGGCCCAGAGTAGCCAAATAATCTAAGAAAAGAATAAAAATACAGGATAATCACTTCCTCGTTTCAAACACAAATTTATAGTAACAAAGAAGGTATAGAATGTAGCAGAACATAAGTCTCATACTCTTATACTCATGACCAATTACTTTCAAAAAGTGATAAGTACTATTTAATGAGAAAGAATACATATTCTCCAACAATAGTAATTGCACAATTGAATATTCACATGAAGAGAAATGTATTTGGACTCACAGAATATGTTGCATGCAAAAAAACAAGTTCAAAATGGATTACAGAAATAAATGTAAGAATGACATTATAAGAAAATATAGTAGTAAACCTTTGTGACCTTGGATTGGCTAATAGTTTCTTAGATATGACAGAATCAGAAACAGCAAAAAAAAAGTAGATGAACTGAACTACATCAAAATTCTGCTTCAGTTGCCACCACTAACAAGGCAAAAGGACCGCCCCCAAAACTATGGGAGAAAGTATTTACAAATTGTATATCTGATAAGGACCTTGCATCTGAAATATGTAAAACCTTTTTTAACTCCATAAAAATAGGCCAAAAAATTAATTAAAACCTGGATAGTGGGATTTGAATAAACATTTTTCCAAATAAGGTATACAAATGACCAAAAAGCACATAACATCATTAGTCACCAGGAAAATGCAAACAAAATAACATGAAAGCACTACTTCATATTCACTAGTACGATTAAAATGAAAAACAAATAACAGTACTTATGATGGTAGACTAAAATCAGTATTTGTAAATATTACTGGTGGGAATGTAAAATGGTTTGGGTATCTTAAAAAAAAATTTGCTTTCTTCTGAAGATAGTATTACCATGACACCACACATTACTTTACATTTTATGCTCAAAAAATATGCATCCACACAAAAATTTGTATGTGAATGTTCATAGCACCACATTTCATAATAGTCAAAAAATGAAAAATCACCTTAATGTCCATAACAGCTAATAGATAGATCTGTCAATTATGATAGTACAAACAATGGAATATTTTTGGCAAAATTAACAGAATGAATTATTGTTGTAGCCTGCATGCTACAACATGAATGAGCATTATACTAAGTAAAAGTAACCAGTCACAAAAGTCTATATGATTTCATTTATATAAAACACCTAGACTTGGTAAATCTGTGGGGACAGAAAGTAGATTAGTGCTTGTCAAGGACACATGGAGAAGAGGGAATGAAGCATTACTAGTAATGGGGACAAAGTTTCATTAAGAAGTGATGAAATATTTTAAAAATGATTGTGGTTATAGTTTCATAACTCTGAAAATATTAAAAGCAATTGAACTGTACATTTGAAATGAGTGAATTGCACAGAGTATGAATTATACCTTGATATAGCTTCTTTTAAAATATCATAACTGGAAAAAATAAAGAATAACTCTTGAAATTCATTTAAAACATAGTCTTATGGCTTGTATCGAGATGTCCTCCGAAAACTTCACGGGCTGAGAGGTAAGGCTTTTCTGTTGGTGACCAAATCTAGAGTGTTTGAATACGGATTAAGGGTGTGTCACAACTAAATTAATTTATCATAATTCTGGGTGTGGATAATGGAAACCCCACCCTGGTGGTAGCACTCTGGTTGTGGATGCCAACAATCAATAGGTTTTAGCCTGGATGGAATATGAAGGGTGAGAGAGAAGACAGGCTTGGACTATGGACTGAAATCCCTGCAAGCAATGAGCTCAAATAGACCTTTCCTTCTTTAATCTGTGGTTGTTGAGTATTTTGTCAGCAGTGAAGAAGTGACTAAGACACGTAGATGACTTGAAACTGCTCCACACTGAGAAACAGAATTTCTCAGATATTGTCCAAAAGTCTACAAGGTTTTTTGCAATTTTGCCAAGTTTTTCTCAGGTACCCTGACTTTTACTTCAAAGGTGACTTAAATAGAAGCATCCGTGGAATGATGACTCTCCGTATTGTTAGCTGAGTTTAGAGTGAAGGGTGTAAGTTGAGCTATGAAGAACAATCAGGAAACACAAAAGAGAAGGGTGAGGAGCATTGTAAAAAGAGATCATAGAGTTTGAGTCTAGGAGACCTAAGAGCGTCCACTTGACACCATTTTTTGGAGGCTTCACAAGTGGAACCAGAGGCAGAGTCAGATTAAACTTATAAACTTGCTAAATACTAAACTTTCACTACAAAATACTGAACTTTCATTAATTCTGTTGCCAGTGCAGCTTTTGTCAAACATTTAAAAGAATGTACAAGTGGAACCCCATGAATAAAAAAGATACTGATCATGAGTATTCAGATACTACATAAACAAATGCTCAGCTTTATATTCATTCCTAAGAGATTGTTTTTTACAATTAATGTTATGGTTTGTGTCTGGCTGTCCCCTCAAAGCCTCATGCAGTCATGGGTCAGGCTTCTAGAGTTTATGACTGATTCAGGGTCCAATATTGGTATTTGGGTGTGAGGGCTTCATCTGCCCTGGGGTGGGTAGTTTGCATACAATGTAAGGGAGGGAAAAAGACTGCCTCCACTCCTCCCTTGTGCTTGTTGCTTTCGCTGTCTTCCACCACCACGAAATGGTGCCCTCTGCCATATGCCACTCTGCCTTGGAGCCAGCCAAGTATGGACTGAAACCTCCACAAATTGTGAGCTGAACAAACCTTTCCTTCCTTAATTTGGGGCTTCAGATATTTTGTTCCAGCAATGAGAGAAGAGTAACCAAGACAATTAACCTGTACCCAATACAGATATAGTACCTAGAGGGAAACTCATAACCATTTTTCACTGTTGAGCTTATCATCATTTTAGGCTGTATACATGATGGCCTTTAACTTATCCAGGGAGCCTCTTGATCACCTCTTCCAATGGGTCAAAATGAATCTGCAAACTATGAAGTTTTGCCTATAATTTATACTGAGATACCTTAATTTCATAGTGTTTTACAAAACAATCCATTTTATACATTTCAGCATATTCCTTTTGATTCTGTCCCTGGAAATCATTTTAATCCACTTTTCAGTGGAGACTTAGGGAAACTGGTAGCATTTTTAAACTATGAAATTACATGTTTTCAGAAAATAAAAAGAAAACTTCAGCCACTTTGAGAGTGCCAATGTTAAATATCAATGTAACATTTAATAACTAATTTGCAAAAAGTAAATGAACTACCTTTATTCTTCTACTATCACACAAGGCTTCTTACCTGATCAAATTTCTATTTGTGAAAAACACTCAGAAATCAAATCATCTATCAAAGAATCTACGATAATATTATGGCACATAGAAGCTTTAAAATATAACTAAGTAATTTAATATTGCATATATTCACGGTAATCATTTCTATCAGGGTCACTTGGAAAGAATGAAGGATAAATGCTTCAGCTCACAGTATGACTATCATATGAATTTTAAAGATTTTTGCAAAACTGTCTGCATCAACCTGAACCCATTTGTCACTGACTATTTTAAGACTACTTTTTAAGTTTTAATTTTGTGATGTAACTTGAACTTAATTTGGGGTTCCCTCACTTCTTTTAGATTTACAAAAGGACTTTTTCATGAGAAAAAGTGTATGTTATTACATATGGAATTGTTATAATGTTAATTTAAAATGAAAAGTTCCAATATACTGTAAAAGTCCCTTTGAAATTTGTACTTGAGATCACTTTGACATTTTAATGAAGTGATCTTTTATTTTTAGTGACTCTTTGAAAGAAAGGATATTAATTATGTCCCTGTATAGAAAACTTTTATCTAAATTTATTCAAAGAACAAGAGTCATCAAAATGTAACTAGTACTTCTAGTTACCAGGGAGTAATTAAGGTTTTTTATAATTTGTTTATATAGAGAGGGCATATAATTGTCTCACTTTGCAAAACAAGGGTGAAAGACCACCTCATTTTGTAAAATATACTATACAACACACTAGAGGACGTACACGTATATGTCTTAAACATCACTGACAACTTCCAGAAATATTTCCAATCCAATAAAATATAACCGTTCAGTACAGAGACAGGATAAAGAAAAATAAAAAGGCAGATGTGGTAGGAAGCAACATCAAGAAGTTCTGCTCACATTAAAACTTCATTCTGGACCTAATGAATAAGTAAAAGGAAGTATTATAAACATTTACTTTTTATATTGTTACTAGTATATTTTATTAAAAATAAATGTAAATTTGATATATAAATTACCTGTAATCTCACTTATGAAGTTATGTGTGTATATATATATATATATATATATATATCTTATCATCTATCAGTATTATTTATATAGATATGTGAATAATTTTCATATTTCTATTTCTAAATAAATAATATATGTATTTTATACTTAAGAAGTTTTCCAATATACGCTGATGCAGGCAAACCACTGCAATAAATCTGTACCTATCCTTCACACTGGGTGAATATTTATTAGGATTTTATTTCTTGCTTCACTAAACCATTCTGTTTTTATTCCTCATTGCTGAAGAATTTTAAAACAAATGACAGATATCATATCATTTCACTCATATAGTTTCATATCTAACTAAAGTACCAGTCTTGATCTTCCATAGCCTTAACTCTTAACAAGATTATCCATGATACCTCTGAATATATTTTTAATTCCCAGACTGTCTAAATGTATATTTCCACAGCTTTTTTGTTTGAATTAGGATCTAAATGATTCACACATGATATCTGAATATAGTCTCAGAAGTGACTTTTGCTCTAAAATAGAGATCAGCCCTCCCACCCCTGTTTTGCTTCTGACCCATTAAAGAAACTGGGTCAGTTGTCCTGCAAAATGTTCCATATTTGGGGTAGATCTATTTGCTTCTTTGTGATATAGTCGGCTTGCTTATTGCTGAGAAACTAATACCAAATTATTTTAAAACAGTAGCATCTTGGGCCAGAGATATAGCTCAGGGCCGGGGACATAGCTCAGTGGCAAAAGTGCCTGCCTGGCAAGTGCAAGGTCCTTAGTTCAATTCCCGGTACAAAAACAAGGAAAACATAGTAGCATCTTATTACCAATGTTGTAGAATGACTGGTTGCTTTCTCAGTGTTCTCACTAAGGTCCTGCCATGTCTTCTTAGCCTATGGCTAGAACTGAAAGGATCAGAAACCTTGACTAGGTGGATGCCCAGTTTGCCTTGTTCAGATGCCGGTACGTTAATGCTAGCTCTTGGCTTCAAGTGGAGTAAGGCTGTCGAGGCAAAGCTTTATTTGTGTAATACCTTCATGTGCCTTGAGTTTAATACAGCATGATGACTGGAATCGAGACAGAACATCTCAAAGCAAACGTTCCCAGAGCAAAGGCAGTAAGACTTCTTATCATAGACCCCTCGTTATCATACTCTATCACTTCCACAGTATTCTATTCATTAAAAAACAAGGCAAAAGACCATCTAGAGTCAAAGGGACAAGATTTTGCAAGAGAATTAATATATTATGCATTAGCAATTATTTTAAAGTTAATTATTATATTGTGATTTTCAATTTATTCCTCTAGCAGCAATATCCTTAAAACTCTGAAGTCTTAATTATATTCAATTGTTTGGCCTAAAATATGTCTTAGTATACATTATAATACACTATATCAGAAAACACAGAGTATCAGGTATGATATATGGGGTCTTGCAAATGTATTTTACATTTTAATTAATTTTCTAAAACTGAGTACATGTTTATGATACATATGAATGCTTTCATTGTGGGGAATTCAATTTCACAAAATTACGTAAACTCACTAACACTAAGGGAAAGAGTAAAGTATTAAAGGTAAATGAGAGCACATAGGTAAAAACACTACTAAAATGTAATGTATAATATAATCCACATGCAAAGAGTACCCAGTCCCACCCCTGCAGCTTCCATAGTTTGCTATGGAAGGCTACATGAGCATCTCCAAGATTAAAAGTTATGTTTTAAAATATTGTCTTAGTAATATAATTAAGTAGTTAACATAACTAACGTGTTAATTAGTTAACATAATTAACATATTAATTAGTTAACATAATTAACATATAAGTAGTTAACATAATTAACATATTAAGTAGTTAACACAATTAACAATATTAATATTGTCTTAGTAGCATAACTAAAAATTGTACTTGTGTTGCTAGTAAGGAGAATCTCGTATGTTACATGCCAGATGGCTATTCATTAAGAGGATTAAGGAACCACCTCATAATTTGGAGCAAGATGGTGATCTGCCCAGACATACCATGTGAGAAGTCAGATGGTGTGAGCTGGGATGCAGCTCAGAGGTAGAGTACTTGCATAGCATGTATGAGGCCCTAGGTTTGATCCCCACCACCACCAAAATATAAAATACAGTAAGATAGAAATAAAAGAATATTTAAGTGATGGGCATTATATTTGTCAAAAACAGTCTCTAAAATCACTGAATTAGACAAGTATTCATTGGACTCTAAGGAGAGTCACAAAACAGATAAGACATCAAACACTGGATAGCCAATTAATTTGAAACTCTGATAAATAATGATTTTTTAAGAATAAATTTATTTCATGCACTTTTTAGAATATATTTACCCTAAAAATTTTTATTACTTATCAGAAATTCCAATTTAACTTCTTGCTCTATATTTTCACTTCCTACAATTGGCAAACATAACTCCAGAAAGCATGAATTAAACTATCTGAATTTGATAAATTAGAGTGGCATGACATTATATTGCTTTAATTTTGAGATCATCATTATGGTTCCTGCTGCCTATTTCATTGCTATAGCCCTGTGTGAACGTTTTAAATCTCCTTTTAGTGTATTTTGTGCCTAGAAAATATTGCAAACATTAACATTCTGTTTAGGACAACTCAATTCAGGGCACACAGTTATTCTAAAAATAGTGTATAACTGTGGTTCCTAATTTCATAATTATATGGTGCTTCCTACCAAGCAAAATATAAGAGTATGACTAACAAAACTATAAATTTTCCAAAGGAAGAATGGATACACGGGTTGCTCTGATTGTGAAATAATTATGGTCCAAAGTACCTTAGAAGGCCAACCTCACCACAGCTAGCATCCAAAAGACAGATTTAAATTTTCACTGGAAAGAAAATAACACAAACGTTACTCAGACATATATCTGGTCTCTATGAGAACCTCTTTAAGATTTTAAACAACATAAAATTTAATTATAATATAATACCTATATATAATAAATATAATATAATTAACCTAATATCTAGAGTACAATTTAAGATTCAGGATGCCCAGATTTATATCTGTCATCTCCCAAAGCTATTTGTGTTTGGGTAAATTCCTCAAGTTCTCTTAGGTTCAATTCCTCTCCTCCAACATCAAGAAAGTAATATCTCTAGCAGGAGGTTGTTTTGAGAATTAAGCAAGATATTTCATGTAAGAAGTTATAAGATGTGGGCCAGTGCTAGTAAGCCAATGCCAGTACATACTGAGCACTGAATCAATATTGGCAAAAATGATGATGGAAGAAAAAAATGATTAGAACAATGGTGGTGATAGCAAAACTAATATGCATACAAAAGAAGCAAGAAGTGTTATCAGTTGTTTCCCCTAACCGGGCTTGGTTTTCTTTTTCATTTTTTGATACTCATGCAATTTTCATTATATAAATAATATTATATAATTATGTTATATATACATTTATATTTATAAATTATGCAATATATATTTTAACTGACCCTACAATAAATAATTGGAGTGTGTTCTTTTAACAGCTGTATTACAAAAGATACCTTTGCCCCAGTCATTTTTCTCAACTTCCCATAGGGTCTAAAATTTTTAATCATGGCTTTAGAATAAAAGTGTATATGTTGTACTTGGAAAAAATGAGGAAATATAAATGTTATCACAGTAGAGCATGTTAATATTAAGCACATTGTCTATCAGAGGAAGAGAAATAGACAAGAAAGCAGGATTTCCATGGGGAAAAGTAGGAGTGAAGAGACCAGTTAAGAAAGTTTTGGAGTTATAGGACCCATTCATGTGAGGAGACAGTGCTAAGGGAATGCTGAGGGCAAACCTCTCTTTGTATCTCTATATTAAAAACAAGAAAAACAACAACAAATACAGTATAAACTGAAGGCACAGAGCATCTGGGCATGATTTTATTCTGGAAGAATTCTGGCCACAGCATGGGAGAAGTATCAAGAAGTAATTGATCTGATCCCTGACTGCCTAGCACACTCCTCAAAGTAAAGACATTGGTGAAAATAATCAGTTGCTGTGTTTAGCTGGTTTCAAACTACTCTCCCAGTTGAAATTTTCAGTTCTTTGCTTTTTACTTACTCCAGTGTAATTTGGAAAGATGTGCATTATTTGGAGGTAGTTTTTCAAACTTAATGTCTCATTTTGACCTAGAAGTCCTTTAAATATGGTTTGTTGGTTCCTATAACTTATATTTTAATTGATATTTAATTATTTTCATAAAATCCTTCAAAAGATAATCCCCAAATATTATTCTGCATCTAAACCATTTTTCATTGGCTAATGTCCATACATATTACCTGCATAACCAGTGCTACATACTCAACCTGAACTGATTAGAACTCTTTATCTTGGCTTTTGCCCCAGATAGCTCACTTGAGATGTTAGTAAGAATTGCCTCCTCAGTATTTTATAGTTATGAGGAGGAGGAGGCCAAGGAGAGAAAACAAACAGACCAAGGAAAAGAGCTGCCTTTGTTGCAGCACTAAGAGAAACAGATGCTAAGTCTGATTCTCAGGGCCCCAAGAAGAACTTGTTGACTACATTCATCTGCTACCACTGTCAAAAGCCAGGCCACCTCAAGAGGGACTGCCCTAAGAAGTCCCCTGGGCCATGCCCTGACTGTAAAGGTGACCACTAGAGTTTGGACTGCCCTCTGAAATGAAGGGACCAGGGCTCAGACCCCTCCACCAGCTGGTCCAACAGGAATGAAGGAGCCCAGGGCATACTCTGCCTTCTCCCTCTGCCAGACCATTATCTTCAAGGAGGAGCATGGCATAATCATGACTATAGAAAAAAAAGTAAACAGCCTGTTGTTGGACACTGGTGCTAGTCTCTCTGTCCTTCTTTTCAATCCTGGCCTTCCTTCCAGCTGTCACACCTCAGTGAAAGGAGTCACTGGTGAGGAGGTAATACGCTATTTTTCACAACCCTTAGGCTGTAACTACTTGTTGGATCTTTCTTATGTATCTTTGTTTTCCTGAGAGACCAATTTGAAGATACCAACATGTATTACAGCAGCCACTGATAATTTCCTACCAATCTGTCCATAATTCTGTAATGTTTCTATTGTTCTTATGCTATTTCATAAGTGGATGTATGTTTATTACTATGTGTTTTCAACAACAACCATTGAGAATAGTCAATGATTATTTAATTGGTCACTCATGTATAGCTCTATTTGTTTTCCCTAGAATACACTTTGAAGAAACCAAAGTCTACTACAACAACCATTGATAATTTCCTACCACTTTTGTCTGTAACTCATTATTACTTGTATTTGTTTTTCCTGAGAAACTATCTTGAAGATACCAATAAGTAAAATAACAACCATTGATACTGTCCTACCACTTTGTCTGTAATTAGGTAAATCCCCCTATTACTATGTTATCCTTCTCTCACTCTTTTAAATAAACAAAAAAAAGAACTCTTTATCTCCTTTTTTCAGCATTCACACTCACTGTGAACTATATTACAGGCTGGGGAATGTCTTCTTATTTTGCTTGTTTCTGTATAACTCAATAATCTGTATTTGTAGCTCTCTTTTACTGTGTTATTCCATAACAGTCTTTCTTTTTCTTTTCAATGCACAGTTATTTATAACATAGGAAAAAATGTAAACTCCACCCTGAAGACTATGCTCATTTTTTCAAAATGTAATTCTGCCACATATATTTAGAAGGTTCCATTTATACGTTCCTAAATAAAAGCATTCTAGGACAACCTCATGCAAACCACCTTTTAAAGGTTATATGGATTTCTTTAGCACTCTATAATATTTAGATTTCCAAGAAGAATTCTGGTCTTCAAATTTTCCAAACTCCTGGAATGTTTATGCAATCATTGTAATTTCATTTAATTTGGAAAAACATCTTATTTCTAGGCTTAAAAAGCACAAAAAAGCTCAGCAATGTATAAAGTAAGATTTCAAACCTATTGTAAAATTCACAAAACATGCTTTTGAGGGACAGATTTTGTAAAGTTCACCTTATTAAGTAAGTTCATGACTTTTCAAATTAAAAGTCATATGATTGACAGTATTGCTATACAAATGCAAAGTAAATATCAAACAAATTGTTTAGCCACAATACTTTATACGTGCTTGTAAGTCAGCCTCTCTTCATCAGCTTCTCAATTATTATTGTACTTTTTAGTTAGATTTGCCATTTGAATTATTGAAATGGTTGACACACTGTCAACCTGAGAAGTTTAGAAGCTTAACTAAGTAACTCAGCAGTTCTACATCCTGGGTTTAAAGGACATGCCCTAGGGCAGTTGTTTACAGTCTAGGATGTTGTAATGGTTAATTCATGCTGTTAACTTGAGAAGTTTAGAAATTTAACTAAGTGATTCAGCAGGGGGCCAAGGTACTCAATTGTAAACACCCTGAACCTGTGCAAGAGGAGGGCAGGGAGATGATGTGAGTGCTACACTCACCCCAGGGCAGGTAGTCTGCTTACAATATAAGGTAGGAAAAGAGTCTTGTCCTTCATCCCTGCCCTCACCCATTCATACCCCCTTATTGCTTTTGCTGTGTTTGGCAACCTTAAACTATTGCCCCTCACCATGCTGCCCTGCCTTGGAGCCAGCTGATTATGGACGGAAACCTCCACAAACTGTGAACTAAATAAATCTTTTCTTCCCTAATTTTTGGCATTGGATATTTTGTCTCAGCAATGAGAGAAAAGTAACTAAGATAAGTATATGTGTTAGTTTTTCTACTTATTTCTCAAAATACTTTTATGAATTCTTGAAGGCAGATGAAGCATGTGGTGAGACATTGTCACACTGAGTTCTTTCCTAGCTTTACTTATACTCTTTAAGTCTCCCACTAAACTAGAAGATATAACTCATTCTGTCCTCCCAGGAAATGCTTGAGAATTGGAAAGAGAAAGAACAAGCTACCAAAAAGTTCCCTGTGACAAGAGAAGAAGGGTTTTCAGTAGATATGTCCATGATAATATGACAAGACAGCCACTGGGGACAGGGATGTCTGCAAGTGGTATTAGCAGTGATCCACTGCACACAGAAGGCTTTTCTTCTTTCATTTTCAACAGGGAGAAGTAAGCCTTACTCTTCCATTTGTATTTACTAAGGTCCAGAACAGATGGCTCATATCTGAACCAATGTCAGTGTGGCATAGATAATGGTGCCAGCAACCACAGTCCTTCCCTAAACAACTTCCCACCCACTAACCTGTGTGGTAGTGCCATCAAATTTTATGAACATCCTGAAGAAAAAGATGAGATCATGAACTGAAGAGATAAATCTCTAACTGTAACCTCACCTTCTGGGATCTTTCTATCCCAGATCCTCAAATGGGAATGAGATCTTCATTTTCTGTTCCTATGATTAAGAATCTGTTTTCTCTTTACTATTTGACAAATTTAAATGCACATACAAGTTAAGGAAGCTATTCACTTCTTTGAACCAAAAAATAAAAAAATAAAAAACATCTTACTACATTTATCCTTATGAATATTCCTTGCTTTAGCCCACGTTCCCACGTATATAATTTCAAAGTAGTGAGCACACATATTGAATAGGTATCTTTTAGTTAGTAGTAGGATGATTTCCCATAAAACTTCTGAAGTGAAGCTGTATGACTGTATAACTACTCCATCTTTGCCACTATTTTGTAACCTTGTGGTTTGAAAACACAGGTAAAACCTTCTCTCACCTACCCCCAAAAGAATTCTCTACAAAGAAAACAGTTTTGCTTCATAAATAAACATCACCTGTTTATGAAGGGGACTAGACACACCCCATCACACACACTTTGTCATGATAAATAGTAACTGATTATCTAGTAAGAGGAGTTGACAGTATCGTTTATCACACAAAGTTCAGCTAAAAATTCATCTGGTAATTAGAGTGACGAATTAGAGTGACCATCTGCATTAGATAATTGACTATCTAGAGGAAAATTAAACTTCACATGTCATTATGACAAATGTAGCTTGTGAACTTACTGTGAGGTCCCAGGTGCCAAAGATGGGCTCCTTCTGTCCCACAGAAACTGGGGGAAGGGGGTGTCGTCTTCCTGGATTGTAAACTTCACACAGACACCTCAGAGGCCCTTGAATAAGATAACCATGGGTGATAAAACTGGCAAAGGACTTAGTTAGCTTTTTAAATCTTCAAATATATTTGAAAGGACAAAAAATTTACAACTTCTCTAAAGTAAATTCTCATGTTTTTGAAAGCAAATAAGAAAATAGAAGAGGGCATCTCCTCTTTTAACAAGGAGAGATGAAACCTCAGTTTTTCACTTACATCTGTTCTTATAATTGGCTATAGCATTAATTGCCCTAGACTTTTGTTGCCCTGTCTGTAATATGTAAGTTTATATCTTTATTAACCTACATTTACCTGTAAAATATAATTTTTTCCATTTTTAATTATGGTTGGCTTTCTTCAACTTGGTACCATTAACTAATCTGATTAAGTTGCCTCCCAAGTATTTATCTAAGTAAATCACTGAGAAAGAAAGATGCACCGTGACCTCCTCGTGTGACCCTGCTACACTGTACTTTTCTCTTGTTGAACACAAACCATCTTACAGAGCAGAAACATCGAGTAAAATTACTGAGAGTATGATAACAGGAGACAAAGCAGGGTCACTGGGAACCAACAAAATGTTAAACTTACATTTGTGCTGGCAATATGAATGCCTGCTGCTGTTTTTCACCTATAGCTTTACCATCTTCAGACTGCTTTCTACGTACCTAAGACTGACTTAAGTGTCCAATCCTGGAATTTCTCCTACTTCTTGAGAACATTCCACTCAGAAGAAAGACCCAATTCTTTAGACCCTTCCCCAAACTACTGAATCAAAACTCAAATCCTAAAACAGAATTCTGCATAAAAAGTTCTGTCACTACACACACACACACACACACACACACACACACATTTCAGTCTTTTTCAATTCCAAGTGCATTTTTGTGGTCTAAAGCAGAAGGGAATTGACATCACTAATTTTAACAGGATGTGGTACAGGACAAAACCAAGGGCAGATCCTGTAAAAAAAATGCTGGCCCCTTCACCACTTATTATCATTGATCTTTTAATCAATATCATTGGCCATGGTTATTCTACACAGCTCTTATGTACCTGACTGTATACTTATTCATTTCACCTCTAGTTTCTTCACAAAATTAGCAGCAAATATTTTCTCAATTAATCTTTAAAACTACTTATGTGATAACTATATTATTGTCCTTACATTTTTCCCTTTTGAATATTTTTTTTATTTTAAAAATAAAAGGAAGAAAACATTAACAGACAGACAGCCTTTTACAAAATAGCCAAAGAACAGTACAGACAATACAGAGTTACAAACAAAGTGGTAGGAAATTAACAATGCTTCTTGTATTACATATTGATATCTTCCAAGTGGTTTCTCATGAAAACAGATACAGACATGCAATATTGATCAAGCAAGGACTCACTGACAGTTTCTTTCAGCAAAGAAATAGAAGACAGTAGAAGAACTGTGTTAACTATCCTGTATATACATACATACAAAATTTTTCCTTCTTTCCCTTCTCTTTTCCCACATCCCAGTTGTCCTTTACCCTTGAGTGTTTTTCTATCATTTCACAATGTCTATCATACCTCCTAGTTTAAATTAACTCTTTCAGGTTTTACACTAGTGAGAAAGTGTGGTGCTTCCACATGCAGGTCTGATTTATTTCACTTGAGTATGGTCTCTAGTTGTGACCATTAACCTATAAAGGCCTCTAGTTTATCTTTCTTTATACCTGAGTAAAATTCCATTATATAAAAGTACCACAATTTTCTTTTCCAATCCCCAGTGGATGGCCATTTGGGTTGCTTCCACAATTTAGCAATTACAAATTGTGCTGCTATGAACATAGGTGCACATATATCGCTGTGATATGATGTTTTTAGATGTTTTTAAACATGATGTTTTTCTGGGAAAATACACAGAAGAGGAATCTCTGGTTTGAATGGGACATCCAGACCTAGTTTTCTGAGGAATCTCCAAACTGATTTCCA
>NW_004955508.1:194313-196891 GCF_000276665.1 Chinchilla lanigera | reverse complement strand
ATGTGTTTTAAGTCCTTCCTATGGTTTTCCTTTAATGTTTCTGTCCATTACCTTTGTTCTTCTATTTTCTTACATGTTTCTTCTTCAGACTTTTTGAGCACTTCCTGCATGAGTATTGTCATTTCATTTTTTGCCTGAGAGATTATTTCTGATCTCATCTCTTCTATGGCCTTATGGAGTTGTTTCTTTACTTCCCTTGCAATCATTTTGGCTATTTCAGGCATGTGTTTACCAAGTTCCCCTATGTTGATGTCTTCTGGACTTGTTGTTAGTGGGATGGAGTTCTGGGATTGTGTTTTAGTCCTTCATTTTGTCGTGTTTGATACCAGATGCAGAAAGCTCAGTTTTCCTCTTCAGTGGTTGCACAGCAAAGGCCACTAGTGTCCCTAGCTTTCCTGTTGGTCACTTTGCCCCTCAGTGAACTTTGAGAAGCACTACTTAGTCTCAGATTTTCCAGCAGTTGCTGATTTGTATCTAGTTATCCCCAGTCTCAGACATGGGCATTGGTGTCAGCTGATGGCAGACTGTCTAATCCAGCACCTCCTTGCAGTTCAGGGCACGTGCATGGCCCAAACTTGAGTTGCAGTGGTGTGACAATCCCAGTCCATTGGACTTATGTCCCCAGGCAGTTCAGGGTATAGGCAAAACCCAGACACAAACTGCAGGGTCGACAGTTTGTGAACCACCTGATTCTATGTCTCCAGTAAGTTCAGGACACATACAGGAACCAGATGCAGGTGGGACGTGTAGAAGTCACAGACTGCCCATGCCTTCAACCCCCTATGGGGTCCAGGCAAAAGTAAAGCATGGACTTGAACTGCTGGCCCAGCAGCTCTTGGAGCACTTGCTCACTTGGCGCAGGGTACACGCAAGGAGGGGCTACAGGCCCTGCCCCCAGCCAGAGAAGTCCCTGGGGCTTCTGAGTGTGGATCTCCTATCTGCTGCGGGTATCCAGAGGGCAGAGACTTAGTGTGTAATGGCTCCAGGGTCCTGGGTCACCTGCTCTGCCCTCAGGAAGTAGATGGGAAATTCCTTGCTCTCTCTGTGAGTTTCAGTTGGGAGCCGTTTTGGCGTGAGTAAAGACAGACTTGAATCGTGGGACCAACAGCTCTTGGAGCACTCTCTCACTCGGCACAGGGCACGTTCAGGGAGGTGCTACACATGCCCTCCCCAGCCCGAGAAATCCCTGGGGCTTCTGAGTGAGTACTTCCTGTCTGCTGCAGGTGCCCAGAGGGCAGAGACTCAGTCTATAATGGCTGTGGGGTCCTGGGTCGCCAGCTTTGCCCTCAGGAAGTAGATGGGAAATGCCTGACCATCTCCTCGAGTTTCAGTTGGGAACCATGGCAGTGTGAGTAAAGCACTGACTCAAACCATGGGACCAGCAGCTCTTGGAGCACTCGCTCACTCCACCCTTTTGAATTTTTTATTTGTATGAGTTTTGAAAAATTATAGATATTTGGTAATTTGGGGCGAAAGAAAGGTGACAAGTGTAGTTTGGCTTGCCAGTTTTTACTAAGGTCATGTCAATATATACTGCCTCCCTATATGCTACTCAGTGTAAGTGCTTTGTCTTCTCTAAGTGTTCAGATTCTTGCATTTTACCTATGCAATTCCTACCAAAGGTATCTTGAGTTTCTAATTGTTATGGTTTGTGTCTGGGTGTCCCCTCAAAGTCTCATGCAGTCATGGGGCAAGCTTTTAGAGTTTGATTGATTATGGGTGTGAGAGCTACACTCGCCCTGGGGTGGATAGTTTGCATATGTAAGGGAGAGGAAGAGGCTGCTTGTGGCCATTCCTCCCTTGGGTGCTTGATGATTTTGCTGTGTTCTGCCATGAGCTGTAGCCCTCTGCCATGTGCCACTCTGCCATATAACCTGCCAAGTATGGGCTGAAACCTCCACAAACTGTAAGTGAAATGAACCTTTCCTTCCTTAATTTTGGGCATCAAGTATTTTGTCCCAGCAATGAGAGAAAAGTAACCAAGACACTAATCTTTTTCAACTTAACTTTGTATTTCTTAAGGAAAAAATAAAGCAATTGTTGAAGGTTCTCTTACATTCTGTCATGCAAAGTTTGCAGCTTCTGTTACAATCACTGATGCTGAATCCCTAATAAATTTTGTATTTTGATTATTACAGAAGAATTCTTAAAAATCAAAATCAGTATTTTTGCCAAAATTAATTAGACACTCAAGAATTATGAATCAGATCAAAAGTTGCTAAACAAAAAATTCAAGTGTCACACACCTGTAAACCCAACACTCTGAGAGGCCAAGGTAGGAGGATCATGAGTTTGAACTCAGTCTGAGCAATTTAGGGAGACCATGTCTCAAAATTTAAAGGGGAGAGTGGCTGAGGATGAAGCTTTCTGTGAAAACTCTAAGTTGAATTACCTATTGAGAAGAAGGAAGAAGGAGAGAGAAAGAAAGAATGAAAGAGAGAAGAAAGAAAGGAAGGAAGGAAGGAAGGAAGGAAGGAAGGAAGGAAGGAAGGAAGGAAGGAAGAAAGGAAGGAAGGAAGGAAGGAGGGAAGGAAGAAAGAAAGAAAGAAAGAAAGAAAGAAAGAAAGAAAGAAAGAAA
>NW_004955508.1:162987-194213 GCF_000276665.1 Chinchilla lanigera | reverse complement strand
AGAAAGAAAGAAAGAAAGAAAGAAAGAAAGAAAGAAAGAAAGAAAGAAAGAAAGAAAGAAAGAAAGAAAGAAAGAAAGAAAGAAAAAGAAAGAAAGAAAAAGAGTGAGTTATGGCTTGTGTGCAGATATGCCCCAAAGACTCATGCACTCATGGGTGGGCTTCTAGAGTTTGCAGGTGATTCATGGTCCAATGCTGGTATTATGGGTGTGAGTACTACTCTTGCCCTGGGGTGTGTAAGCTGCATACAATATATGGGAGAGAGGGTTGCTCCCTCCAGCTCCACTCTTTTTGCTCTTACTGCTTTGTTATCTTCTGCTACCATGAACTGTTGCCCTCTGCCATGTGCCATCCTGCCTTGGAGCCAGCAGAGTATGGGCTGAAACCTCCATGAACTGTGAGCTAAATGAACCTTTCTTTCTTTGAGTGTCTGGTATTTTGTCTCAGCAATGAGAGAAAAGTAACCAAGACAAAATGAAAAAGAAAGAGGGAGAGGGAGAAGAAAAGGAAAGGAAATAAGGGGGGGAGAGAGGAGGCATGAGGACATGAGAGGGAGGAGAAGGAAGGAATGGTGGGAGGGAGGATGGGAGGTGGGACAGAAGACACCAGGAACCAGACTTCCAAGGTGGTCCTGGAAGCCCATTGGTACTGACATTTCTGAAGGAGTCCACAGAGGCCTGTTCTGCATTTAAGAAAAACAATACTGGATTCAACAGCTGCTCCATGGAGAAATGACTTCTGCCTGGGTGACAGTAATTCCCTGAATGATGCTCATAGGAGCAGAAAGTGGATGCAAGTCCACAAAAAGAGGACTCCTCTTTCAACTTGGTGTGTCTTCTAGCATTTTCTTGCTAGAGGTTAAAAGGGTGCAGCTGACAAAGAAGAAATGTGCTTTACAGAGGCTGCCCCAAATCCGCATATTGACTATATTAAAATTTAGGCTTAAAACACAGAAATAATACCTTAATCACTAGCACAAAGACTCTATTAAGATTTCATGGCAGGCTTTTGTATTTGGTTTTGACTAAATATACTTTTTTATGGCTGTCATATTGCTTGTGATGATGTTTTAGCTTATTTACCCAGTGCAAAGAGCTTGTTTCACTATACCCATCAGAATTATGATTTAAAATGACATGAGTATTCTCTCTCCATGTTCCATTGAGTCCCTTTTGAAGAAGAAGTTTTCTGGTAGGTGATAATTAAACATAGAGATATTTCCCCTCACTGGTTCCTCCTCTTTGTAAAATACGCCACTTTAAATTTCCTTAGGGTGACGTATCCACTCTTACATGTGGTTATTTCCTCTTGATTCCCCTTCCTGAATTATACATCTTGCATACTCAATGGTATATATGTTTTGAATATTTACAAAATGTGTTAATGAAAGCTCTGGCTAGTTTCTGGTAAGTTCTTTCCCTGACAATAAGCATAAAATCACCAGTTCTGGTATCTACAATGAAAATAACTTTTTTCTTTCTATGTAGCCATTTTTTTTTGCCCAAGCCCCCTTGCACTAAAGCAATCTGTCCTCTTTTCCTCTCAAAAGTTTAATATTTTAACTTCTAGCCACTCAAATTTTTATATCAACTTTATGGTGTGCTCTCCACCTCAAAATCAAATGCTCTTACATTATTCCTAATTTGGTCTCTGAGCTTCCTCTATTCTATTGTTTTGTTTTCTGTTCTTAGGTTCTACCCTATACTACTACTAATCTTATAATGTTTCCTCTGCTCTTCTATTAATTTTTCCAGAAGCTCTCCAACACCTTTCTCTTTTTTCTCTGTGAGCTTCAGGCAATGATAATTCTTTAGACTCAACATAGTATCTCCTTCCTTTAGCAAGAACCCTATTCTCCCTACTGTATTCTTGTCATTTCTGCCATGTTGCATCAATTTTCTTGTTTTCTTATTCTAGTCCTACCAAGAAGCCATGTACAGCCCCTCTTCCTGTCTTTTCATTCTTTGCACACTTGGGATTATCATGACCTTCAGTTGCACATGCTCTAAATTTACTGTGCTTTTTTAGTCTACTTCATGGAAACCAAGGCTTCTATTTCCTTATCAGTAATTTGGGAAACAGATTCTTCTTTCTAATAATATTATTTCTATAATACAGGTAGATAAACTGGGAAAATGATATTCAAGGTCAGAGATAAGCAGCAAAACTCTTGCTTTTCTAAATAATCATTGTTTAAATTACAAATAGAATTACAGCATCCTCAACCCACAATATCTTGGGTGTCATATCGCTATGCAATTTCAGAGACTAATTGAAATGGAAAAAAAAACCCATTAGGCTATATCATAGAACTGTCATAAATTCTTCTGGAAAGCTACATGGTAATTAGCATCAAATGTCATAAATGTTTTCCTTCTCTTCAACCTAGTCATCTCACTTTCACAAATCTGTCTGGAGTGAATAAAATACAAAGGTGATTCATGTATGAACATATTCACACAGCATTGTTTATAACTGGAATCAAATTACATCTCAACAATAGTGAAGGTTACATAAGTACAGTAAATATACAAGGTAGACATATGTATAGCTGTTATAATTAAGTCCATCATGAGTTTCTATTACTCTGCATATCAATCTTCTTGAACAAAATACCTGATACCCACCTCTTCAAGGAGGAAGTGGCTTATTTGACTTAAATTATTAGAGATATCTCCTGTAGTCAGCTGGCTCCAGGGCAAACATGGCAGAAGGGTGTAATAGAGCAAAGATGCTTATTTCATGACACCTAGGAAGTACCTTGGAGCAAGAGAAACACTCTTCAAAGATATTCCTATAGTGACCAATATTCTCCAACTAGGTCCAAAATCCTAACAGTACACACAGCTGTTAACATCAGTGGATTACAGGGCCTCCATGATCCATCCAGTCACTTCTCTAGGAGTCTCTTAATCCAGTCAAGTTGATGATTAAGATTAATTGGCACAATCCACCCCTTGTCAACTTAATGGTAGCACTTTCAGAACAAGCTTCTTCTGCAATCCACACATCCTGAGCCTGTTTCTCACCACAAAAGGTGTGGCCCTATATCCTTCCTGTCCTAAGCTTGAACTTCTCAGCGGTGTATGTCAATTCCTTACCTTCAGTGCAACTCTCCCATGGTAGTTATTCAACCAGTCACTGAGGAAGGCTAATAATGGGAACCCTGAAGTGAAGCTGATTTTAGTTCTTCTGAAGATCAGTCTTCTGAAATGGTGCCTGATTAAACACTGAAAATGGCAGATGCTGCACTGGATTCCTTCTTCAACTGTTTTCTGTTGTGTGGAAGGAGTTACTTTTGGAGAAGAACTTCATGTGCTTTTTCAGTGTACAATACCTATGGGCTTTGGGGGTGAGGCTGTCACTGCTGGCCCCTTTCTATGGTTTCTCCCTGTAGTTGCCAACACTGGGGGCTTACCTTGTGGCTATGGACGTAGGTTCCCTCACTGGGAGCCAGGGTAAGTTTACATACTGCTTGTTTCTCTTCTCTGCATTGTGGTTAATTTCTCCAACTTCTTTGTAGTTTCTAATTTTCCTTTAAATTTCCTCCTAATTATCAGACGTCTACTTCCTTATTTTTTTTTCTCTTATTATTTTCCCTTTTCTCCAAGTGTTACTTTTCAGGTGTCTAGATTCTCAGTCATATCCTTTGATTTGATAATATATTACCAAATTAATGTTTCATCTTATAATCAGTGGCATTTTAAAGTGAAGAGAGAATATTTTATTAAATGCAAAAGGGGACTCTGGACTAAAATCCACTGTTAAAAGTTATTTCAAGTACAGGGTTAGAATTATAAATAGTTTTTTATACTTTTTTATATTTTCTCCAAACCTATAACATATTAAACAGTAATGACAACACAAATGCTCATACAATAACTGTTGCCTGTCTTCTCACATAAGCAAAGTTCCCTTCTAATATTCTACATTCATTCTTGCCTCCATTACTAATGAAGCTTTCATAGAAAAACATTTATTTTTTTAGCAGTGTTTTACTTCCTTTTATTACCTTTCTGCTTTCTACATTTGCTTCTCTTAATTCTTTTCCAATTTAAATTCCATCTTTTGTTTTGTTTACTGTGTTCTCATATCTAAAGGGCACTACTCATACAAATTTTATTCTAAGTCCCCACTTTATCCACCAACTACAGTGAATATGCTGTGTGAGTCAAGGTGACATAATATGAAAAACACTCCATAGAGTTTTCAGATGATTCTTTTCTTTATTATGTGAGTTTTATAAAGGAAATATTTGTAAAGTTCTGAAAAAGATGAATAATTACATATTAATATTTCCCAACTTCCAAAGAAACTCCATATCATAAGAAAATGGAGTCCAGTTGGCCCACAAAAAGTGGAATGGCATGGCAGTAAGTCTGTGTAGTCTAGAGTCAGGTCCTTTGAATTTTTTGTGGGAGCACTGCTACTTTGACATGTTATTAAAACATTTCCATATTCCAGTTCCTTCATGAGTGACAGAGGAAAAGAATAGGACTTACCTCAAAATACAATACTTGAGTGATTTATTACTGATAAAGTACTTATAAAAATGTCTAGTACAGTGTATTAGGGTTCTTCAGAAAAACAGAACCAACAGCACATATATTAGAAAGCTTATTATGGGAATTAGCTCATAAAATTGTGGCGCCTAAGAAATTCCACAATAAACTGTCTGCAATCTGAATACCAAGGAAAGCCAGTGATGTAATTTAGACTGGAGACAATTATTTAAATACAAGTGCAAAGGAGAAGTCCTAAGAAATGGAGAAAGTTGGATATTGCTGGTAAATCTGAAGATTCAAGAAGGAATTTCAGGGTCTTAAAGCATGCAAAGGTGGTTGACCCAGCTCAAAGAGAGAAAGAAATAATTTACCCATTTTTTTTATTCTACCCCAGGTCCTCAAATTTGTTTGGAGGGGGATGTTGTCATATTATGTGTGTGTCATCTTCTTTATTTAATATCATGATTCAGGTGTTAATCTCTGCCAAATGAGCCATCATAGGCATAATTAGAAACAATGAACTATCTGGGCATCCATTGCCCTAGTCAAGTAAACACATAAAATTAATCATCATATATGTAAGTACCAAATAAGATTGTTAATAAAGAAAATATGAAACTTTGAAAAAATTCAAGATTTCATTTTAGATTATGTTACACTGCCAAAAAAAATCAGTCATACATATCTAACCCAGAAATAGACTAATGGTGATGCAATTTATCTGTTGCCAAATATGATGTCAGTTATTATAATGGTAAACTGTATGTGATACTTTCACTGTTACTCAGTTATGCAATGTCATTACTATTGGTATTACTGTGAAAATATTTTGTAACTAAAAATATTTTGTAGATGACAATATTTTGTAGGCATTTGCAATCAGTTGTCAAGGGTAATATCCTTCATGATCTAATAGACCTGATTCAAGTCATTTAATAGAACATAACTGCAGTTTCCCCAAGGAAGAAAAATTCTTCCTGTGGAAAGAAGCTAATAGTATTAAGAGTTCTCAGCCTACCTTTATTAATGGGTGGTCCCACAGATCTCAGATTTGACTGGTCAGCTATGACAATTGCATGAGTCAATTTCTCTCTCTGTCTCTCTGTCTCTCTGTCTCTCTGTCTCTTTGTCTCTCTGTCTCTCTCTCTCTCTCTCTCTCTCTCTCTCACACACACACACACACACACACACTGACTGATTCTGTTTTTCTGGTGGAATTCTGACTGTTACAGCATTTCTCAAAAGTGCTCAATCTGATTTTTGTGTTGTACTTGGCTGTGGTTTGCATGAAGTTTTCCTCCAACAAAATGTAGAAATCTCTGAAGTCAGTACACACATCACAGGCTGACCTCTCTATGAGGACAGAATAATTTCAAGAGATTGTCACAGTGGCCTTTTGGGCTCACTGTACAAGATTGCCTTCGGTCTCTTTTGCCTGTATCCTGGCCCTGGAGCATACAACTCCACATACGCTTTGTGCTACAGCTCCAGAAAATACAAAATATAAATTTTACTGGTCTCTATATGGCATTAATTCTGCAGGCATAGAGAATGAAAGAAATGTAGAAATATGATGGTCTCTACCTATATTTAAATTATATATTTGACTGCCTAGAAACTCAGACAAAACTGCCTCAGCATAAAGTAGTCAAGAAGAATCTCTCCTGGGGCTGGGGATATAGCTCAGCGGCACAGCACTTACCTGGCAAGCGTGAGGTTGTGAGTTTGATTCCCGGCACCAGAAAAAAAACAAAAACAAAAACAAAAAAAAAAAAAAAAGAAGAATCTCTCCTAAAACAAAGCCTAGAGGAGTCATGAGACAAAAATTTCCCTCAATACCCCAGAAAAGTAGCATCACTGCAAACACTAAAATACCTCCCTGAGAAAACTATAGACAACTGTATAACTTTAGTTATGACAGCAGCCACTTGAGTTAAATCCAATAAATTCATGAGAATGGAGAAAACTGAAGGCTTGGTATCCAGTTTCCCACCTCAATGCATCTAAGAGACAGTACAAGGAATGAAACACTACTCTGTAGTATCCTTGCTTTTGCATCTCAGACATGCTTTGAGCTAGTTATTCTTGTTGATTGGCTTAATTCTCTCTTTTGGAGTACAAACAGCTGTCCTATTCATGTGTCACCATTGTACATTGGAAATAAGATAATTTGTTTTGATTTTACAAGCTCACAGATAGGGAGGACTTTGCCTTGAGTCTCCATTGAGTCTTTGGAATTTGGACAAGAGTGGATATTTGTTAAGATTTTGGAACCAGGGGCTGGGGACTTAGCTCAGCGGCAAAACTGCCTGCCTGGCAAGCGCAAGGTTGTGAGTTCGGTTCCCGGTACCAGAGAAAAACCAAAAAAAAAAAAAAAAATTTTGGAACTATTGAAGTGGAATGTCCATATTTTGTATGAGAGAAAGACTTGAGTTTTGAGGCTCTAGGGTATAGAAGAGTATGGCTTGAATGTGGTTTTCCCATGCCAAAACTATGCTGAAATTTCATTGCTAAGATAGCTTTATTTGGAAGTGGAACATCTCAGAAGGATTACTGTCTTTCTCAAATCCTCAAAATGGGATTACTTTTTGTTGAAGTGGATTAGAAAGTGTTGTTATGAAACACCTAGTACCCCTTTTCCCCTTGTTATTCCATATGTACCCACTTGCCTTTCTGCCATGAGGCTCTTACCAGAAGTTAAACAAATTTCAGTGTCTTCCCAGCCTCCAAAACTACAAGCCATAGTGAACGTCCTTCCTGATAAATCACTCAGCTTTTGATATTCTAGTATAGCAACAGAAAATAAACTAAAAGAGATGTGAAATATATCACTATAACATACCATCAGTTAGATTTCTCATCCTTATTGGAGATCGCAAGGTTTTAATTTAAGTGTTGCTTTGCAGTTAATGAGTGTTGACTTTTTTGCAGGGATGTGTCACTGTCCTTGAACAGTTTACAATGTGTCCATGACTAAGATCAAGACACTGAATTCATAACAATGAATCAACTGCCCATAATGAAATGTGCAACTGGCTTAGGAAATAGCACTACCAGGCATTCTTAGTGTGGCAGATTGTTAGACTTTTATGAGGAGAGAGGTGGGGAGTGCTGGCATAAGAACAAAGGGGTCAGAGTTAATCACTATTGTTAAACTTTACTACTTTGATGAACAATCTAAATTATACTCTTTAGGACAGGGTAATTAGGCTGATATGCTTCTCTAAGCTTGTAGGAGTCAGAAGAACAAAGTACACACCTCAAATGCAAAAGCAAACTGGAAAAATCAGAAGAAAATCAGTTCTACATTCCCCCTGAAAAGTTGAGCCCATCAAGCGTCTGGTCCCCTGTGGATGGAAGTTTGCCACTCTCTCAACCTAACACAGCCCAATGTCAGTACAAACTAAGTTACCTCTAAATTTCCTTCAGTGTGACAGAGTTGTCCATGAGTTTAAATTCTACTAGCAGTTTGGAATTTTCCAAATGTGAACCATTTCCAGGACATGTCCCAAATGTAAATCATTTCCAGGACATGGTAAGAATGTCACCCACTAAAAATGAAGTTGTTATGGGTTAATAATGTAATTGGGAATTATGAAAGCATACCCTAGATCAGGAGAGAATGTGAGCAAATAATCTATAAATTTTATGTTAGTATATTATAATACAAATATTTTAGTATATTAAATTTTATACTGTCTAAAACACTTCATATTCAATATCTCAAAGTCAAATATCATGAGAAAGTTAATATTAGTTTTCAATTTGATTAGATTGAAGAATATCTGAAAAACCATTCAATTACTAGGTGAGTCTATGGGGATGCCTTCAGAGACAACTGGCACATATGTCATGGAACTGAATGGGGAAGACCCACTCTGAACATGGCAGCACAGTCTAATAATACGGGAACCAAGAAGAAACAGAATTAGAAGAAAAGAGAAATGCTTACACTCATCTTGAGAAAGTGTTTTTCTGCTGCTGCAATGCTCTTAGATATCAGACTTTAGATTCTGTAAACTTTGAATACAGACTTGCACAAGTAAATCTTCAGTGGGCCTCTGGACCTAAAACCCTATACTAGAGATACATGTTTGGTCCATATTGTTTTGAGAATTTTAGCTTTCATTTATCAGCTACTTGTTTCTCTAGTTTTTTAGTCTTTAGATAGCTATTGTTCAACAATTCATCCATGCTAAAGTACATCAATCTAATAAATCCCTCCATATTTATATATATAAATATAAATATATACTTTATTACATATTTATATATCTTCATTATACAGACACACACATATATAATATATATTATATATTAGATAGATAGATATATATTCTATGTGTTATATTCTTCCAGAGTACCCCATCAAATCCAGTAATATTCATTATAATGAATTCATTATAATACTAGATAATTTATAGATAAAAATCATACCAGTGCAAATTTCTTTGATACTAAGCATTGATCTACCAGTTTTAACTTATCTAGTTATAAAGGTAAATTGACAGATGAAAGTAATTCATTACAACCTAGAAACATAAAACCCTGTGTATTTATTTGATTAAAAAACTTAAATTAAAATTCCTATCTTATATCAGTAAAATGAAATAAAACTTGAAACTAAAGTAAAAGAAAATATTTTTGTAGAAATACCAAGTTGTTAGAATATTTACATTCCAAGCTAACTGTATTATTTTAAAAGAATGCAAAAGCAAAATCATGACAAACACTGAAGCCAAAATCTCACCTCATTTAAAACAGGCCCCTGAGTTAGTATAGCCTCAGAGTGTAAATCTGAAAGGACAGAAAAAATAAGACAAGGTACCAGCTGCAAAAAAAGGAAAAAAAAAAAAAAAAGAAAATGAAAAATCTGGAACAAAGTTACATTTTTACAGGTCTTACAGAAAGTCAAAAAATGTGATTTGTAAGATTTATAAAGTATGCATCACCATAAGTTACTTCCTCAGGTATGAACTGGACCAGATTCTTACATACCAATAGCATATGCTGTTCTAGAGTGGAAAAAAGAAATGAAGAAAAAGCCATTTCAATCGTTAAGAGAGAATGTAGTTCATGTGTCTGACTTTTATTTTCAGTAAAGTTTTATGCAAGGACTTCTGTACCTTCAAACAATCACAAAATAATAAATGAAGACTGTATTGAGAATTGAAAATATATAGAAGTGGACAAAATTAAAGTTTTGGGGTTAGCTTTATATTCCTCTGACACAATAGCTGAGGAAAACAATTTAAAGGAGGAAAGATTTCTTTTGGCTCGAAGTTTCAGAGGTGTTAGTCCATGGTTTTATTTCTTTGAGCCTGAAGTAGAATATCACAGAGACTGAAAGATGTGGTAGAAGAGGCTGCTTACCTCAGGTTGGCCAGGAAGCCATGAGAAAAGGAAAGGGGAAAGAGATGGAAAGAAGATATAACCCTCAGGTGCACTTCCACAAAGACTTTCTTCCTTCAGCTTGGTCCCACCTGTTCAGTTTCCATCACTTACTACTTTTGGCCTATCAAATCAAATTCTGGTGTGAAAAACAATAAATTTGTATTGGACCTGTGCAAACAATTACACTGTCTAAAATAGTTGATCATATACCTGATTAATTCTGAACAAAAAGATGATCAATATATAGTCATTATGTTCTATAGATTAACCATGTTTATGTTCTAATGGTGATCATTAGACTACAAATTATATTCCTATTTTCATAAAGTAATTTTTTCCCAAATTCTGAGAGATTAGGTCAGACAAGACACTAACCAAAGAGATTTTTTTCTTTCAATCTTTACAAGTTAATTGGTAGCTAGAATTAGTAAGAGAAAAAAACTATTGTTTTATAATATGTGCAGCAATAACTACAATGTTAACTAACTTTAGATAACAGCAGCTACAGTCAATCCTACATAATTAGTTCTTCATACTCAAGTTGTCTGAGCAATCTACTTTCATGGAGTGATGGTTTTGGACTCAAATTCTCTTGGGTCCGGTCTCCTGGAAGAATCTGAAAAGAGTCAATGAACCATGGTAATATTAGCAGACACGTGGAAACCTATCCTTTGAATTCTGGAAAGATGTCAGAATTATGAGAGGATACTGGTCCGTATATCAACATTTAAATAAATGATTATAGTTTGGAATACAATTTTAAGCAGAGTGACAATATTTTTAAAATAAAACAGCAGAAAGCAATATTAATTACAGAGAATGTGAGCTCTTTCAAAGGACAAAATCTTCCAATCTGGGCTTTAAAATGTTTCACAAGAATAACAAAGCCAGCACAAAGGCACAAAAGGTTAGTAAGTTTTCACACAGGCAGTCTCAAACAGACAAGTGAAAATAGACTAAGATCACCCTCATAATTTAGTTACAAAAAGTAAGGTGCCAATCAAGTCCTATAAATATATAACACAGAATAAAGATAGATCCAAATCATCTGCTATTGGAGCATATGCTCATGGTTCTGAAGGTGAACCTAATCTGTATCTGCAAAGAACACAAACCAGAAGACTGAGGAAAAGCCAAAGCCCTGCACCTTTTTACATTGAGTCACCTCAAAGATCCAAAAAGAGCCTGAGCACAAGAGGGCAGTGAAGTACTTTTATTTCAAAACATGTTTTGATAAGTTTCATGGGATAAATCTTCAAGGAAATCTTGATGAGTCATCCAGAAGCTATCAAACAAACAAAAAGTAATAAATGTCTTTAAAAAGAAAGAAAACAAACGTCAAGACAATTTAGGTCCAGGAGGGAAGATTTTGTACTTGCAAATGAAAGCTTATGTAAGCCACTCCAGGTTTCAGAGAAAATGAGTTCCTGGAATAAGGAGTGAAGGCGTGTTTATATGGTAATATCCCAGTTGACTGTTCTCATTGGAGCACCTCTGGGAGAGTGTCCATAAAAGAACAGACTACAGTCATTCAAAATGAAAAAAAAAATCATTCCTTGTGTTTAGGATCTGCTTTCCAAACTCACAGATAATAACACTGAGCTAAAGCAAAAAGAAAGAGAGCAAAAAATGTGCATAAACACATTATAAAGTTTTGTGTATGCATTAAGCACACGACTGTATTTTTACAAAAAAAAAATTAAATAAAATCTGACTTTAAATGTTTTGAGGTTGTATTGCTCAGATTCGTCTTTCTAGCTCTTCAACCATTAAAATATAGGCAGGGAATGAAACTTTTATCTTCATTTTAGTACCAAATACATACATGATTTCCTGTGGCTGTTTATAATTATTCTATTCAATTATCCCACAAAATCATTCTCTAGATGAAGTTTGCATTCTAAAACCAATCAGCACAGCTTCATCACCATTGCTCAACTTCAGCAAAGCGATTGTTAACGCTTATTTTTAATTTAAAAATACACCTAGCTTGATTACTCATTTTCCTCTGAAAATCAAAGAAGACAAATGCATTTTTAAATTTAAATTTGCAGCATGTTTCTTATTTGAAATATCTCTCTCTTCTGCGAAGAAGTCTCATTTGTTTAAGCGTTAGTTTGGACATTCAAGGAGGCAGCTGTCAAAATAGTAAAATACTTAGAAATTACATAAACAAATTCCCAGTTAGAGATATTCGTTGAGCACCAGTTTAGTGCCAGCCATTATGCAAACAGTACTGACAAGTAATTATGGAGCTACGAACGTTGTCCCTGAATAGAGTGAAGGACACAGACACAACCAGGAAGGACCAAGCAGCATGGTGAGTGCCCTACTGCAAGCATAAATAAAACACTGTGCACACATGTAGAACAGGGACATCTCCACTACCTCAACCTCAGCAATTTAGTAATAAATTCACAGGTCTTGAAAATAGGAAATACATTGCCGCCTTACTAGTCAGCTTTCCAACTCTGTAACAAATGTATGATACAATCAGCTTATAAAAGAGAAGGTATTTCTTCTGGCTCAGTTTTAGAGGTTTCAGACTGTGATCAGTCAGCTCCATTATTCTTAGGCCTGTGGCAAGGCAGTAATCATCGTAAAAGAACATGGCAGAGCAAAACTCAAGTCATGCAGGGCAATGAAGATAAAAAGAAAGAGACCAGTTAAGTTCTATCTCCTTGGAAGGCACACTCCAACTGAGCCAAAGCCCTTCCTCTGGGGCCACCTTTTTAAAATGCCATCATTTCTCAATAGCTGTACGTTATTGATGTCTCACTAGCTAGACTTTGGGGGATATCTTTCTCTCTCTCTCTCTCTCTCTCTCTCTCTCTCTCTCTCTCTCTCTCTCTCTCACACACACACACACACACACACACACACACACACTCACATAGGAGGACATAGACAGTTAAGAGAACCATGACTAATGGGCCAAGATTTTAGAGACAATGGAAATCCAGAGGTGAGAGATGTAAGACATGCGTTTGAGACAGCTTTTCTTTTTTGTATTTAAATATTCCCAAGGCGGTGGATAAGGCAAAGCGTTATCAGGCTTGTTGAGCTCAGGAGACAAAAATGTCAATCCAGATCAGCCAAGAAGTTTCTGTCTAAACGTTCATGCATGTATTCAGAGTTGAAAATTACAAATTAAACATCTTCCAGACCTCACATGAATTGATTGCATCCCATTTTGAGTTGCCTCACTCGTTGACATTGTATTGAAGGATTTCCCTTATGGCCTATTAACTGTGGGTATTAGGCAGAAGAAAACAGAACCCATCTCTCAATTTGAGTGAGGCTGTCCATAATTTGCTAGCCTAAAACTCAAGTTATTTCTGCAAATAATTTTTCAAATATGCCTGGCTGTGATGAAAAACAATCAAGACTTACAAGAGATAAAATACAGTGATCAAGAACCATCAGAAGTAAAAGATAATAAAAATGAATCCTCTGTCTGGTAAAGGAGCAAAAGTCCCAAAACATTTTAAACTTTGGTAAATATAGGAAACTTTTCAAATTCTAAAATGATAACTAAAGAAATATTGAAGAACATATAATTTGCAAGACTGAGAAAAGAAAAAACAGGCTAATAAAAAGTCAAAAAGTTCAAAAACGAGAGAAAAGAATCAAATAATTGGAACAAATGGAAAATAGCATAGTATAGTGTGTTTAAAAGCAAGATCTATAATTGCAATTAATAAAATAGACGCTCCATTTTAAAAACAGCCTGTTAAAATGGTACGTTTAAGAGAGCACAGCATGATGGAAGAAAATATAAGGTCAGAGCAGAAACAAAAAGCAGTATAAGACAAAAGTGTTTTTGAAAGACACACAATGGTGAAAAGATTATGTCACCTCTCTGATTCTCCCTTTCCTGTCTGCCAACTTGTGAATAAAATACATAGAATCCACGTGTTCAGGGATGGTTAGGACTTGAGTTAAAATAAGGCTTTTGGTACTTCTGCCTCCCTCACTTGTAAGATAAACATGTTAGGTAAGACAAAGTATTGTAGTAATCAGATTCACCTAGAAAAGCACTTTTAATGTTTTTGTGGCTTTTAACGTTTTTGTAGATATATTCATTGGGTCATGACATAAAGCTTGATAAATAGTTAAAGTAACTAAGTATGTCTTGTTGCATCTCTTTAAATGGTTTATTAATTTGTTGACTATCTATGGAAAGTAAGTATGATTTTGCTGCCTTTGAGGTCAGATTTCATCATATAAACATCTCCATTTTAATCAGCAGTTATCATGGTAATGTATTCCATTAGCAGTGAATATTTTCTGTGCCTAACAATCTACAATCTTGAAAACTAATTTAAATGGATCTTTTTATAGCAAATCTGTGAAAACTGTGTATATCATTAAATTAATGATTATTTTGCATGCCAGCACAACAAAATTATATTTTCAAATGATGCAGGATAAACAACAGATGTGTCTAATATATATTTTCCTTCAGTTGCTAAGGCAACATTGTTTAGTCTTTGAAAGATTTAGATGATGAAAAACAGAGACCAGAAAATAAGTTTTTTTGGATACTTGATTCATTAAGAATGTACTCTTCACATTTACCATGATAGTGGGGCCAGTGTGGTTCTGAAATGTTCTAGTACTGTATTATCTGTGCTGGATTATTTAATTTAAAGAGAATGAAAAAGATAAACATGATACAGAATTTCAAAACAAGATGATAGTTTCAAAACAACAGTGGTTGTTATATTGCACATTGTTCCCTTCAAAGTAGTTGTTCACATTTCCAGATACAGACATGCAAAATTGATCAAACAATTAGGCATTCATTGTTCCTGTCAATAAACCAATAGAAATTAATAGTGTAATTATCTTAGCTGTCTTGCGTGTATATATATGTACAAGTTTTCCACCTTGTCTTTCTTTTCTCCCTTCCCTCATCCCAGTTGTTCTTTCCTTTACAAGAGTTTCTTCCCCTTTCACAATATCTATTGTACCTTTTGGATTTGATTTATTATTTCAGTTTCTTACATTAGGAGAACAATGCAATGTCTACACTTGCAAGTCTGATTTATTTCATTTATAAGTATGGCTTCTAGTTGCATCAATTTACCTATACAAGCCTTGAGTTTAATCTTTCTTTATAGCTGAGTCATACCTCATTGTATAAAAATACCACATCGTTTTTATCCATCCTTCAGTTGATGGGCATTTGGGTTGTTCCAAGATTTAGCTATGACAAATTGTGCTTCTATAAACATGGGTGCACATTATTGTCTGTGCCAGATTTTTATGCTTTATCATTTTGTCCATATATCAAGCTCCTGTTCTGTTGGGACCATTGTACCCAGCCCTCTATGTACTCCTAGCTCTCAGGCATATACATCTACCTCCCCAAAGGTTGTCTGGCATTGATCTCAACTTTCCTCAAGCTGAGAATACAAATTCTGAAGGTGACAAAAAACTTTTGAGAATTGCCTGATAGATTTGCAAATAGCAAAAAATAATTGAGTAACAAAATATCTATTTCCTCCCTCTTGTCTTCAACAGGAAATCCATTTCTTCTATTTATTCCTGCTTACTATGCTCCCTTGTTAATATGTGATTGCTGTCTGTCCAATTCATTTAATTTCATTCAATGTCTTTTCTGTTTTTATTGCCTTTTGAACCCAACAACTTAAAGATTTCACCAGTATTTTTTAAAATAACATAAAAATACCATTTGAAGAATTTTATTGAGCATCTACAAATTTCAAAACATAGCCCTAGCTCTAGTAACAAAATCTATTTTGAGGCCTTCAGAGAAAGAAGAAGTGGCCAGTGGCACCTGCTCCCTAAAATGGGGCCTGTTGAGTGAAAGGAGTGATTTAAACCTATGGACCCACAGTGACTGATGGTGGCCCTAGAGGTCTCCACACAGAGATGTAGCAGTGGAGGGGAGTGGTGGATGTGAAGAACTCCACTAACTGGTGGAAACTGCTGAGGGCTCAGTTATCCACAAAAAATAAAGGAGTTTAAGAAAATTATGGAAGTCATGAGTGCTCAGCATAGGAAAAAATGGAATCCATGGGGCAGTTTTAAGCAGGTATCCAGGAGAATAAAAAATTTTATTAAAAGTATTAGCCAATGTGAGGGCAGGATCTCAGATGCACAGGACAGGTTTATGGAAGTGATCATGGAAAGAAAGGTTCCTTGAGGATAACAAGGGACCATGAGAAATCAGCCCAGTAACTGCTAGGTGAGGCAAAGAGGAATAATTTCAGATTGTTTAAAACCAATGAAAAAGTAGGAGATAGCACAAATGACATAAAATTAACTTTTCACAGACGTCATGGCAGAAAACTTCCCTGGTAAGGAAAAAGAGTTTGACATATACTTAAGTGAGGCATATGCAACCCAATTAGCCACAATAAAAAAAAAAAAATCGATAGCCAGGCATGTCATAATCAAGATTCCAAAAATTCAACACAAGAATAGAATCATGGAAGCTGTTGGGGAAAAGCAACTATTCACCTGTAAACGGGAGCCCATAAGAATCACAATGACTTCTCAGCATAAACCCTCAAGCTGAGGAGAGCTTAGAGAGAAGTATTTCAAGTGCTGGGGGAAGGCAGGCTTAAGGCCAGATTGATGTACCCTGAAAAAGTTTTTCAAAACTGATGGAGAGATGGGACACTTCCATGGCAAAGATCATCTAGGGAAATTTATGACCACCAAACCAGCTCTTCAAGGTGTTTGAAGGACATTCTAGAAAGAGATAACAAGGAATACAACTCCATGAACCACAATGGGAAAAGTCCACCAGGCAAGGCAAACAAGTGAACAGAGGGTGGGAAAAGTGGGGGGATCCAACAATGGAAAAGTGGCATGACAGGGATAGATCAAATCATATCAGTTATGGCCGTCACTGTTGATGGTCTCAATTCACCAAATGGGGAATGTGGGCTAGTGAGGTAGATCAGGAGACAGGATGCAATAGTGTGCTGCATATAAGGGACATGTTTAATTCAGGGAGATTCATAGACTGAAAGTCAAGGGCTAGAAGACATGTGATAGGAACCCAGAAAAAAGCAAGGTTAGATATTCTATTTGCAGACAGGGTGAATTTCAAACTAAGATTGATTATGAGAGATAAAGAAAGTCACTACATCCTTGTAAAGGGAACAATCCAAGAGGAAGAGATAAGGAAAGATCATAAATATATATGCAAAAATTACCAGTGCATCCAACTATACACAACAAATATTAATGAACATGAAAAATCAAATAAGCACTAATAAATTGTATTGGGGGATCTCAATATCCCACTGTCACAAAAAGACAGATCAACTAAGCTAAAAGTCAAAAATGAAATATTAGAATTGAACTAACCTTTTGAACAAATGGACTTAGTAGATGTCTATAGAGTGTTCCACCCCATAACATCACAAAACACATTCTTCTCAGTTGCACAAGGGACATGCTTCAAAATAGATTACATAATAGCTCATAGAACATGCTTAAGTAAATGCAAAGGAATTGAACTTATCCTATTCATATTATCAGACCATAGTGCAATGAAATTGGAAGTCAATGGCCAAAGAAACCACAATAATTTCATAAACACATGGAAATTAAATAGCACCTTCCTGAATAACCAGTGGGTTACAGATAAAATTAAAGAAAAATGAGAGAGTTTCTAAAATTAAATGATAATGACAATACAACATACTGAAGCTTATGAGACAAAATGAAAGCAGTACTAAAAGGCAAATTTATAGCAGTGAAGACCCATATCAGGAAAACAGAGCAAGCACAAATAAACAATTTAATGGTGAACCTCAAACTTCTAGTAAAAGAAGACCAGGCAAAGACAAAAACTTGAATGAGGGAGGAAATTATAAAGATCAGAGCAGAAATTATGCATTGGAGACTAAGAAAACAGTGCAAACAGTCATTGAATCAAAGAGTTGGTTCTTTGGCAGGTTAAATAATATCAACAAACCCTTATCCAATCTTACCACAAAAAGGAAAAAAGAAATACTCAAATCCACACAGTTAGGAATGAAAAGGCTAAAATCACAATGGACCTTGCAGAAATTCAGATGAACATCTACTGAGTGATGTTCCTTTGAAAACTCATATTCTAATAAGATAGAAATGCAGAAGAAATGGACAGATTCCTAGATGCACATGAATTGCCAAAGCTGAATCAAGAAGATATAAAAATCCTAAATAAACCAATATCAGTCAATAAAACCTAAGATGCAATTAGAAGACTACCAACAAAGAAAAGCCCAGGCCCTGAGGAATCACTTAATTCTACAAGAAATTTAGAAAAGACCTAATACCACTACTTCTCAAATTCTTTAATGAAATCAAAAGGGAAGGAACACTCTCAAATTCATTACTGGAAGCAAGTATTACCTTCATAACAAAACCAGAAAAGGACCAAACAAGAAAGACAACTATAGGCCAATATCCTTAATGAACATAGAGGCAAAAATTCTCTATAAGATGCTGGCAAACAGAATGCAGAAAATCATCAACAAGATGACATACCACAACGAAGTGAGATTCATCCCAGGTATGCAGGGATGGTTTAACATATGTAAATCAATAAATGTAATACACCATATTAAGAGAGCCAAGGACAAAAAAATGATCATCTCAATAGCTACAGCAAAAGCATTTGACAAGGTCCAGCACCTATTCATGAGAAATAAAACCTTACAGAAAATTTGAAAAGATAATCTTTATCTCAATCTGATAAAAGCCATCTCTGGCAAACTAACAGCCAACATCATACAAAATGGGCAAAAACTGAACACTTTCACTCTAAAATCAGGAACAATACAAGGATGTCCACTGTCACCACTCCCATTCAATATAGTTCTGGAAACTTTAGCCAGAGCAATTAGACAAGAGAAAGAAGTAAAAGGAATAAGGATAGGAAAAGAAGAAGTTAAATTATCATTATTTGCAGATGACATGATATTCTGCATAGAGGTCCCAAAAAACTCCACTAAAAAACTGCTAGATTTAAAGAGCAAATTCAGTAGCATAGCTGGATAAAATGTCAACATTCAAAAGTCGATAGTCTTCCTGTACATGAATAACAAACTCACTGAGAGAGAAACTAGAGAAACAACACCTTTCACAATAGCATCCAAAAAATTGAAATACCCTAGAATCAATCCAACAAAGGAAGTAAAAGATGTATATATTGAAACTTGCAGTATTCTGAAAAAGAAGATTGGAAATGATACCAGAAAATGAAAAGATATTCCTTGCTCTTGGGTAGGAAGAACCAATACAGTGAAAATGGCCATTTTACAGAACTGTTACACAGATTTAGTGTAATTTTTATCAAAATTCCAATAGTGTGTCACACAGAATTAGAGGAAACAATCTTAAAATTGATTTAGAACCAGAAGAGACCTAGAATAGCAAAGGCAATTCTGGGCAACAAAGGCAAGGCAAGGGACATCACAATCTGTAACATGAAATTACACTATAAAGCTACTGTAATAGAAACAGTGTGGTAGTGGCCAAAAAAAAAAAGACAGGAAGTTCAATGGAACAAATTAAAAGATGCAGAAACAACTCCAGACATACTCAGACAGCTTAGCTTTGACAAAGATGCCAAAATTATGCACTGCAAGAAAGATAGCCTCTTTAATAAATACTGCTAGAAAAACTGGCTCTGCACATGCCAAAGATGAAAACTGGACACATAACTTTCACCATGCACTCAGCTAAATTTGAAATGTATTAAAGATTTAAATATTAAGAAGAAACATTAAATCTGCTGGAAGATAGACTAGGCAAAACTCTTGAAGAAATTTGTGTAGGCAAAGACTTTATGAATAAAACCCTGATTGCATAGGAACTACCACAAAGAATCAACAATTGGTACCTCATCTTATTAAAAAGCTTTTGCACAGCAAGAGAAACCAACAAATGAGTGAACAGATATCCAAAATGTGGGAAAAAATATTGGTCAGCTGTTCCTCAGATAAAGGACTACCATCAAGAACACATGAAAAACACGAATACATCAGACCTCCCAAATTTAAAGGCTGAATCCAAAACTGGGCATCTGAGATGAATGCACATTTCTCAGATGAAGAAACACAAACAGCAAATAAATATATAAAACATTCTTCAACATCACTGGTCATTTGAAAGATGGAAATTAAAACAACACTGAAATTTCATCTCATACCATGAAGAATGGCTAATATCAAGAAAACAAATTTACAGAAAAACTGTCTCAACACACACACACACATACACAGAAAGAGAGAGAGAGAGAGAATGGATAAAGAATCCTTAACCCATGCATAAATATGCAAATTATTAATAGTGACTTCCACTAAATCTATGAACTGTTTTGGACCAGTGACTACATGAGTCTTATGTTGAGTTTCAGAATTTCTGTTAATATTCAAAGTAAGGGAAAAGGGTACTGAGAACTCCATATTCTAAATTTATAAACTGTCAAGGAGATACCAATTGCCACTAGTATTCATACCAACTTGTTAAAACCACACAGCTACAAATATTAGAAAGAATTAATCTTTTCCAATATTATATTGCATCCACCCAAGTGAAGAGAATAATGTGATAAACAAAATAGAATTAATACAAGATAAATGCTTTGAGGGCTGGGGAATTAGCTCAGTGGCAAAAGCGCCTGCCTGGCATGTGTAAGGTCATGAGTTCGGTTCCCGGTACCGGAGAAAAAAAAAAAAAAAAAAAAAAAAAAAAAGATAAATGCTTTGTTTGTTCAGGATAAATAAAAAATAGTTTTTTATGAAATGGCAATAAAATCAGTTAACAAATATTTTAAAAATGATTCTATTTAAAGTAGCAGCAAAGTATACTATTTCAATAGCTTCAAATACAAAGTTTCAATAAGAATACAAAACACTATTATAGAACACTAGGAAGGCATAAAATAGAGATGCAGAATTCATCTTGGGAAAATATTCTTTTTTTAATGCCATGAACTCAATAAGCATCTACATATTTTAAAAACCAAAACAACACGTTATTTACTATCTTTAAATGAAGGAGAAAATTTCTCAATATAAGTCAAAAAACTTCAAGAGAAAAATGAAAAGGATTTGGTTTATTAAAATTTAAAACAAGACATAAAATGAAAGTACTTATAAATAACATTGTTGTAGTGTATTTTAGACACATATGTAAATAGGGCAGAAGATTCAGAAGCATGGTTGAATATTTGAATTAGTAAATAATAAAAGTAACATCACATACTAGTGAGAAAGATCAGTGTGACTCAAGCATACTTGTTTGTTGACCTGGCTATCTAACAGGCAGAAAACAAATTTATCATGTTATTTAAAAGATTAGTTTTCAATGTTTTAAACATCTAAATTCTAAACCGAATTTTTGAGGAGAAATATAAAATTAATATTTTTCGTGTCAGGAAAGTCCTTAGGACAAATATCAGGAACAAAGTTACATAGAATAAGCATCAGATACAAAGTTACATAGAATAAGATTTGTAATTTTATCTATACCTACTTTTAAAACTTCGACATGACTAAATATGTCTTAAAGTTAAATGACAAACTGGGAGAGAATACATTGAATGGACAAAAAGATGTCTACTAAAAATATACTCATTTAAACCAGGTGTTGTACGGTGCACCTGTAGTCCCAGCAATCTGGGAAGCTGAGACAGAAAGAGCACCAAATTTAAACTCAGCCTGGGTAACTTAGTGACCTCATACTACCTTGCCTCAAAAAGTACGTTTGGATAAAATAGACAAACTATTCACAGAAGAGAAAATGTGAATTAAATCATAAAAACTTATTTTTGTTCATTCAGTTAGAAAAACTGATCAACTACATCAAGTACTTTGAAAGATATTTTTATAAAGGATTGCAATCCAAGTCCAATAGCAGCCAGGCGCTGTGGCACGCGCCTGTAGTCCAAACTAGTCAAGAGGCTGAGGTGGGAGAATCGCTTGAGTGCAGGAGTTCTGGGCTGCAGTGCGCTATGCAGATCGCGTGTCCGCACTAACTTCGGCATCACTATGGTCACCTCCTGGGAGCAGGGAACCACTAGGTTGCCTAAGGAGGGGTGAACCAACCCAGGTCGGAAAGGGTGCGGGTCAAAGTCCAATGGCAGGCATTAGATAAATACAATCACACTGATCATTTCTATTAATATCTAAAAAGTGTAGACTCAGAGATCCAGAAGCTTTAAATTCTACATGATTAGTATAGATGTGTTAAATGGAGCAAATACAACAGATTAAAAAAAGGAAGTAATTGAAAATTCTATCCATAGAATTGTTTAGATATGTCTAAACAAAGTGAGTGCAACCACATATTGGAATACAATACAGTAGCAGTAAAAAATAACACTATAATACTACAGTAATATGTTGAAGAATTTCCCAAGGTTGGTTAAAAAACAAAGATATAAAAAATATGTATTTATTCAAATAGTAACATATACGTTATAAATAAGGTAATACCTATAGAGAAAAGACTGGGATTTTTAAGTGTATGTACACTTTATCTTCATGGTTCAATAGTTTTAAATGGAAGTATACTATTCAGTGAATTACTTTTTTAATTAAAAATAAAATACAACTTTATGCTTGGCAAAGCAAGGGGCTACAGAAAATTGTCTAAAATTAAGTCCAGCAGGCATTTAATGAAACGTTAAATATGACAGAAATTAAACTTTTTCTTAAAGAAAAATATCAATTCATTTTTATGTAGTGTTTCACATGAATCATTTTATATTAAGACCATGATTTTATGCTAGGACAGTGTCCCTAAGCATTCAAGGCTATTATTTATACATGCATTTGGAATATACACAGCACATCTGGGACTCGTTTTTAATGCCATAGTAGTGCTTTTGCAATTAAAGAGAGTTAATGAAAACAAAATTGATCTTAAGTGACTTATCTTTACTCTGAGAAGCCTGAGAGGAAAAACATAGAGTTAAAAATGATACTCTTTAGGCTAATTGACTATTCTAATATTGTTCAATAGACCAAGACACAAATACATCAATTACTGAAGAAAGCAACTTACTTTAGGAGGGTAATTTTATTAAAAGAGTTTGTGTTCCCTGGAAAAGATAAGGTGGGTAAAATTGTGATAGTTGCAGAGTCACTTGGGAAAATGACTTTTTAAATTGTAAGGCAGTTTTCCAAAGCATTGTCAAAGAGGACTGCTACTATTTCAGTTCAAGTAATATTTATTTAGCACATCTTTTTTGAAGTATATGAGCAGGGTTCCTAAAATCTAGAGTTCATAATCTGGCTGTAAAGATGAATGCTATACAAAACAATAATTAAGAAATATTAGGGAGCTGGGGATTTAGCTCAGCGGCAAAAGCGCCTGCCTGGCAAGCGCAAGGTCGTGAGTTCAGTTCCTGGTACCGGAGAAAAACCAAAAAAAAAAAATATCAGAAGACTATATATTCAGTAATGTTAATTGATAGAACATATAATACTACCATAGGTTCATACTGGAATGTATTATTATTACTAGAAAATATTAGTTCATTAAGTAAGTTAAAATGAGACTTAAATTCTTATAGTCCAGGCACCTACCTATAATATCCCTACCAAAAGTATTTCTATTCTTGGACTGATTGAATGCCAGTGTGTGTAGAAAGTTACAAGCCATGGTGGTGTGGCTCAGAGGACTATTGTACGAGTCTAAATCTTTCTTCCTGCGGTTCTTGCTTTATATCCAAAGACACCACCTGGGACAGACAGAAATCTATAATCTTGCTTTTTAAATGATGATGTGCCAATATTTGACTGCCCCACTCAAAATTTCCTCATTGGCCTGAATAAAAGCATTTGTTCTTTTATCTTATTGGTGTGACCTTCCTTTGAATCTTTTCTTCATTTTAGTCATTCCTTTATCCTAGTTTAGTACTTCAGTATTTGATTGTATTAGTTATAACTCATTTTGCTAAACAGAAAAGCATTATAAACCAAGGATACATTTATGTATTACTTGTACCTTCATTTTATTCTCCTTGTGTATTAATGTAACTGTTGCTCAATTTTAACATTGGACTAGATTTTCTCATAGCATTTCATTTAGATAATAGAGATGTAGTCCTACAAAAAGAAATGTTTTAAATCAGTCTTTGGAAATGATTCTGACATGGACCAACTTGGATGTGGGGAATAACCTCTCATCTATCCAATCCATCCATCTATCCAAATGCATTCTGACTATAAGGATTGAAGTTGCATTGCTCAAAATGTCTTAAAATGGTTGGGATAGGACTATCAATCAGAGGGAATCACTATGAGTTTGGCAAATGGCTTGAAATGTGGAACCCATAGCTACAATATAAAACTGGGACTAGATCAAGCAACACTGCAGTAGCATAACACAATGCCAGAGACAAAATTACTGTATTTCATTTTGTTGATCAGTGATCCGAGGTTGAAAAAAATTGACTGCCATTAGGTCACCTACATAAATTCATGACGAAATAAGGATAACACATTTTCTCTAAATCCAAATATCTCTTCCTTGAGGATCTTCATGGAGAGATTTTTCTAACAAAATATTTCTACCTTCAAAATTTGAGAAAAGAGTATGACCTAATAATGTAAGAGAAATCCAGAGAAAATAATCAAAGCCCCAGTAGGAAAATTATTTCAGGGTGAAATATTACTGCTAAAACTCCTGTTGGCATGCAAAACGTTAGGTAGATGAAAACTTGCCTACCATAAATATAGAACAAATTACAAACTATATTACTATTTTGAACGAGGTAATTTATGCTTGTTCCTTCTAGGTATCCTATATGAGTTACCAGTTGGAAATATCCATTAATTTTTTAAAGATATAAGGTTCAAATTTTTAGCCAATTATTTATCATATAACAATTGAATCTGACTTTGAGTTTTTTCTGTACTGAATACTTTTAAGATTTTCTATATTCTTGATGGCCTGGTGTTTGTATTTTCTATAGAAAGTGTTGTTACCATAGCTAGTGTATTCATACAAATAGAAAACTATTCCACTCCAAATGCAGCTTTGACAGACTAATCCAACCAAGAGCCTACACACACAAGCATCTCCTTCGTTAAACTCACACACACCAAACCAATATGTTCCCTACCTTAAATCATCTCAGGTTAAGATATCAAGTTGCTAGGAACCAGCTTATGACTCAGTGTCTGCAAAGTTTTAAACTTATCCAATCCAAAATGTACTCGGGATATTTAGTCTACCTCCCTCCTTTCCTTTCCAGTTTCAAAAGATCATTTTCATTCCTGCTCCTTACACAGGTGCTTTACATGTGGCCTCTCATGGAGCAGTGTGCCTCCTTTCCAGGAGAGAATAAAAAAAGGGGGTTACCATGTGATGGAGACCACTAGAAAGCAGACCTTAGCAGGACTTAATTAATCAATTGGCTTTTCATGTTCACTTCTGAATCTGTCCAAGCCCTAGTCTCCTTACCTGGACATGGTGAACTCATAGTAAATGAACCTCTGTGAGTCACTAATCCCTACTAGAACCTGTAGTGGTGGATGAAGCCAGAAAGCCTCAAAGGAGAAGACAAGATCACAGCCAAGGACGCCTGGATCAGATCTCAACTAGATAAAGACCATAGCCACAGGCATCTAATTCTTCAGTAGATTAACCTCATACATTACTTACAGAAGTCCTTGAATGGTTCTGCCCTTCTTGAGTACTCCCTTCCCTTCTTCTGATAACCAAATAAATACTGGCAACCCAAAGAAGTCTTGGTCTTAGTCCTGACAGAATCTTGAATTCTGTGAGAGGGCTTTGATTTTCCTGGAGCCCTGAAATCATGCCATTTGCCTCTTTTTATTTAGCCTTTGCTGTACACTCAATCAGGAAATTGAGGACCTGATCAGCTTGTAATAACTAAGGGATATTAACCTGATAACTATTTAGTCTTTCCTTCATGATGATATCTACTGCCTTAGCATACCTGATCACCACAAATGCCAGCTACATTTTGGAACATTTTGTTAAACTTAAAAATTTTCAGTTTAAAAAAAAGGGAGACCAAAGTACTAAAAAAATGGTAGCTATTGATCTGAAAAATTATATTTTCCAGAAAGATGATTGAATTGTTCAAAAGTACATTTTTAAAAAGTCTGTCCATTTCAAAAAACCTCTGGAGGGAAATTATACAACTTCTTTCTATGTGTTTTGAGATGATTGACTTTTCTTGGGCAGTGTACCTTTATAGTTAGCCTAGATCCCCCAATTTTCTATTTAAGAGTAGGATGATAGGTTTGTCTCCTGAAGGTTTGAAGGTGGTAGTTTTTGCCATGATTTACTTGGTAAGGGATGTGGAGCAAGGAGACCATTTTTCCCTGCTCTTTTGCACTACGAAGTATCTCCTCTGAGGTAGCATTTTAGGATGACCAAGGTTTTAGAGGTTGATATAGGTACTGTTTTACACAGATCATCTGAGAGTCATTCACATTAATAACACAATGGCCATAATGACCAGTGGATGCCGTTTCCAGAAAAGCAATGCAGAGAGCAGCTGCTCGCTTCTGACATTTGAGCAAGTTGGAGACAGAGCAGTGAGATTCTCCACAGCTCTTTGTACTTGTGTAATAAAACCACAGTACAATTCAAGTTAAAGGTTAAGAGGAACAAAACATCTCCACATAGATCATAACAAATTTTTTCTTCCCTAGTAAAATCTTTTGTCTATAAGATGTGTTCTGACCACCCACTTTATATTCAATATGTCCTTTACATTTTAATTGTATATACATTTTAAATAAAGAAAATGAACATGCAAATTTACTTTCATCAGTTTAACTTTAAATCAAAACATACTGTAGGTATATTTAGCAAATAATATGGCATGTTTTCTAAACTGAAGTTCTTTGAAGACTGCATTTAAATCACTTTTGAAATTATAAAAGCAAGTTATAGGCTCCATCCTTACAGAGTTTGTAATCCAGTAATCAAGTGCAAGGGGACTGCATATATCAATGCATGTAACAGAGTTTGTAATCCAGTAATCAAGTGCAAGGGGACTGCATATATCAATGCATGTAACATGCTCCAGGGGGAAACAGAAAAGACTGTGTTGAAAAAGGACTATAAAACTGATATTTGAAAGGTGAATAATAATTGATTTAATTTAATTACTCAACTTCCCAGATACTTGGAGAAATAATAAAAGTTTTATTATGAAGCCACTAAATTATGGTTTATTATAAAAATTATTGAGATAAAAAGTGAATGATAAAGAGGTTGACAAATTAGAAGGCATTATTATTTCAGTCTTTCATTCCTCTAATATGTTTGCAGTGGCCAGGGATATAGCTCAGTGGCACAAGTACCTGCTTCATAAGCACAAGGTCCTGCGTTTGAGTCCTGATACCAAAAACAAAAAAGAAAAATGAAAAAAGAAAATCAATATGTTTAAAGCAATTCCAAAAATGTTGCCTCATTAAGGATGCATTTCTGTACCCCTTCAGTTTGTTTTTGTCTCTTTTTCATTTGTTTGTTTGCATGAGGTTACCACTCCCTTTTTCTTTAAATCTAGGTGGTATTCTTGGAGTCTTGCAAAAGAAAATTGAATGCATGCGGCTACTAATGCGGTTCCACATTTTATATCTTGCTTTGGCTTTATTCCTATATAACAGACTTTTGGGGATTAGGTTTTACACATAATTGACTTCTGTGTCTTTCCTAAGTTTTACTGTATTCCATACTTCTTTGATTTTATTTTCCAGTAAAACAATTACACTTTTAAGCAAGGAGTAAACCTATCTCTTGCATAGATATGGACTATATAAAGTCCTTTAAAAAGTAGACTTCCAGAATAAAAAGCCCAATCAAAAACTAGGCAACTGAAAGGAATAGGCAGAGTTCCAATCAAAATGGTGCAGGGGTGAGCAACCAAAAAACAGCTTCTCCAAGATTTGGTGTCCAGACACTGGAATGTAGCAATGTGAGGAAAAGAGAAGGAGGGAAGTGGGCCCCCAGGACCCAGGAAGGAAGTGAAGCGAGCACTGAAGCCCACATGGACAGAAAAGAGAGACGTCAATGCCGAAGAAGGAGGGCAAGCAACACTTTGTCCCTGAGCCGTGACTCACAGCATGGAGGGCTAATTAGACTCTGCAGATGCACAGTGACTACTGGTCAACCCAGAAGCCTCCCAGTAGAAATGCATGAGGGGAATAGAGCGGTGGACAAAGCAGATTGCAGTGGCTGGTGAGTTACTTGGGTTCAGACGTCCCTCAGGAGAGGACAATTGGCCAGGGGCCATCTTGGATGGAGGCAAATGAGCTTGGGACTCAGCAAATGCTGGCTCCATCTAGCAGCTACCAGTGTTCACATCAAAGAATGGAGTTTAACTTGACAGGAGGTAAAGGAGCCAAGTTTCAACCAGCAGGAGGTACATGGACTGCTGCAGGCTGAATGGGTCTGGTTCCAGCCTCACAGACAGAAACAAGCCTAAACTTCCGTAGAATTAAAGGTGCAAGCTCATTGGGATTATCCATTAGTATCCCCATAAAGCTACAACTGGATTTCTGGGATTAGTCAGTTTGAATCTGAACTCTCTGTGCCCATGTTGTGTGCCAGTGACAGCAGAGACACAACTGGAAGGGGACATCTTTTTCTTATTTTCTTTCTTTCACTCTTTCCTTGTTTATTTTGTTTCTGGATTGTTCTAGTTTTTATATGAGTGTGAACATAGCTTTTAGGGTTTTCATTGTTGTTCTGTTCTTGTATTTATTTCTTCCTTCTCTCTTTCCCTCCTGCCTTGTTCATCAGTTTCCATAGTGTGTGATCTTCCTTTCTCCTCCAGCTTTGCTTCTAATCTCTTCCTTTTCTATTTCTCTATTTTTCCCTTTAACTCCTTTTCAACTTTCTCCCCTGACTGTGAAATCACCATACTGAGAGCTTATGTACTGTATTCAATCTTCTAGCTCACTATAGATTTCGTTATACAATCACACATCTACTTCATACTGTTAAACATGGCAAATTAAGAGCTATAATAGTTTGTCATTTGCTAGGCTATGCTTGATGTTGTTGCTATTGTTGATTGTACTACTTTAGCCAAGGTGACATTATTGTTCTAATGAGTTGTTCTTCCTGGTAGGCCAACACTGAGATGGCCTAAGGGTCATAAACAATACTATAGGCCAGTGCCAAAGAACCAGGGACTGGGTCAAATAGGCGGCAACTTCCCATCTTCAATAAACTGAAGAAATAGCATCTTGCAAAAGATTTAAAACCAAAAAGCCAGCTATACCAGGAAGATATTATTGAGAAATAAGTTATTTCCTTAGAGTTCTAAAAACTAACAATAAAGCTAGTCACCATAGGCAATTTACAAGCATCAACACAGGAGTTAATATTAAAAAAAAAAATTAAAATAGAAAATGAAAAAACATTTGAAGATGGCAGAGTGGTGAGCAGCAACAAAGAGCTTCTCTGAGATTTGGTGTCCAGATACTGGAATATAGCAATGTGAGAGAGAGAAGAAGGAGGGAACTATGTTCCTGGGACTTGGGAAGGATCAGAGGTGTTTCAGTGAAGAAAAAGCAGGTAGCTGGTGACTCTTTATCCTTGAGCTTGGACACACTGCATGGGAGAGGCAGCTCAAACCTGCAAGTGTATAGTGACTACTGATGACCACAGAGGACTCCATGGAGAAACACCACACCACTGGAAGGAGGAGCAGACAGAGCAGACTGCAGTGGCTGGTGAGTGATTTGGGTTCAGACAGATTAGAAGTCTTGCTTCTAGTCTCTTCCTTTTCTATTTCTATACTTTTTACCCCCAAACCCTTTTTAAATTTTTCCCCTAAGGGTAAAATTGCCATATTGAGGATTTATCTACTGCATACAATCTTCTGGTTTATTATAGATTTTGTTATGTAAGCATCTATCTAAGGGGCTGGGGATTTAGCTCAGCGGCAAAGTGCCTGCATGGCAAGTGCAAGGTCGTGAGTACAAATCCTGGTACCACAAGAAACAAACAAACAAACAAACAAACAGCTATCTACTTCATATGGTTAGAGGTGGCAAATTAATAGTTACCTCAGTTTGCTATTTGTAGGCTGTGTTTGATGCTATTGTTCTTGCTAACAGTACCACTTAGCCAAAGTGACATAATTATTCTAAGGAGTTATTCTTCCTAGCAGGCCAACACCGAGATTGCCTAAGGGTCATAAACGATACTATACACCAATGAGAAACAGGGGCTTGGCCATAGGCAACAACTTCACATTCCCAATAATTTGAAGAGGCAGGATCTTGTAACAAATTTAAAAACCAAAAGTCAAATACACCAAGAAGACACCTCTGCGAAATAGTCACTCCCTAAGGGCCCAAAATACTAACAATAAATCTACTTCCCATAGGCAATTTACAAGTATCAACCCAGAAATTGAATGAAAAAAATTTGAAAATGAGAAGACATTTAACAAGATAGTTCCTCAGACTTCCACCTCACTGCAGGCAAAACCAGCCAACAATGAATGAAAAGCAAAAGCCACACAACTGCACTCTCTGAAGTGGTAACTGTGGAAGTAACAAAGCAGATGAATGAGGATCTAGAAAATACCAAATCAAAAATAATTTCTCTGATAACTACAGAGACATTAAACATAATGAAAGACATGCTGAGAGATTCTAGAGATGATAAAAAATGGAAGAACTTAGGAAAATTATGAAAACCGTGAATATCTAACATAGGAAAGAAATAGAATTCATAAAAGAGATTCAAACAGATATCCAGGGATTAAAAATTCCATTGAAAGTATACACAGCAGAATGAAGGAATGTGAAGACAGAATCTAAGATATAGAAGAGAGGATTATGGTTAATGATCATGAAAAGAAACATTTCTGAAAAATAGCAGAGGACCATGCGAAATCATCCAGTGGTTGCAAGATTATGCAAAGAAGAATAAAATAAAATTGTCCCGAATCAATAAAAATAAAACAGGAGATAGTACAAATGACATTAAAAATAAAAAATACCTGTTCAAAGAAGTCATGGCAAAAGACTTCCCTGGAAGTATTTTGATACACAGGAAATGTGGCATCTAGAACTCCAGCTAGCCATGATATAAAAAAAAAAAAAAAAAAAACTACACCAATGCATATAATAGTCAAAAAGGGCCACCAATTGTCCGGCGCCGTTTTAGTAAGAACTTAGTCGCAAATGAGTCAGCTCTCAATGTTTATTATGTACAGCGCTGTTGGATCTGACAAGATCCTCCACCCTCATCTATCCTTCCCTTCTCTCCCTTTGGGGGCAGAGACGCACACTTATATAAGGTCTGAGTAGCCAATCAATGCAAAGCAAGGGTTACAA
>NW_004955508.1:109478-159566 GCF_000276665.1 Chinchilla lanigera | reverse complement strand
AATATTAAAAGCTGTTAGAGGCTGAGCATGATGGCATACTCCTGTAAACTCAGCACTCAGGAGGCTGAGGCAAGAGGATCCTTGTGAGATCAAGTCCAGCCTAGGCAAAAAAGTGAGTTCAAGGACAGCCTGAACTGCATGACAAAGCACTGCCTCAAAAAGACAAAGAAAAACTTAGAGAGAAGAAACAAATTACCTATGAAAGAAAGCCTATTAGAATCATAGCATACTTCACAACAAAAACCCTGATGTCAAGGAGAGATTGGAGTGAGCTTATTTCAAGCCCTCAAAGAAAATAAGATGCAACCCAGATTGATGAACGAAGCAAATCCATCTTCCAAAAATTAGTGGAGATCAACAGCATTAGTCATTCAAGAAATGCAAATTAAAACAACACTGAGGTTCCACCTTACCACCGTAAGAGTGGCTACCATTAAGAAATCAACTAATAACAAATGCTAGCGAGGCTATGGAGAAATAGGAACCCTTCTCCACTGCTGGTGGGAATGCAGACTGGTGAAACCACTGTGGAAATCAGTTTGGAGATTCCTCACAAAACTAGGTCTAGAGGTCCCATTCAACCCAGCTATCCCCCCTGCTGGGTATTTTCCCAGAAGATCTAAAAAAATCATATCACAGCAATATATGTGCACCTATGTTCAGAGCAGCACAATTTGTAAGTGCTAAATTGTGGAAGCAACCCAAATGGCCATCCACCGAGGATTGGACAAGAAAATTGTGGTACTTTTATAGAATGGAATATTACTATAAAGAAAGCTATAAAGAAAGATAAACTCGAGGCCTTTATAGGTAAATGGTCACAACTAGAGACCTTACTTATAAGTGAAATAAATCAGACCTGCATGTGCAGGCACCGCATTGTTTCACTCGTGTAAAACCTGAAAGAGTTAATTTAAACTCGAAGGTATGATAGACATTGTGAAATGATAGGAAAACACTCAAGGGTAAAGGGCAACTGGGATGTGGGAAAAGAGAAGGGAAAGAAGGAGAAATTTTGTATGTATGTATATACAGAATAGGTAATATAGTTGTTCTACTGTCCTCTATTTCTTTTCTGAAAGAAACTGCCAATGAATCCTTGATTGATAAATACTGCATGTCTCTGTTTTCCTGAGAAACCACTTTGAAGATATCAATATGTAATACAACAAATATTGTTAATTTCCTACCACTTTGTTTGTAACTCTGTATTGTCTATACTGTTCTTTTGCTATTTTGTAAAAGGTTGTCTTTCTGTTAATGTTTTCCTTCTTTTATTTTTAAAATTAAAGAGAAAAAAAAATTAATGGAGAGAGGCTGGGGATTTAGCTCAGCAGCACAGTGCCTGCTTGGAAAGTGCAAAGTCGTGAGTTAGATTCCTGGTACAAGGAAAAAAAAATTAATGGAGAAATAAGATACTTCAATGACAAAGAACAGCTGAGGAAATTCATGAACACCAAGCCAATACTCCAAAATTTTCTGAAGAACATTCTAAAAAGAGATAATAAGCATTACAACTCCATGTACCCCAACAGAATGAATCCACCAGGCAAAATTAGCAATTAAATATAGAGCAAACAGGAAAATGATATGATAAGGATACATCAATACATATCAGTTAGAACCATCAGTGTTAATCAATTCACTGATCAAAAGAAGTATACTAGCAGAATAGTTCAAGAATCAAGATCCAACAATATGCCACATACAAGAAATATAATAAAGGCAAAATGAAATTCAAAGAGAAAAATTCAAAAGATGTAAAACAATACTGCATGTGACAAGGACCCAGGAAAAAGGAGGAATAGCTATTCTATTTGTAGACAAAACAGAATTCAAGCCAAGACTGGTTGAGCGACAAAGAAGGTCACTACTCAATCCAAAAGAAAGAGATATCATAAATATATATGCACCAAACACCTGTGCACCCAACTGTATAAAACATATACTAATGAATATGAAAAATTAAATAAGCACTAATACAATTGTAATGGGGGACCTCAATAGCCCACTGTCACAAGTAGACAGATCAACTAGACAAAAACTCAGTAATGAAATATTAGAAGTCAGCCAAACTATGTACAAATGATCTTAGGAGATGTCTACAGACTGTTGCCCCCTACAATGCCAGAGTGCACATTCTTTTCAGCTGCACATGGGACATACTCCAAAACAGACCACATACTATCTCATAGAACATTCTTAAGTAAAGGCAAAAGAGTTGACATTATCCCATGCATATTACCATAGCACAATGAAATTGGAAATCAATGGCAAAAGAAACAACAAGAACTTTATAAAAACCAGCAAATTAAATAACACCCTCCTGAGCAACCAATGAGTCACAGATAAAATTAAAGAAGAAATTAAATAGCATCTACAATTAAAAATAATGCAATATAACATAGTAGAACTTATGGTAGGCAACAAAAGCAGTCGTATGAGGGAAATTTATAGCAGAGAACTCTCACATTAGGAAAATAAAACAAGCTCCAGAAGTTTGAGTTTCAACATTAGTTTTGTTTTGTTTGTTTTTTTTTAATTTGAACTCATTCTGAGGCGTCTTCCAGGTGTAACTGCTGGCTGGTCTTTTGTCCATCCAGGAGCCTATCTTCCCATTTTATATAGTTGTGCACGCAATTATATAAAATATATACTAATGAACATGAAAAATTAAATAAGCACTAATACAATTGTGGTGAAGACTGGTGAAGAGTTGCTATCTATTTTGCTTAGCACCCAGTCCTTTGGTGTTGATATAAGGGGTGATTATGGCCCCAGATTATCACAATGTTATCATTCAAGGGTGAATAATTTATTACAACAAAACGGCATCTTGGCTAATGTAGGATAATTAGCAAAAACAATATTCTCAAGCACAGCCTAGAAACTAAGAATCTGTGGTAACTTCGAATTTGGTATCTCTAACCATAGGAACAAGATCTATAGTTACATAACAACATCCAACACAGAACAGGAATTTGCATGTAGTGGGTTTCCCCTTGGTAGGGTGATTTTATCTGGTGGGGAAGAGGATTTTAAGAGGGATAGGAGACAAATCAAGGTGATAACTGAAGAGAAATATAGTAGAAGCAAGGCTGAAAGTCTAAGGATGATCACCCAAACTTTGGGAAGTTGAAGGAGAGGACAGGCAAGAAAGAATGAAAACTAAACTAAAAGAATATCGTGGCTGGGGATTTAGCTCAGTGGCAAAAGCGCCTGCCTGGCAAGCGCAAGGTCGTGAGTTCGGTTCCTGGTACCGGAGAAAAACAAAAACAAAAAACAAACAAACAAAAATAAAAGAATATCAAGTTGAACCAGAAAGACCAGAGACAATGTTTATTGACTTGTAAATATCAGAAAATACAGAAAGATCATTGAGGAGAGAGAGACTCAGGAAGGAGAAAGCAAACCACATAATAAAAGACAAAACCAAAACAATCCCCCCAAAAAAATTAAAAACTAAGAGTAGAAAAAGAATTTTAAATCCTCTGGTGCCCCCAGTTCGGCATTAACTCCCTGGCCAGAGCTGGAATTTGTACTGGATAATCCCACCAAGTCTCCAGCAGGGTCACTACTGAGTAGGGTCTGATCTCAGCCACACTACTGACTCTGCTTACAAAAACTGGTCAGAGGGTGAATGGAATGCCCTTGTCCACAAACAGCCAAAGCCTTTTGTCTACTGGTTGCAAGGCAGGTGGGAATGCCTTTTTCCTGCCAATGGTCACTTGCCTGCCTGTGCTGGTGGTCACAGGGTAGGGGATGCCCTCATCCCACCACCAGCCAAGGCCTCTTGCCTGCTTGTGCCACTCACAGGACCAAGGGCGAGAGAACTATGGCCTTATCCCACCATAAGCCAAAGCTGCTTGCCTGCTTTGCCACCATTTGCAGAGGAGGTTACTTCTAATCCTTTGTAACCAGGGCTAAGACTGGCTTTGGATGATCACCAGAGAGAAGTCTGGTTTCCACTTCCTAAACTTCCCCCAAGCACTTGCTGTCTACTGTGACTAGTCAGCCCTTCCCTCACTCCACTCCTGGAGGGTGGCACTGAAGCAACCCTGGAACTGTCCTGATGCTGGAGTTAAAGCCCAGAGCACTTAGAAAAAATGGCGGCCCCACCTGCCCATTACTACTCTGCAAAACTGTGTGCAGGGTTGGGCTCCACTCTGGTTCATTCACCAATCTATGACAGCGGGCTGGACTGCTCAGGAAAGAGTCTCATGTGCTCACTGCTGCCTCTGACTGCACAAGACTCTCCCAGTCCAGGTCCAGCCTCAGTCTCCCAGTGAGGAAGAAAGTTGCCTTTCCAACTCCCCATCCACCAGGTCAGCTACATAACTGCTGCAGCCGCATTGCACAATCTTGAGTCTGCAGCAGTGAGCTGTTTCTCGTGTAGCAGTGAATCTTATTTTCTTCTTCTCCTGTTAGTTCTCTGTGGATCCTATATGGCCTTGACTCCCTTTGATATCTATCCAGGCTGCGATTTCCATACTCTTAGCACTTTGTTTTGGAGGAGCTGAGTAGCTAACACTCAGGACTCCACCATTTTGGTCCACCTGGAATGTCACATTTTGAAAAGACAATTCTTTAAAAAAGTACAAATAATCAATAAATACATTAAAAATGTTCAACATCTCTGGCTATTAGAGAAATGTACATTAAAACTACATTGAGATTCCATCTTACTCCAGAAAGGAGGGCTATCATCAAGAAATCAAACAAGAACAAATTCTGGTGAGACTGCCAGAAAAAAATAAATCCTGCTACACTGTTGGTAGGAATGTAAAGTAGTATAATCACTAGGGATATCAGTATGGAGATGCCTCAGTAATCTCAGACTATAATTCCATTCAACCTAGATAGTACCCTTCTAGGTACCTTCCTGAAAGAGTTGAAAGCATCACACAAGTGTCGTATATTAACAAAACAACGTAATCCATAATAAAGAAAGTTTTAATCCTTAAAAGAGAAAATTTTGATTATTAAGAAAGTTCAGTTTCAGTGAAGGAGTTTCCTCCTTGTCATTGTAACTAAATGAAGTTAATATGAAATGGAGAGGATACTCAGGCATTGATCAAATTAAAGCAACAGAAAATTCAGGGTTTTTTTGTTTTGTTTTACAGAAACTAGGTTTCCTTAAGTCACTAAAATTTCTGAAAAATTCAGTAGCCAACTTTCTCTACTCATCTCCAATCTTTTGAAAGAGTGCACCAAATTTTAATGTCATATTTCACTATAATGATTTACTACAAATTTAGCTTCAATCAGTTATGGAAAAAAGTATGCTCCTTTTAATTGGGTGTCTTGTGAAAATGAGAGTCTTGAAAATAATGTGGATATAAAAACGTCTGGTAGTAGAATTTATGAAAATGTAATATATTTAACAAACTCCCATTTATCATTTTTGGCCTTTTAAAATGAAATGTATGTTTTGCATGATAGCACTCTGCATACAGCTGTGTTTTTTTAATTTCATGAGAAAAAACAATAGGGAAATATGAAGGAAATAATCAAGAAAAGGGTAGAATTTATTAATGTAGGTAGAGGTAACGCTAACTTTGCACATGAAATAATACATTTACAAACAGACTGCTTTCAGGTGATTGAACAGCTAACTAGATATTTTTCTGCCTTATTTTCTCAATGCAATGTACTACAATGCTCCATCAAAATGCCTGCAGCATTTTAAAATGTACTTTTAATTTCTGTTAGGAACAAAACATGGCATAAATTTTCATTTCTGTAGATTTCTTCACAAGATGTAAAGTAGTCTTCTCATTTACTAGCTATATGAACTTTCACCAGACTTTGAGTATCCCTGTGACTCAGGTTCCTCATCTATAAATGAGAACCAATACCTTACTAAATAATGAGAATTTATGATGCATATGTCTGATGCATACAAATGCTTACAAGCTCTTAAATACACAAACTTGAAGTCACATTATTATAATTATCATCATTATTACTGAATTTTTTATAGCCAGATGATTATTTCTGACTCATTTATAAGAAGAGTGCAGAGGGTAGTGGCGCACACCTGTAATCCCAGCACTTGGGAGGCTGAGGCAGGAGGATTGTTGCAGGTTTGAGAACAGCCTGGGCTACAAAGTGAGCTCAAGTCCACCCTGAACTGCATAGCAAGACCCTGTCTCAAAAAAACAAAACAAACAAACAAACAAAAAAGAAAACAATAAAAATAAGAAGACAAAGAAGAAAAGGAGTAAGTAAATCTGTATATACCACTTCACACCCAGCAGAGGCAAGGAATGCACAAAGAATATGTGTAGTATATATTGTACTATAGAGCTCCTGAGAGCAAGTAGTGTATATTGTCCGTGGTAAGGAACCAAAAGTAAGTGCCTTCTGGATGAAAAAGTAAGGGCATCATGCATAGAGTACTACAACATAGTGTAATGTGAGTTACAGAAAATAAAAAAGAATTGCTTTACTTTTTATATACTTCAGCTTTTCTATTAACTTTATTGCTACAGGTTATATACGCATAATGACCACGTTCATTAGAGAGAGTTTCTACTTGTACTTATTTCTTGGTTCTTTTTGCACCAATACCCTCTCCCCCCTTCAACCCCTCTTCCCCTCCTTATTTACAAAAGCTTTGTTTCCATTTTCTTCCTTCTCTTCATTTTTCTTTTCTCTTCCTTGCTTCCCCTCCCCTATTCCTTATTCCCTCCCCATTTGAATATTTTCTTCCTATTTCCCAGTATCTGTTGCAAATCTTTCTCCTTATTTTCCCTTTCAGTTTTTCTCACCAGAGAAATGATGAGATATTAAAATATGTATGTCTGACTCATTTCACTTTAGAGTATGGGCTCTTTTTTCCCTTCCTTCCTTCCCCTTCCCCCCCCCACCAGTTCCCCTTTCTTTTGAACAATTTTTCCTAGTTCACACCACCTTTTACATATTTTAGTCCTTATTTATACATTTGGTATCTCATGCCAACGAAATGATATGACATTTACACATGTGTGTCTGACTGATTTCACTTGAGTGTATGGTCTCAAGGTTCATCCATTTACCTAGAAATATCTCAGGTTCATCCTTCTTTATGAATGAGTAGTACTGAATTTTGCATAAAAGATACATCCTTTTCATCCATTCCTCAGTTGATGGTCATTTCAGCTGTCTCCAAGATTTAGCTATTAAAAACTTCACTGCTATAAACATTGGTGCACATATACCAATGTGGTGTGATGTTTTTAATTCTTCTGTGAAGCTATCCAAAAGGAGAATAGCTGAATAAAATGGGGTCTCTAATGCTAGTTTTCTGAAGAATCTCCACATTGATTTCCACAGTGTTTGTACCAGTCTACAGTACAACCAACAATTGAGAAGGGTTCCTTTCCCACAACTCCTCCAGCATTTATTATTGGTTGATTTCTTAATAATAGCCACTCTTTCTGGAGTGAGATGGAGTCTCAGCATTGTCTTAATTTGCTTCTCTCAAATGATCAATGTTGTTGAATGTATTTATTTGCCATTTGTATCTCTTCCTCTGAGAAGTGTGTTTTTATCTCAGATGCCCATTTTTGGGTAGGGTCTATAAATTTGGAGCATCTGATTTGTTAAATTCTTTATATGTTCTAGGTATTTGTTCTTTGTCAGAAGGACAACTGGCTCAAATTTTTTCCTACTCTTTGAGTTGTCTTTTCACATTGATAATGTCTTCATTGTGCAAAAGCTTTTTAATAGGATGAGATTCAAGTTGTTGAGTCTTTGTAGTATTTCCCATACAATCAAGGTTTGCTTCATGAGATCTCTGCCTACACCTATGTCTTCAAGAGTTCTACCTAATCTCTCTTCCAGCACATTTAGTGCTTCTGCTTTAATGTTTAGATTTTTGATCCGTTTCAATTTCAGTTTAGTGCACCGTAAGATACGTGGGTCTAGCTTTAGTCTTCAGCATGTGGAAAGCCAGTTTTTCCAGCATCACTTATGAAAGAGGCTATCTTTCTTCCAGTGAATGTGCTTGGCCCTTTCGTCAAAGATAAGGTGGCTCAGTGTGTTTGATCTTGTTTCAGTAGTTTTACCTAGTTTGTGTTCTATGAAGTCCAGTATTTGTTTTAGTATTTAGTTCTTTGATCCACTTTTATTTTATCTTTTTACATAGATAGAGAGATACAAGTCTAGATTTAATCTTCTATGTGTTGATAGCCAATTTTCCCATCACTATTTATTAAAGAGGCTATTTTCTCCCAGTATATGTTTTTGGTCTCTTCATCAAAGATCAAATAGCTGGATTGCCTTGGATTTTTTGGTTCTACTCTGTTCTGTTCCATGGATCCACATGCACGTTCCTGTGTCTGTGCCCTGCTCGTTTTATCACTTTAGCGTTGTAGTGTATCTTCAAGTCCAGAGTCATGATGCATCCTGCTTTATGCTTTTTGCTAAGAATTGCTTTTGCTATTCTAAATCTCTTTGGGTTCCATATGAATCTTAGAATTGTGTTCTTTAGTTCTGTGAGAAATATACCTGATATTTTGATTGGGATTGCATTAAATCTGGAGATGATTTGGAAGCATGATCCTTCTTATTATAATTATTCTATCTGTCCAGGAATAGAGCATATCTTTCCATTTTCTAAAGTTTTCTTTGATCTTCTTTTTCAGAGTACTGTAATTTTCAATGTATAGCTCTTTTATTTCCTTTGCTAGATTGATTCCCAATTATTTCATATTTTAATGCTATTGTGAAAGAAATGGTTTCCCTCATTTTTCTCTCAGTTCATTTGTTGTTATTGTAGATAGGTGCTATTGATTTTTCAGTATTTACATTTTTACAGCTATGCTAATGAATTCAGTTATTAAATCTACATATCTTAGGGCTGGGGATATAGCTCAGTGGCATAAGCGCCTGCCTGGCAACCGCAAGGTCATGAGTTTGATTCCTGGTACAGGACCTGTTGTAATTTTACCCTTTTCATTCGTAATTTCATGATTTTGAGTCATCTCTTTCTTCTTTTTGACAAGGTTGGCTAAAGGTTTGTTAATTTTATTTAATCTTTCAAAGAACCAACTCTGTGATTCACTAATTCTTTGCATTGTTTTATTAGCCTCAATTCCATTAATTTCTTCTCTTATCTGTACAATTCCCTGCTGTGTATGAGTTTTAGGTTTGATTTGTTCTTGTTTTTATAAAATATTTGAGGTTCAACACTTGGTTGTTATTTGAGCATACTCTATTTTCCTGATGTGAGTATTCACTGCTATAAATTTCTGTCCTAAGACCATTTTCACTGCAACCTGTAAATTCCCATATGTTGTATCAGAATGGTCACTTACGTGTAGATACTTTTTCATTTCTTCTTTAATTTCATCTGTGATTCATTGGTTGTTCAGATGGGTGTGATTTCTTTTGCCATAGATTTCCATTTTCATGCACTATGGTCAGATAATATGCACAGGATAATTTCAATTCCTTTACATTTACTTAAGTATGTTCTTTGAGCTAGTATGTGGTCTATTTTGGAGAATGCCCTATTCCTTCTTGGCCTTTTGGTTAAGATCAAGTGGTGAATGTCCTATATGCAGCTGAGAAAAATGTGTATTCTTATGTTGTGGGGTAGAACACTCTATACAGATTTACTAAATCTTTTTGTTCACAGGTTTGTTTTAGTTCTAACATTTCATTGTTGAGTTTTTCATCTAATTGATCTATTTGTGGTGGTAGAATATTAAGGCCTCCCATTGTAATTGTGTTAGTGCTTATTTTATTTTTCATGTCTGTTAATATTTGTTTTATACAGTTGGTTGCACTGGTATTATATATATGTATTATCTCTTCTTCTTGGAGTTTCCCCTTAAGAAGTTTGTAGCTATTTTTTTGTCTCTTTGGATCAGTCATGGCTTGAAGTACACAGTGTCTGCAAATAGAACAGCTAGCTACCTCTACTTTTTCTGGGTTCCTGTTGCATGGAATATTGTTTACCATCTTTTGACTTTTAGTCTATGAATTTCTTTTTGAGTTAGATGTGTTTCTTGTATACAGCATATTATTGGATCTTATTTCTTGATCTGTTCTGCCAGTTTGTTTCTTTTTACTGGTAAATTGAGGCCATTTACATTGATGGTTATAACTGATATGTGTTGACTTCTCATACTATTTTCTCATATTATTTTCTTCTCATACTATTTTCCTGTTGTTGGTATCCTGTTTTTCCCTTCTGTTTAATTGATTGCCCTGCCTGATGGCTTTTTAAAATTGGTGGTTTTGGAATTATGGTCCTCCTGATATTTTTCTAAAATATCATACAGAGCATTTTGGAGAGCTGGTTTGGTGATCATGTATTTCCTCAATTGTTCTTTTTTGTGGAAGTATCTTATTTCTCCACTGATTTTGAAAGACAGTTTTGCAGGGTACATCGATCTGGGTTGGAGGTTGTTTTCTTTTAGAGTTTGAAACTCTTCACTCCAAGCTCTCATTGACTTGAATGTTTGTGTTGAGAAATCTGTGTTATTACAATGGGTTTTCCTTTATAGGTGATTTTTCTTATTTTCTCTTATCACTTTTAATATTCTGTTCTTGTCCTGAATTTCTGAAATCTTCATTATTATATGCCTTGGTATAGATTTATTTTAGGCATGGCTACTCAGAATTCTATATGTCTCACTTAATGTATGTCATATTCTTTGTGTCTGGAAAGTCTTCTGCCATTACTTCTGTTAGGTTTTCATGGTATTTGTGCTATCTCCAGCTTTCGCATAAATTTCCATCACACTTATGCTGTTCTTTCCTTCATCTTGCAGCTGTTGGATTGTTTTTTCCATGGTCTCTTGCCATTTTTAAAATCTTTTCTTTTGTGGTCCCTAACCACAATCCTGTCTTCTAGATATGGTATTCTATCTTCACCTTATTCAATCTGTTCTATATACCTTCAGTGGAATTTTTAATATGCTGGGTATCTATCTTGACCTGTTTCATGGCTTCCATTTCTTTGTTATATTGGGCATTCAGGGTTTCCACCATTTTCCTAAGCTTATCTATTTTTTATCTGTATCTACTCTAGATTCATTGGGCATGTCTTTCATTTCTGTCATTATTTCCTTTTCACATGAGAGATTGTTCTTTCTATACCCATATCCACTTTTTTCACTTCTGCTTCTATGATTTCAGAAAGATTCTGTGGTTGGCTTCTGATTTCCTCTATCTCATTGTGTGCTGGACTTTTCCTGGATGAGTTTGACAGCTGGGTAACATTTTGCTTCTGTGCTTGTCATTTTTTATATTTTATTTTGTTTTACTTTCTGTGTTGGTGCATGTAGATTTCTTAGGATAGTCAGCTTTATCTCTAGTATTGAGGCTTCCATAAGACATGTCTATTCCTCAGGTATGTCTTCTAGGTGTAGATGGTTCTTGGTCTTTTTGTCTAGCCCAAGAACCTACCTTTCCAATGTATTAAGGATAGGAAGTTGATACTGAACTTTGATGATGATCATTGTCTCAGACAATCACAGTAACAATAAAATTGTATCTGATTGCCTTTAAGAGAAACAGTTTCCTGGCATACTGCTGCTGCTGAAGTGGGGACACTGTAGCTTGAGAGGCCAGTAGTTGGTAAATGAGGTGAATCAGTGCTGTGCTGGGGCACACTGACAACAAAACACAAGTGGGCATAGGGGAAGCCATTTTACTCCAATGGGATCAGGGTAAACTCCAGTCACAGAAAAGACCACACCTGATATATGTTTGACATTGCTATGTAACTGTACAACCTGTTGCTATGGTGAAAGGTACCAAATTAATAGTTACCAGTTTGTCAGTCCCTCGACTATGTTTGATGATATTGTAATTGCTAATTGTACTTTAGCCTAGATGTCACACATGTTGTTATCAGTTTGTCTCTCTCATATGACAACATTGGCAAAATGGCGATGAGAACCTCCACTCATCCCACTCACAGAGTAACTTATATGTTCTCTAATTTTAACCACAGAAAAGGAATTTTTAAGATTCATCAGTGAAAGGCATAAGGCAATTTATTAGGCAGAATTTAAAGAGCACACTTAGATACATAGATTCACAAACTGAGTTGAATTAGGGGTCACCTACGTGGTTTCCATTACAGCATCATCTGATGTGTAGAGAGAAATTCCATATATTTGGTGCCAAAAGTATTGAACGAGTGGTATGTGAGGGTAACAAAAACACATTGCTTTTTGTTTCCTAAAAGGAATAAACATAATTTTAACTTTATAATTTTTATTAAGTGTTCTTACAACCAAGCCTCCTCACTTTACTGCATGTTAACTTGTATTTTCAGAGGAATAACCGACTCACACAATCCAGCTGGTGACAGACAGGGTAACTTGACAACATGTACAGTGTCTTATAGCAGCACTAGTTTTTTCCCCCTCATAAACATGTCTTTGATTTTGTTATTTTAATACTGCTTTCCTCACATCTGCCTATCCTATCTAAAGACACTGGAAGTAATTAGTGCATACCAGGATTATCACACCATGCTAAGAACATATTTCTCTCACTGGAATGACTTTATCAATGGGGGCATATGCATTGCCCTCCTCTGGCAAAGGAAAATGTTCTCCTATGAGTATTCTGGTGGACTACATCAGTGGGAAGAACTCTGTGCTTCTTAACACCTGTGGATGTAGTGGACCCTCTCTATCTCTTCAGATCTACTCCCCACTGCCATTTCCAGTGTACAGTATCCCCAGTTGTTGGGCCACTGTGGAGTAGATCACCTAGGGTTCATCCTTTCCGGTTTTCAGCTGATTTGGCCAAAAGAAGGCATGGACAAAGAATTAATGGTAGGGAAGAGAAAGCTTGGGGTAGTAAAATAATGTTTTCCTGTTCATTCTCCCCACAACTATACTTCCCTAACCGCCTTGACCCTACATACACACTCAATGTGAACAAAGACGGCATTTACCCCCATGCCTCCTGGACTATGGCCTCTAAGAGGTGGCCCTTTCATTCATGCCTTCATGTTTCACCAGGTTTTCAGTACATGATGTCCCTTCTGTTCATGGGGGAATAACAAGTCCTGTTACTCATTATCTTGGGTTTCCTCCATCTCACTTTTCAGTTCCTTGGGCCTACCCACACCTCTGTAAGCAGTTTCTTCATTAAAATATGCAATTGAACCATGTGAGTGGAAATCTATTTCACATTTGGACACTGACTGATGAAGTGATCATTCCGTGAATTCAGTATTAACCCTGAATTTTATGTAAAACTTAAATTCATATGCACAGACAACTAATCCACTTAAAGCCATTATTTGTAGAATGAAAGTTGAAGTAAAAGGTGAAAGTATTAAGTCACTGTTTCCAGATGCATTTAATCACAAACTTGTGAGCCGTCCTTTTTATTCTTTCTTTACATATGCTCTCCATGTTTACCACATTCTTTTTTACTTTTCTAAATATTCCTTCATCTTTTATGACATCTTAGTGAATCATAGATCTGTCATTATTATAGAAAACCTCAGTGTCATACAAGATCTAAGAATAGCATTCTTAGTAATATGAATTATATAATTTTCTGTGTCTCTCAGAACCATGTGATTACATACATCAGCTAATGCAAGTAGTCAGAAGACCACCCATGACTTCCAATTTTTCAGACAGTAACTTCTGCTTGTGAACTGCCTACACATATCTACAATATGCATTTCTGGAAATAACATTAGTTAAAAGTGGCTATAAATTATTTAGACATAAAATATTTTATAATTCAAATTTCTGATATTTGAACTTGTGGAAGCTATGGTCAGTTAATTAGAAAAACAGTGGCTTACTTTTAGTACATTATTTTTTGTTCATGGATTTGTTCCTCAATTTTCTGTGTGAATTTAATACTACTTTAGAAAATGTGTGCCCTGTAGAGATTTTAGCAATAAATAATTTCAATAACATAAGGAATCTTAAACTATTGTTGTTCATACATTTTCTTCAAAATGCTTCAAGACTTCTCAGAAAAGGGATAGAGGACATTATCCTGAAGTTGGACTAAAAAATTGAATTTCCTTCCCAACTCCCTGCTTAAGTATAATATTGCATAATAAACAACTGCTCTAGCCCAATATTATCACTGAGACAGTTGTTAAGGATTTGTTAGGATCATTTCCACTTTTGAATCCTATATTCTACCTACAAATTGACATTTTTCTCTTTCCCACCCAAGGAAGATAACACAGAGCATTCTAGTTTCTCATGAAAGGAAGTTTTCAGTTCATAGTGTGATAGATGATTTTGACACAGTACCTCTGTTGTTCACTGCTCTCCTATGAAAAAACAAACATGGTGGAAGCCATTTCCCAGATTCTTTCAAAAATAAGCACAGGGTCTACTAAAGGAATAAAATACATCCTTAATGATAATGAAATTTTCATCAAACACAAACTGTATAATTTTATTTAACTCTCAAAAGTAAATTATTTAAAATCCTGACATTTAGTTAGTCACTCACCTTATGGAAATGAGTCGCAAAGAGGAAAACAGCCTTTGTCTTATTTATCAAGCAGAATAAGACCCTCTGTGGGGAACAAAACTTAGAAGATCAAAGTCGTATGTAAGAGTTGTTTTATGAGTGCTAAAATTAATCAAATATAAAAGATTATTAATAATGAGATGATCAAATTCATTTATAGTTACCATGCCTTTTTTTCACTTTTTAGTAGTTTCAGATTTTATCTTGCCCTAAACTTTAGCAGGATATTTGGTGTGGATGCTGGCTTGGGAAAATATACACGCTTAGAAATATCTGTGTTTTCCAGGGGCTGAGCATCTATCCAAATGTTAATAATTATTTGATATAAGGTTTAGATTTATTTCCTTTCTAATATCTCCTTAGTCCCAGAAATGGATAATAATTCATTTGTTTAATCTAAAAAATGCTGGAGCATCTTAATTAAATATACTCAGTTATGCTATAGAAATATATTTCAATAACTCTACCTAACACAAGGGATTGTAAAGCCTTCAATAAGCAGAGGATGACTTTAGATCAGGTTTGTGCTCAGCCTATAATTCCACAGAATTTCATGATTTTTTTTTCTCAAATGTAGGTCTAACTTACTGGTGTCTTTAATAGCTCCCAACGCTTATTGCAAGAGCCTCTGTTCTTCCCTGTAGTCTGTTTTATTTCTCTTTTCTATTTTAGGTTCCCTCTTTTTCTGATTTTTCCAATAGAAATGAGTCATGTCTTGGTGGAACTGATGTCCTCTCAGCTATGGAAAAGTAAATAGAAGTAAATCCTGGGTTAAACGTTTCTGCTGAGTGGAGTTATGTAACTGTCACTTCATTCTCCAGCACAGGCACAAGGGTAGGAATTCACCAGAATGTTGGGAGAAGGGCTTGAAGTTTTTATGATGGGATCCAGGGGAGAAGGAACTGATGGAAAGAAACAGATTATTGCAGAGTACCTATCCTTTGCCTAATCACTTGGAGTAACTTTGCCTTTCTTTCTTTCTTTCTTTCTTTCTTTCTTTCTTTCTTTCTTTCTTTCTTTCTTTCTTTCTTTCTTCCTTTCTTTCTTTTTTTCTTTCTTTCTTTTTTTGCTACCGGGAATCCAACTCAGGACCTTGCACTTGCCAGGTAGGTGCTTATGCCACTGAGCTATATCCTTGGCCCCAAGAGAATCACCATGAGTTTGAGGCCAGCCTGGGTTTCTTTTTTTTTTTTTTTTGTACCAGAAATTGAACCCTTCTTTAAGAAAAATAGCTGAAGGCTAGAAGCATGGTTGCTCTTTCAAAGGGACAGGCAGAAGAAATATCGCTGTGTCTGGACTAAAGTGACATAAGAGAGTGCAGAGATTGAGAGAGGTAATGCTGAACTCAGTACATCTTTAACTCTTCCAGGATGGACAGATTGGATGCATTCCTAAATGATCTCCTGAGAGTACACATGAATCTTGTTACAGTCTTCTCAGTGTAAGCCCTACCGACAACCATATTGGTTCTACACTTATGTCATCATCAAACAGGAGGCAGAACAGCAAGAGAAGCAGTACAGACCCAACAAGAGCTTGAGTTCCTACAGTGCACCTCCATTAGCTACCAGATATACCTAAAAATACTATCTGGAATTTGGACATGGAGTTGGAAAGAAGACTACAAAGTTAAGGTTATTGAGATTATCATTATTTCTTTCATGGGCATCTATAGGATAGGATAGTTAATATTCAGGTAATAATCATCCATGAACAAAGGCAGCCCACAGTTGGCAAGGATAACTAGGGTATTTCTACATAAAAATTACTTGGAGCTTTAAAACCTTTGCTCAAACATTTATTGTGTTTTCAATTTATCTGTTGCAAAACAAATTGACAGAAACTGAGTACTTCAGTTTTTACAAAGACAATCATAGCAAATTTTTCAGATTTTGAGTAGCTACGAAAGCAGCCTGAAGTCTTTGCAAGCCAGCTCTCAGTCACCAGGACAGCCCTGTTGTCCTCCTCGTGAGTCCAAAGCTAGTCTGGTCTGGGCACTGGAATGCACAGACAGGGCAGCACAAGAGTAAGCCCTGCCACTGGGCTCTGGGCCACCCACATTATAGTCACTGGCCAGCCTCCTGCATTCAGGGCGTGGCTCCATGGAGCTGGACTCTCGGCCAGCCCTGCTCCCAGGAGGCCTCCCCTTCCCAGCTGCTCCATTCCGCCTCAGGGGATTTGTGGTCTTGTGGCTGACCTGTCCATGTGAGCTGGGTCAGCCAGACAGACACAGGTCATGTGCACATAGTCAGAGCCAGAATAACTTATACGTCACACAGAAAATAAAAATAAAAAGCAGGAAGTAAAGATGGATGTTTACTTCGGGCACAATTCTTTAATCAGGAAGTTCTGCTCAGAGGAAAACAATTTCATTAGTAAAAAAGTCTTCCTTACTGAAAGCTTGGACATCACCCACACCTCCCCGGCAAGGCACTGCTTGACAGATTTAGATAAAGAATGGAATAATGAACTCAATATTATCCTTTCTGCTGAGTGGAGTTATATAACTGTCACTCCATTCTCGAGCACTCTTGGGCAAGGACAAAGAGTAGGAATTCAGTGGAATGTTGGGAGAAGAGCTTCAAGTTTTTGTGATGGGATCAAGTGGAGAACAAACTGATGGAAAGAAGCAGATTATTGCAGAGTATCTATCCTTTGTTTAAAAGCCAGCAAATAAAATAAAAGGGAGTTTATTGCATGCTATTTAATAGGGCATAACTATATGTGTACATCATCAATATTGTCACTAGGATGCAATGTTGAAGAACCCATTTCCTAGAAGCAGACTCCCAGAATTTAAATTTTATCTCCACCATATTCTCTCAAGGCTCTCTTTGCCTACCTGTAAACTATACAAAAAGGCATTAATCTTACATGTTTTTATGATTATTAAAGCAATTAATGTAGAATGCATGAAATACAGTCTATAGATAGAGAATGATTTGAAAAAGTTAGTGATTATTATCTTCAAAGCAAAGAAATATGCTTCAGAATCTAAAAATGGTTTCCCTGCTGCCAGCCCCAAACCAGAATAGAGTCTTTCTCATATTATCTAAAAAGAAAAAAAAACAGACATCACAAGTTCATTTTTGTAAGATTTATTTAAATCATGTACAGAGGGAAAAGCTGTGACATTTTGAAAAGTTTCTCTTGAGCAGGGTTCACAGGCAAGGACTTTGCAATTCCTCTTAAGCATAGATTGCTGGGTGTTGTCATAAACTGAAGCAAATGTTCATCTGCCATTGCTCAGGAATAGTAGCTTATGACAAACAAGACCTTGAAATCTTCACATGGTGATGGTTGTAAATCTGGAAACGGAAAATTAAGCAAAATCTGAAAAGCAGATGTCAGTTCTAAATCAGGGGCCAGTACAAGACCTCACAGAAAGATAGAATGACTCACAGTCCTGAGCTTCCTGGTACAATGAACAATGTGACTGACTTGTCACCTAATCAAATGCCATTCCAGCACAGTCCATAAGCTAGCCTGGGTTTTCCAATGAGCATCTCAATAGGTGGAGTGAAGCAAGGTGGAAAGATACAGGAAGACGGGAACAATGGGATTATGAAAGTTTTAGGGGTTAAAAAACCTAGAAAACAGGACCAGGGATGTAGCTCGGAGGCACTTGCCTAGTAAGCCTGAGGTCATGAGTTTGATTCCCGGTACCAAAAAATAAAAAATAAAAAATAGGAAACATTTCTGACATTTCTGTAAAATACGTTCTCCGTCTTTGCGTGTCTTTTTACTCTACTGTGCCCTAAAATATTGACATGTGAGGTTTTACTGAACAACATTGGTTGTTTTTGTCCTCTTTAAAAGCACAATTAATTAGTGATTAGATAGACATATAAAATATATCATTTAATATTTTACAGTTATAAGTTAAGGCATGAAGGAACACTTCTGCCTTAATGAATTTTTTCCATAAAATTGCAGCATAAGCTCTCTCTATCGTATGATCATTTTTTTAAGCATTAGAGGTTTGAATGGTTATGGCATGCCAATCACTAGGGGAGACAAACAGACATTATGAAATGACCTTCACGCACATCTACAGTCCAAAGTTAGATGGTCATGTTCTTCTTACTGCATAGACGTTATTTTCATTACATAAATCTTATGGTTTGAATAGTGAATTTATCAGAATCACACCAGTAGATTTGTAAATCCAAATGGAGACCAGACTGAATCCATCCTAAGTACTTGGGCTTCACAATGAAGTTACCCTGCAGGGAAACCCTGAATTGCTGCGGTGAATACTGACTTGGTATGCATGTTAAATACACTTGGGAATCTTTCATAAATCCTGATGCTCAAGCCACACCTAGCACCACTTTGGTGAAAATCTCTGGGGTAGAAATCAGGCATTTGTAATCTTTAATGTGTCCTAAGCAATCCCAAAGTACAAGTGTGAGGGAAACTCTCAAGTATTTCATTGAAACAAAACTTCACAGCTTTGAATTTTGTTCTTTACGTACAATTGTAAAAGAGAATCTATGGTTTTTATAGTCTCCTACTCTCATAAATGGAAAAAAATTGATATGCAAGTTCTTTTCTAACCATTCTCAAAAACTATAAAATGCTCCTAGAAAGACTTAATCCAAATGGTTTCATTGTACTAGCATTTTTTCTTAGTTTTATGGATTAGAGTATTTTAAACATAAGGAAGTGCACAATATTCTACCACACGATGGTTAAGGATTAGATATTTTGGGAAATAAGTCTAAGTCTAATATGTCTAAGTTTTAATCTTGGCTTTATCACTAGGCTTGGGCAACTCATTCTTCTTGTGCCTTGGTTTTATCATGTATAAAATGGGTCAATAATACAAACTAACTTGCAGATCCATGTAAGAATAAATTACATGGAAATATAATAAATAATAAGAAATAAGTGCTATCAAAAATTCAATATTTACCTGTCATCATTATTATTTTGATAATACAAGAATCAGGAAAATAGAGGAATTATGTACCAGGAATAAATATCAGAATGAAGTTTTATCCATCCCACGCAGACTCATTAATGAATTAATGACCAATTTACATCTTGCATGCCCTCTTCCAATTTGAAAGATAATTTTTTCTGATCAGAACTAGGAATTTCATTTATTTTCAGTAAAAGAAATCTTGCTGCAAGAGTTTTTTTATTTTATCACTGAAGTCTAACTTGTCACTGAAAATGAGCATAGTAATCGGTCCCAATCAATTCTTCTGACCTGTGATTATTACTGTTTTGTTGTCTTAATGCAGAATTAGAGCAATTCTGCTCTACTCTTCAGTAAGCACGGTAATAAGACAAGTTTTAAGTCTGGTGTAGCATATGGAACTTACATCTATTTCTACCTATGTCATTTTATGGGTTGTTTCCCACCAGGATCAAAATTCAGGAGCTGACATTCGCAAACCTCTTTCCAACTTACATATAAATGCACCTTGCTGAGGGTACAGTGATGAGGTTTCTAGCTTTCCAGGGTGCATTCAACAGAACCTAAGCTCTCAGCTGACACGTTCACATTCATATCATAACCTAACAAGGCTTTTCAATTTACTGAACACTATAACACATATATTTGGCAGCTTTACTCTCCTTTCTTCTGCTTTTATTTTTCCTTATAGATCATAGCCAAAAGGTCATAGACTTTTATTTTGTTGATTGACACAGTGTTTTCTATACATCTTTTCTTATCTCTCTGCTGCAGCATATTTTGCTGAAACTGTTTAGTTTCTTGCTTTCCATATTTCTTTCAACATATGCTGCTCCATTTTACTGTTGAGGAGTATACCTTTCAGAGATGGCTAAGAGAATCTGAAAAGAGTGTGCAAATTGATGTTCACCTACAAGAATGATTAGTTGACCCCGTTTTAAAAATTGAGGGAAATAATCAACATTGCAACAAAGAAACAATTATTCACAGAAGACTGGCTAAATTCTAAAAGCTGTCCTCACATTTTTGAGTAGAAATGAATTGGTAAACTACAGAGTTTATGTGAAGGGGGAATAAATGTAGAGGTACACGATCTAAATAGAGAATATTTCATAATCAAATGTGCTGTATTCTAAACCTATTTGCTGAGGCACAGCTGATAAATTATTGTTTGTCTAGAAAGTCAAGGCCAAGTCAGCCTACCCAGAGTTATGGCAAAGCCTGACTGATATCTTTTCAGTGTGGGCTCAATCAGAGGTTTTTTTCAAAGCAAGGTAGAAATAAAGTTTCTTATTACTGTGAAACCAGCCACTTGGCATTGGGTGCATTTGTTACACATCCTAAATACAGTGCACAGGAGTAAATTGTGCATATTTGGAAAACACATTAAGCATGAAATGGACTTCAGTGCACTAAAATGTTCCAATAGTCCTAAACACTTCATATAACATCTAAATTTCCCCAGTCCCACACACAGTGAGGAGTATAAGTAGTTTACACATTTAGATGAGAAATATTTATATGAGACATTATTCCCATTGTTACATATGAAGTAGAGGTTCTCCCAATTTTTGTATGTACAAAGCATTTGTACATTTGAATGTATATAATATATGTCCAATACTATGAGAAGTCTTAGCTATTCCTATTGGTTATACAGCAGACATTGATCATCCTACACTAAACTATTAGTTATTTGTGGTTTGTACTACATAATTAGGACCCAACACTTTTACATTTAAAAGCAAAGATATATATATATTATACCTAAATAGAAGTAAAGTGTTTTATATCAAGCTTATTATGCTACAGTGTAAGAGGCTAAAGCCCATACCAGATGTGAGGAAGAAAATCTGGAAACCTGGAGGTCTTGAAATATTCTGAGTTATTTGAACTATTTAGAAGAGCTATTCAGAACCTCAGCTGCCAAACACTATATGTCATAACATCAACCTCTTTTCCTCAAAGAACTGTGAAATTAAAATAAGCGAGCACATTTTCTAAAATGCATGGAGTTAGCAACATTATTACTTCTATTCATACACTTTCCCACTGCTTCATCAAAAAAGTAGAGTCATAATTGTCTAATATTACACCCACCTTAAGATTTTGTGAAACTATCCATTTTTTTAAAATGCAGTTTACTTAGCTTATTCATATTAATTTATATACTCCTTTCTCACATGGTGTGGTCAGAAATTAAGTACGGATATATGTTTTTCCCAGTCTCCATATGAGCTAAGATTCTAACAGTTACCTACAAAGAAAAGTATTTCTGCATGGAAACTTGACCTCAGAGTCAGAGCTTGATTACTTCCTAATCAAAATTTTGGCCGAATTTGCTTCCTTAAAGTAAATAGAAAAACATGGATCAAAGGAGCACAATTGATAGTAATTAGTTCTTAAGATTTGGGAGATATGCTTGGGAAGACACTCTCCCACTAGCACACACACAAAAAATCAGTGTTTACTATATTACATTCCAAATATATGGTTAGTCTATTCTAATTTGACTATCCTAAGTCCACAAGAGATTTATTACAATACACAATATTTTATCATTAGTGCCCACATTTGACAATTTGATTAATTGCTCTGCAGTTTCATTCATCTTTAAGAACTTCCTGAAAGGGAACTTATTGTGCACTTTCACAGTAGATCCCCACCTCCACCCCAGGGTTTTCAGTAATGAGGCAGTAGTTGAAAACAGATACAGATTTCAAATATACTAATAAAGCCACACAGATGGGCATTTATTGTAAATATGTTGGAGATATAAAGCTTTTCTCAAGAAACTTTCCAGTTTACTATATTATATTTCCAGACCTTATTGTGATAACCTAGGGTAACTGACTGCATTGGTAACTCAATGTTTCTATTTATTATTAGAAGAAAGTTCAAACCAGATAATGCCATTTCTAAATGATTATTAGGATGATATAGTTTATTATTAAGTAGTGCTATACAATTTATTGTAGTCATGAGCTATTAAATAACAATTATTACAACAAGACAATTTTGCAATAAGATGGAAACATATTTAAATTATATACATGGATTATACAGAAAAGAACAGGAAAAAGGAATGCTGAATAAAAGGAAACTAGAAAGACATTCTTCTTCTTTTCTGTTATTAAATTTAGTTTTAAGTGATCCATAGAAACATGAAGATTATATATGCTATATTACATAATACCGTGTGATGTTTTGGTACATTGTGTAATATTTAAATAAGGCTAAACTTATCAATTGCTTCAAATATTTATCATTTGCTTAGGTTGAAAGCATTCAATATCCTGTCTTCCAGCTTTTTTGAAACACAGAAAGTTATTGCTATCTACAGTCAACCTACCGTGCAATCAAAACCAGAACTTCTTCCTCCTGTCTGCATGTAACTTATTGAGTAAGATCAAGTTTTCCCCATCAGCTGCTCTCTCCCACCTAACCACCCTCATCTCGGTAACCACCACTCTACTTTCAAGGCCTGTGTTCATCTTTTGAATGTTTCATCTATGAGTTAGCATCCATGCTACTTGCCTTCCTCTGCCTGACTTATTTCACTTCACATACTCATCCCCAGACTTATCCAAGTTGTCACAAATGACAGGATTTCATCCTTTATATACATCTGAGGAGCATTCCATTGTGTATACATACCACATTTTCATTATCCCTTTATTAACTAGTGGAAACTTATTTGTTTCCATTTCCTGGCTATCATAAATATTGTTGTGATAAACATAGAAACACCAATGTTTATTTGAGATACTGATTTCCTTTCTATTAGATGCACATCCAAGAATGGAAAATTAGATCATATGGTAATTAAATTTTTAATTTTTGAAGAGCTCCTATGTGGTTGACCATAGTGACCATACTCATTTACATTTTCACCAACAGTGTGCAGCACTTTTCTCCAGCCCTTGTTACCTCCAGTCTTTTTCACAATACTCATTCTGACTGGAGGAAGTAATATTTCATCACAGTTTCAAGTGTATTTCCCTGATGATTACTGATAGTCCACATTTTTTTCATGTATCTTTTGACTACTTGTATGCATTCTTTTGAGATGTGTCTCTTTAGGTCTGCTCCCCATTTTTCATTCCAGTTATTTGATTTTCTTGCTGCTAAGTTTTTGAAGTTCCTAAATACATTCTAAGTACCAACCCCTTTTGAATCATTTGCCTGTGTTCTCTTGAAGCTCATTGGTTTCGTTCAAGCAGATATTTGTACTCTCCATCTGAATATTCTTCTGTGCTGATTGTCATTTGGTCACTTTCTGGCTTCTTGTTTTGATTGTTGGGTGAGATCGTGGTATTCTGAGCACTCTTGATGTTTGTTGGCTTGCGACATCATACTGATACTGAAAAAAAAATGGGTATTTATTCCAGCCTTCATAATCTTCTAATTATGTCTATTTTTTCAAAAACTTCATGCCTGGTATCAGTGGATGTGGTTCTGGTCTTCAAGTATAAAGCCCAAACTAAATTCCTTTTCCCTCCCACAGGTGTGAGGTGCCTGTCTCCACATCCTGCTCTTTGAATGTGGAAGTGTTATGGAGCTTTTCTGTGTGTACGGCTTGTCCAAAGGTGTCTTTCCTTTCCATTATACCAAAAGCAGGCTCTGTGGTCTCTCCCCTTAATCTGTGCTATCTTCTGGCACTGGATTTGCCTTCCCACCATCCCTCATGATTATAAACAAGAATGGTTTATATCATAATATTTCCAAGAATATTACACTTGTGAAGTTGTACTCATGAGAAAACACAAAACCCTCTAGACAATTCGCAGCACTTCAGGTCTTTAATCAATAGATAGCTAGAATGCCAACTCTCTCAACATAGCTAAAACGTGTAATGTGTTAACAAATTGAGATTAGGAAAGAAATTTGCTTTTTTGGTCTTATATACACACATAGAGAGCAGAGCTGTAATATGAATGTAGACACTTGTACCTTAAAACCTTGTTGACATAATAAACTTGATTGGACATAAATCTAACCATAAGCCAAAACACAGAAACACACTCAAATATAACATCGCTGTTGGGAATCCAATCAGTGTGACAGAATTAGCTCCTACTACTTACTGTACCAGCTTTTGTTCAAAACAACAATCTCTTTAGCCATGCTTCCCTAGGTCAGCAATTGAGGTGGCACTTGGCTTCCTCTTTTATGCCTCAGTTATCACCTGGGGGAGGGAGTGACTGTGATATTATCTGGCATCACTTATATCTCTTTGCTCTCTACCTGGAAAACTAGGCTTACATTGCTCCGTTTAGGATAGTCTCTTATCTGCAGAAGCTGAGCCTGTTTTTATCCAAAAGGTACAGCTGAGTTCCAGGAAGTAAATGCAAGCATGCGAGGTTAGAAGATTATCTTGGAAGGATACAATATCATTAATATAGACCAATGGAAGTCATGTAGCACCCCAAATGCAAGGGGGTAGGAAATAGACTGTATTTATTGATGAGAGGAGCTGAAAAATCATAGTACAAGAAGACATGAACTCTCAAAGTAGTAAAGGGTTATGGTCATTATTATAATCCATTAACCTATAATTGAGAGAGTAGATTGGTTCTTATTGTGATGACTTGCTGATAGCCTGATATTTCTCTGGTTGTAAGCATTAAGCATTCTTACAGATTTTACTGGGTTGTCAGAACCAAATATCTGGGTGTAGATGCTAGTCCACCTTCAATGATATCAAGGGAATAGATGTTATTATATCATAATCTATGATGCTATATTTCTGACTTGTTAGAATCCTAAGCAGAGCTATTAAACAGTATCATACAGACTTCAGAAAATAACTGCACATTACCTACATGGCAAGCTCTGACAGATATCCTAACAATGTCCAAAATGTAAAGTCAGAACTATGAAATATGCTAGAACAGGTTCTAAGCCAAAACACTGGGGGATGCAGTGGGCTTGGATAAGGTGCCTGACCCTGGGCTCTGGGTGAGATTAAAATAATGTAGTAAGGGCTGTTATAGGATCCTCATGTTCAGGTGAAAAATCTGATCCATGTCTGTATAATGGTTTGACATTAAAACCAAGACTATCAGATATTCAAAGCATGACCTAAGATAGGATGAAGGTTCCTAAATCTGTGCTTACAATGTATCTGGGAACTATCACATTCTGCAGGATGTCTCACTATAGGAATTTCTTACTGTAGTGTGATGGAGACCATTATGAAGTATCCCCGAGCAGGACCTAGATTAACCAATTGGCTTTGTATGTTTACTTGTGAATCTGTCCAAAGCCTAGACTGCTTGCCAGGAAGTGGGAGATGGACTCATAGTAAGTGAGCATCTGTGAGTCACTAATCCCCACTAAAACCTGTAATAGTAGATGAAGCCAGAAAGCCTCAAAGGTTAAAACAAGATCATAGCCAAGGACATCTGCATCAGATCTCAACTAGGTAAAGACTATAGCCTCAGGCATCTCACTCCTGGGTGGATTAATTTAATCCTTATTAAAGATTAATTTAATACTTTCCTTTGAGAAGTTCTTTAGTAATTCTGATCTTCTTAAACACACCCCTCCCTTCTTCTGATAAACAAACAAATACAGGTCACCCAGAGAAGGTCTTGGTTTTATCCCCAAGAGAATCTCAAATTCTGTGAGAGGTTCTGATCTTCCTGGAGCCCTGAAATCATACCATTTGCCTCTTTGCATTTAACCTTCACTGTACACTTGAGAGATTGTGGACATGACCAGTCCACAATAACTAAGGGATATTATTAACCCAATCAATGTGAATGGAGAACTTCTTTAGTAAGTAAAAATACATAGGTGATGCTAGTTGTACACCACTGGTCATCTAGGGGGAAACAAACTATAAAAGGATTGACTCTGCTTACTGCTCTGCAAACCCGTTACAATTGACTAACCTTAAAACATTAGAAGAATACCAGTGAGTTCTGCATTCATGCTTGGAGAGGAGACGCCCCTGTTGGAACTGTGCTTTTGCCTGTCATGAGCAGACACAGCAAGAAGGAGCCTCTAGGTCTGAGACTTATATTGTTGAGGATAACATCATTATAAGAATATTGGGGCAAGAGTGTTGTAAAGGATTAGGATACTTGATATGTTTCAAGAATGTTTTATCTGCTGGGCGTCCTGGCACAAGCCTGTAATCCCAGCACTTGGGAAGCTGAAGCAAGAGAATTGTTGCAAGTTCAAGGCCAACCTGGGCTACAAAGCGAGCTCAAGGCCAGCCTGAACTGCATAATGAGACCCTGTCTTAAAAAGACAAAAGATAATATGTTTTGTCTGTGCACTTAATTTATGTTCAGGCATTTAATAAAAAGAGAGGTTTCATATTGATTTTTATGTTGCCAATATTGTATCATTTGAGATATTTTTGTGGCCATAGGTCATCTATATAAGCTCTTTTGGACAATATTCCTGAGCATGAGGTCAAGTGAAAAATAGAACAGGAAGAGGATTTTTGGCTCAGATTGTGTGTGAAAATAGAATAGCACTGGGAATAGAGAAGGAGCCACATCTTACTCTATTTCCACTTCAGTCCCTAAAAGAGAACTTTTGCCAATAATTCCACATTGAGAAGGTGTTCACAATGTCATCCTATAAGATGATCCTCCCCAAGGGAGGAAGTGGTCACTGGCTTGTTTTACCAGTGACTTCTAGGGCTGGGGATATATCTCAGTGGCATAAGCACCTGCCTGGCAAGCACAAGGTCCTGAGTTCGATTTGTGGTACCAACAAAAAAAGAAAACATTAGAAGAATACCAGTGAGTTCTGCAGAAGCAATGCTGACTATGCTTAGCCTGTCTCCTCTAATGGTCTTCTAGAGCTAAAGCAAGGTAGATCTTGCACTTACAGTGTGCATGCCAGGGGCAGGCAAAAGATACATCCAGCGTTCTGCCCTGTCTCACCTTCCTATCTAACATGCAGTGAGATGGGCTGGGGATTTAGCTCAGCGGCACAGCGTCTGCCTGGCAAACGCAAGGTCGTGAGTTTGATTCCCGGTACCGGAAAAAAAAAAAAAAAAAAAAGTGAGATAACATGTAGTGAGGAAGTAAGTAATCTCCACTGTATGAACTCATCCCAACCATATGAAGAAAATGTAGCAAACCTTTAAAGGAAACAATACTATGTATATTTATATGTGTATGTATGTATGTATGTATGTACTCATGAATATTAAGCCACTTTATCAATTAAGCTTATTTATCACTTAAATAGATTCTTTACTTTAGGAAATACTTTTATAAGTCCTAAGGTTATAAAAGAATACTTAGTGAATATATTTATATAAGTGTTAAGGAACATGAGAATTTTAATTTAATAAAGCAAAGGAAAAAACACCTCTCACTTCACAATTTGCTCTTGTCACTTAAAATCTCTTTTCTTACTTTGTAAAAAGAAATAACAATTGCCTTACCAAAAAACAGTTATTACAAGGCTTAGGGGAATTGAAAAGAATTAAATCTTTATATTAAATTCAAAAACCATGCAATTATTTTACTTGCTTTTATTAAAAACTAAATACTCTTAGAACAGGGGCCCAAACTTTTCTCTTCAGATATTCATAAAATTATGAACCATAGAGAAATCAGATTGCAACTCACTAAACTTACCTAGAAAATCACATGCTATTAAAAAGTTATACTTGCATCCAAGCTCGAATAACAGCTGCAAATGTTTTCATTCCATTACTGAATAAATTGCCTAATGTGTTCACATCAACACGCAGAAAGGCCATGGCACTTTTGAGGTTTGAGAGTAGAGATCCTAGAAACAGAGCATCTGAGCTCAAATTCCTAGGTAGTTGTGTGTTCTGAGCAAGCTGAGCAACCATCTATGATTTAATTTACTCATTGTTATGGTTTGTGTCTGGGTGTCACCTCAAAGCCACATGCAATCATGGGGCAGGTTTCTAGAGCTTATGATTGATTCATGGGTGTGAGTGCTACACAGCCCTGGGGCAGGTAGTTTGCATACAGTGTAAAGGAGGGAAAGAGGCTGCTTGCCACCACTCCTGCCCTTTTGCTGCTGTTGTTTTGCTGTCTTCCTCCCCTATGAACTGTTGCCCTCTGCCATGTGCCACTCTGCTTTGGAGCCAGCCAAGTATGGACTGAAACCTCCACAAACTGAGAGCTAAATAAAGCTTTCCTTCCTGAATTCTGGGTGTCAGGTATTTTGTCTCAGCAACGAGAACAAAGTAGCCAAGACACTCATCTATAAAATAATATGTACTTCACTGCAGAGTTGAATGTAATAAATATACATTCAGTGCAGTACCTAGCACAGAGCACACAACTATTATTGTACAAAAAAGGTGTTTACCATTTTCATTGATTCCAAAGTGCTGTAAATATGTTTGAAATGCTAACATTGTAGTTCTTACACATTTATTCCAAATCCAAACTCAAGTCAGAATCAGGCAATCAAAAAAAATCAAAAACTTTACCAAAATATAAAAATAAAATGAGTACAGCCATTTAGAGTATCACTTATTCTCCAGGAATATTTATTTCTCCAAGTAAAACAATTAATTTTTTTCACTGCTTTACCATTTTTAAAATTATATAATTCAACTGCATAGCTTGTTAGGCAATGTATAGGCCTATCTTTAGATATTGCAGTGAATTGCTAAATCACAAGTCTATTTATCAGTTCTCTTGTGTATTTTCATCACACACAGTAGATTTATGAACTCCTTGGTGGCAACCAAACCCTCCTGAAAAATCCTAGAAGATCCAAGCATTTAAAAGTAATCACATTAGCACACTGACTGTTAGTAAAAGACCTCTGCCAGTTTAACAGCATGCAATGGCAAGGACTGGTAAGACAGAAAAAAGAGAGAGAACCAAGCCTCAAATATTCTTTTCTCCCTTTTTAAAAATTATTTTTATTTTAAACACAGTAGTAAAAGAAAGAAAAAAAAGAACAATAGCAGCATACCAGCATTGCATACGTAAACAAAATAAAGCAAGAACATTAAAAATGATACAGGGTTTCTAGACAAAATGATAGAAATTAACAGTGATTTTTATATGACATTTTGTTATCTCCAACTACATTGCTGAGTCTTTCTCCTTGTTTAAAGAATGTTTTTATCATAATTATTAATATGTATGATTCTATGTGCAAATTTTCCCAACAAGATTTTAGCTAAAGATTTAGGTTTTGTATATATATAAATATAAATATATATATATATATAACAGACTCTACACTATTTCATAGTTTCCAAATTTATTCTTAGAAAACCAGAACAAGCTTTAACAAGTACTTCATTACCATCTGCAAAGTTCACCTGGAAACCTGAATGAGTGGGTGAGTTCATAACCTTTTATCTCACAATCAGGATTGAATAATTACTATAATAATCCCACACTTAAAATACTCCACACCTTTAGGTTCAACTCAAATAATCTTTTTGAATTTAAAAATAGCTCTAACATAATAGAATTTTGAAAATCAAGTCAAATATTATACTATAATGATGATTATACTTCATTAATCTACTTGGAGGGACATAAACGCTGATGGCAGCCTCACATGGCTTTTTATCTGTGTGCATTCTTTGTTTTTCTACCTGTTCTTATTAGAAGACCTGTTGTATTGGAATAGTGCTCCACCTTTAAAAACTTAGTTAGCTTTAATTTCCAGTAATGACCAGACCTCTAAGTATAGTCTTACTAGAGATTAGAGCTTAAATATATAAATTGTGAAAGGGTATAATTTAGTCCATAACTGTATCTCTTATAGAAGATAAATCATCAACCTTTATTAAAAATAAACTCATTTATTTTATCTTAATTTATAAATCTAAATGGGAATTTATACCATCAGAGTTATAATGAAGCCGGAAACTCAAGATGTATTACAACTAACAAAAGGTAATCAAGCATGAAGACACAGGAATAGAAAAGAAAGCTAATAACTCTCAATAAATATTTTTAATTGGATGTACAAAGACACTGTAGCTAAATAATTAAAATAATAAAAAGGTGAGAGGATGTAAACATGTGAACGCTAGACTTAAAGCAGCAGGTATGTCAAGGGAGAGGGAAAATTATCCTAGCTAAGTTAGTCACTTTTCTCATCACTGGGAAAAATACCTGATATCTGCAACTTAATGGAGGAAAGGTTTACTTTGGCTCACAGTTTGTGGAGGGTTCAGTCCATGGTTGACTGGCTCCAAGGCAGGGCGGCATGCAGAGGGGCACTGCAGAGGAGCAGCTGCTCACTGCACTGCGTTGCAGACAGAAAGCATCCATAAAAGTTCTTACTAACTCTTATTAATAGGACAAACTTGTAGACTTGTGTCAAAAACACATGCACAAAGAAAAAAACAAAGCCCGTAACCATGGAAAAGGGCCATCCTAAGTAACAAGTGAGTTTGCTTCTGTGATTTACCGCTGAAAAAGGAAAACACTTCACCAATGTGACACTTTGCTCAGAGGAAATATTGGATGGAGTAAGAAAACCACAGAGCAGGGAATTAGTTTAACAGACAGAACTGGGACGTGAAATGACTGACTTCATAAAATTACAGCTAGAGAGCGGGATAAAGAATTCGGCAATGTGGTCAGTTATAAATTTAGGTTGCAAGTGTGTAGTTCACCTTAGGAATGGGGCTTCTGATGATAGGAAATAAGATTAGAATCTAAAAAGAACCAAAAAACCCAAACATCTTGAAAAGTTTAAATACTTGGGACACAATGTTGATTTAGTTGGGGTTTTTAGGGGGTGGTGTTTCTGTTTTTGTTTTTCCACATAAAACAGAAGCATGAAGTGTGAGGTTCAGGCATGAAATTTAGTGAAACGGCTTTCTAACAACTGATTAAATCTGACTAATCGTTATTTTAAACAAAATGTTTCTGCTCTGTATTCAATAAATCAGGAGCATAAGGTTTGTTGCAGACTGAAATTTTAAAAGTAGACCCTCAATATTAAATTTAAATTATAATATTATTTCTACAAGAGCCTTGCAAAAATACTGCCATTTAAATAGATGTCATCTAAAAATGTATTATATAATAGTTTAAAGACATATTTTCCACTATGATGCCAAAAATCTTGTTCTTTAGTTTAACACTAATCTAATAAAGAGCAGTTCAACTGGTAAAAAGAAAAAAAGAAATAGGAGAAATAGAAAAGGAGGAAGAAAAAAGAAAAAACAGTAGGAAGAACAAGAAAGCTTACTGAGTTAAAAGCAAAAAGAATATAAAGGAGATGCCAAGTAGTGAGAAGATAAATGTATAAATATCACTAAGTTTGTAGGTTACTTGTTCCAGTGTCAAGCCTAGATCAAAAACACTTATGTTGCTTTAAATTTTAGCTGACATTAATTAGAAAGAAAAATAAGACAGAACGAAGCCAGCATGGAGAGGGGAAAATGGAAAGAAGAGCAAAAGGGAGAGAAAACTAAAGTGTTTGACTTAAAAAAAGCAAATGTTTTTTATTTACTTGGAAATTCTGGATGAAGTTAGAAGGTCGTTGTCTTTGAAGATACTGCACTTTCACTAAGCATAGCATAAAAACAACTTGCTAAATTTTTCTGATTACATCCCACAGAAACTTTTCACAGCCTCATATGTCTTAACAGAAATGGAATTTAGAAACGCTTTAGGCTGAAGATAGAGCTTAGCAGCACAGCACCTGCCTAGCAAGCACAAAGTCCTGAGTTCAATTCTTGGTACAAAAAAAAGAAAGAAAAGAACCTTCTTTGAGATAGTTTACCACTCCCCTTGGCCCTACGAAATCTCAGTGACAATTTAAAATTAAATGATACCTTCCCTCATCCTCTCCAAACTTCTTTTATTTAAAAAAATTTATAGCAAAACAATAAGAGAATAACAATAATTAATACCCTGTGTATCATTATCTTCAAAGTAGTTACTCAGAGTCCAAAACATTGACAAAAATGATTCTCTCTTCAAAGAAGAAACAAATATTAGCACAAAACTTTTCTTTCCAATGAAATAAGAGAAACTAATAGTAGAAATGAAACAAGTAACCATATACATTAAAATATTTTTGAAACAACAGAACCATTAATTTTAGGAAGCATCTGAAATTCTCATTTCTTATTTATCTGTTTCCATGTTGCCCCTCATTTGCATATATATGTTCTCATGTGAAGGAAATCATGTGATATTTAAATGTGTATCTGACTTATTTCACTTAACAGTGTGTTCTCAAGTTGCATGCATTTACCTACAAATTCCTAAAGTTTATCTTTTTATGGCAGCATAATACTCCATTGTACATAAATTTGGGGTTCTATATGCCTCATTTACTGTATGTCAAATTATTTTTCCATGTCTGGAAAGTTATTTTTATGGCTTTTATGTTGTCTTCTAATTTCTTGTTAATTCTAAGTACCTTTACCTTAGTCTTGAGTCATCTAGCTGTTATATCTATTTTTCATGCTGTCTTATTGTTTTTAAGATATCATTAATTCATCATAACTTCAGTCTTGTACTATAGATCTGACACTCTGTCTTCACATTAGTAGCTTCTGCAGCCCATATTTTCAATAGGATTCTTAATCTCCTAAAGCCTGGGATATAGCTTTGTGGCACAGAATCAGCCTGCCATGCGAGGTCATGAGTTTGATTTCTGGTACAAAAAAAAGTCCTAGATTTCTGTTTGGAACTTCTATGGACTGCCATTCTTTACTACCCTGAGTATTCATGTTTTCCTTCTTTTTCTTTAGCTTCACTAAATTTTTATTAGTGTCTCCTCTAGATTCAATCATTTTGCATTAGGGTCATTATCAGATTGCTTATGCCATCTTTAAATTTGCCAAGCATTTTATTGAACTATTTTACCTCCATTGATAACATCTCAGACATATTTTTCTGAGTAGCTGTGATCTCTTCCCCTTCAATACCCCCAGAACAAGTTTTGGGGGAGCTGGGAGTTTCTGGAGGCATTATACGGCCTTGTCTTTTCATATTTCTATTTTTTGTTTCATTGTTTTCCTGTGCTGGGATATGAGGCTTCTTTGGCCCAGTGACCAGCTCTTCCAGAGTGAGTCACAATGGTCCCTATGACCCCTGGACAATCTAGATATTGGCATACAGAGAAAACCAGTTGACAGTACTAACTAGGGCATGTTGGCTATAGTAGTAAAGTCAGAAACAATAGTAGTGTCAAATATCAACTGGGTACTGAGAAGCCCTAGGAACCACTTGCAAGGTGCTCTTAGACAGAGCAAAGAGGTCTATTTTAGGTAAACACTTAGGGAACTCAAATATTAACCAATAGTAGCTCAGACCAGTAATTTCTGCTGGATGTAGGCAGTGGCACAAGAACTCAAGTATATGCTGGACTGAGTATGATGTCCTTCAGATCTGCGCCCTCTGAACTGGCCTCCCACCACAGTATACAGGCCCTGTGAGCTTCTTGGCCTAAGCCTGAGCCTCTCAGAGGATCTAGGAGATCCATGTGTAGTTCTTATCCTCTTTCCAAGCTGTCTCCCACGACTGAGTCTCACCTGGTCTCTAGGGTAGGGTAGCACTTCAGTCCTGGAATGAAGCTCTCATCCTGGGTGTTGGTGTCATCTCCAATCAGATCAGTTCGTTAGTTGTCAAGTCTGCCCCCCTGGGTTGTGGAAAACTCAGGAGTAGGGTGGGCTATGATTTGGTAATTTTATCACAGTCCTCTTGCCTCCTGTGCTGAGACTGCACATCCTGGACCACTGGTGATGGAGGCAGAGGTGGGGGACATGCTCGCTGTATGATTGCACCAGCTGTTCCAAAACTTTTATGGTACAATGAATATATCTTTTTGGATACTCTTCTCTATTGGAAAGTCTTCTTTTTCTATTTCCAATTCTTTTTATGTACAGATAATTTCAATTTATTTTTCCAGTTTTTTGATGAGCAAACATACATAAATACATATACATTCATGTTATTCATACAACATTCATTTATATATCTGTACATTATATGCATATATGTACATATACATATATAATATTATACATATATAATGTATGTACATAATGTATGTACATATGTACATATATATGTATATATAATATCTATATACCCATATCTACACATACATATTTAAAGTATTCACTTATATTGAGGTACTAGATACATTCTCTTCCCTAGTTCAATGGCAGAGAAAAAAGGAAAGATTTGAACTGTTTTAAGGTAATGTTTTAGATATAAGGTTGATGACTAGAATGGTTGGTAGATCATTCAAATAGGTAAAAGGATCCTCCCCAAGTGGTCCCTTTTAGATTTTTTAATATCTTTAATATAATCTAATAAGCCTTCAAGACATTTCCTCAAGCGCATAATTACATAAATTACTTTAGGAAAAACTTGCATAACTCACAAGAAATATGTTATTAAATAACCACCTTTCTATAAAAGGTAGAGATTTTTTATCATAAAAAATAATGCCACACTCTGCTTTCTTTCCTTTTTTTTTTTTTTTTTTTTTTGTCAAATACTGTTACAGCCGGATATAGCTCAGTGGCACAAGTACCTGCAGGCCCAAGGTCCTGGTTTGATTCCTGGTACCAAAACAAAAAATATATTGTGACCAACTTAGGTTTCATTTCCTTAACATGTACAGTCTAGAGTCACAGGAAATATGTTTTAAAAAATCAAAGCTATCTTCCCCAAAACTCACATGTTTCATGTGAGGCTCTGAGGATAAAACAACTAGGTGAACAATTTTACGAGCTCACAAAGCCTGTTAGCAATCAGCCCGAGCTGTACCCACTGTCTTGACTCCCAATTATATGCTTTTTCCACAGTGAATCATATTTTATACTCAACTATCTGCCAAGAATATCTGCATCGACCAAAGAGATGATCACTGATAAAAGTTGAAGATTATTTTTTTCTTTCTCTGCTGAAGGTAAGGTAAATGCAGGGAAGACTTCAAGTTTCTATAAAAGTTTGAGTTTCACCTAAAAATGTGTCTGTGCCTGTCTTTCGAATTTAAGGTTTGTGACCCAACTTCCCCTGCTCCAGAGAGCTCTTTAAATGAGTTTCTGTACACAGAAGTGAAGGGCCTGTCAGGAATCATCTTTTTGTGGTACATTTGTTTACTTGTTTGATTTCTTCTGCATATTTGCTTTTGTTTTTGCTTCATACCTGCCAAACGACAAAATGAATCAGGGATGAGAGGAACAAGATAAGGAAAGTAGACAGTTCCTTGGCCCAGTCACATAGATTCAGTCTTCTGCAGCAGGAAGAGGCCGGTGTTTAAAAGAAGTTGACAAAATATGTGTGTTGGATTTTGTGGGACTCGATTGGAGAACGGATGTAGCTGCTCTGAACTAAGTCAAACGCAGAATTATAGAGGGCGTTTTTGTTATTTTTTATTAAAATATATTTGAGGCCAGGAGTAGTGGCACACGCCTGCAATCCCAGCACTCAGGAGGCTGAGGCAGGAGTATCGTTGTGAGTTTGAGACCAGCCTGGACTACAAAGCGAGCCCAAGGCCAGCCTGAACTGCATAGTGAGACTCTGTCTCAAAAAGACAACAACCAAAAAACAAAAATAAAATATTTTGAGATACATAGTAAGTACATTCTTTGTAGGGGAATTGGTGCATGCTATCAATTTTTGATCAATTTTATTTCCCCTTCTTCCACTCCTATCCCCTAACTCTCTTTACTCAGGTCTCTTTCCCATCTTCACAAAGACTACTTCCCTGTTTCCTATCATCTGCCTTTTATTTTGCTCTTTAAATTATTTATATTTTGAATCTCTCATATTAGAGAAACATGTAATATCTAACCTTCTATTTCTGATCTATTTCACTGTGTTGTGGTCTCAAAGTAAAACTATTTTCCCATGAATAACTCAGATTTGTCATTCTGTATGGCTGAGTAAGACTGCATGGTAGATATATAACAAATTTTCTTTCTCCGTTTATCCATTGATGGTCATAGGGCCACTTACATAATTTACCTACTGTGAGTTGTAATGTATACCTATGGGTATGCAGGTATCATTGAAATATGATTGTAGCTCCTATGTGAAGATGCCCAGGAAAAGTACAGCTGGGTCAAATGGAATTTCCCTTTTTAGCTGTGTGAGCAATTTCCATACTGATTTTTCAATGGTTATACTTATGTTTCAGCCAGCTGTGTAGAAGGGTTCCATTTTCCCCACAACGTCACCAGCGTTTGCTCTTCCTTGAGTAATAGCCATTCTTATTAGAGTGAGATAGACTTTCAGTGTTATTTTGATTTGCATTTCTCTAATGGTAAAGATGATCTACATTTTCCATGTATGAGTTAGTCATTTGTACTTCTTTCTAAAAATATATATCCATGTCAATTGCCCACATTTTTATTCAGTCTTTTATTTTCGGGTATCTAATAATTTAGAATTCTTTATGTATTCTATATTATGCCTCTGTCCAAGGAGTTGCTGGCAAAATATTTTTTCCATTCTGTAGACTGTCTTTTCACTCTGTTTTTCATTTCCTTTGCTGTGCAGAAGCTTTCCAATTTGATATCCCATTTGTTGATTCTTGGTATTATGTTTTGCACAAATTGGAGTTGTCTTCAAGATATCTTTGTTTATGTCTGTGTCTTTAAGAGTTTTACCAATTTTCTCTTCCAGTAGATTCAGAGGTTCTGTTTTTATATTTGGGTCTTTGAACCACTTTCATTTGATTTTAGAGCAAGTTAAGAGATATGGATTGAGATTCATTACATGTACATAATCAGTTTTCTCAGCACCATATGTTAAAGAGCTATCTTTTTTCAGTGTCTGTTTTTGGCCCGTTTGTTAAAAATCAGATGGCTAAAGGTGGTTGGAGATATGGTTCACTCACACTTTTATGTAGGATTTTCATGTTTTTGTAGTTTGGAAGTCTGCAAAAAACCCAGAAAATTGCAAAACCATTTCTTCAAGGGTAAGAAGCTCCGGTGACAAAGATAAGTGAGAGCTCCCACCCAAAATTGCTTGTGGGTAACAGAAAAAAAGGCCTGAGTCGAAGAATAAAGCAGACTCTGCCTGACGACTCTTCAGGATCACATAATTGGGCAGGCCTCCTTTGAGGACTTTTCACCAATACACATGAAGAGCCTACAGCAGCAGGTGTGGGTAACAGTGAGATCATTCAAAGCTAGTGAATTCTAAGTAACATGCTAATTTGTTACCTCTTAGTTAACAAATCATAATCAAATGCTTAGTCCTGCTTCTCATAGGAAAAGAAAAATGTCAGAGAAATCACACATTTCACAATGATTCCATCGATTGATAAACAATTAAAAATATTTTGGAAAGCATAGGTTTTGATAACATGACGCATATTAATATAGATAAAATGTTAAGTATCTGTTGTCAGCAACTGCATAATATAACCCATGTTTGCCTAAGTGTAGTCTTTGGTCGATAGAAAATTTTCTTTCTAACAATTCTGAATTTAGAAACATTTTGACTTGATTCAGAACTGCTGACAGTAGCTCAAGCATCAACAATATATCTTCTGTAGATGGTTATAAAACAGACATAAATATAAATGCAAGCAAAGTAAAATGCCAACTCAGACTTGCCTGGCACTTTTTAGTATCTTTCTCATGTCTTTCAATGCATTCATCTTCAAAGTGAATTTCCTTTCCATATTTTAACCTTCACAGTTAAAGTCAAGCTTCCCAAAATACTGGGCTGGTGAGACAATTGACTGTGAATATGAATCACTTCTTGAGAAATTTGAATGAAACAGGAAATAAAACTCTAGAATAAGAATGGAATCCTAAGCCCACATGCTTGACTCTCAAAGACACTGGTCAATCCAAGACCTTTCTTGACTCAAGTTCAGCCAGAAGTGCAGATACAGATGTCTATAAATAGCCCTGAGATGAACGAGGATGGAAACTATTCTGCATGTGCTATAAGACAAACCCTAACCCACTCAAATACCTAGACAAGGTCATTGGGAGAAAACACTAAAGAATTTTCCTATGCTCCTTAATTATTAGAGCAAATCCTCTACTTTTCTTTCCTCATTTTAGTTCAAATGTCAGATATTCAGGATGCCTTACCTTTAGCTGACAAAGTATTTTGTTAAAATTTGAGGTAATGTAGTTAAAAGAATTAAAATAGTCTATAATTAAGTAATGAGATTATAGTCAATATTCTTTTTACATTTATCAAATCTGTAAAGAGAAAAAGGCAACCAACATGATCCAAGGGAACTAGAAATAGGTTAAATAAGAAGAACAAAAATAACCCACAAAAAACAATCCAAAGTATGCAGAAGAGATGGTAGTTTTAGATAATTTCTGTTCACTATAAATGTATATAGTCCCTATAAATCTCCCTTTTAATTTTTTTTAGAAACTTTTTCTACTAAATTAAAAATCAAGCATATATGGCTCTAATTCCCAAAGTGGATGGAAATTTTGAATAACATGCCTGGAATAATATTTGAATATGAAAAAAAATCAGTTTCAAATATGCTTAGGGCTGGAGATATAGCTCAGCAGCACAGCTCCTGCCTGGCAAGTGCAAGGTTCTGAGCTCAGTCCCAGTACCAAAAAAAGAAAAAGAGGAGAACATACTTAAACATATCAAAGTGTTAATAAAAGAAAACTTACAGAATTTAGCTCAAGAGAAGGAGGGGATCCAGAGCAATGATCTTAGATTTGGAGGCAAATTTTCTCAGAATGGCATTGCAATTAAAGGAGAGATGGAATAACATAGCAGAGCTGCAGGCACCAGGCTGGGAAGGTGAGAACTAGATTTGTAACAAGGAGGTAGACTTTCTGCGGATAGGCAGGGGATGTGGAAATGGGGGGAGATGGCTGGAAGACAAGGGAAGAAGGAGTAAAAAGGATCAATATGCGACATGTACATGGGCCAACTCCCCACAGTGACTATATTCATTACATATCACAAACATAGACTTAAAAAATTTAAATGAAATACAAAGAGATAATGACCTGGCCAAACTCATAGACTCTGGTTTGAGATACCAAAGTTTTAGCCCTAGGAATAAGCAAAAAAAAAAAAGAGAAAATGAGATTGGAAATATTAACAAGGCTCACATTTCAACTATACTAACAACCCTGAACTCCTCTCTGTAAGTCTCGGTACTCATAGATTTATTAATTCAGAGCCATTTTTTACATCAGAAATAATTATGAGCTCGATGTGTACAAACTGATTAAGTACCATCCTTTGACTTGGGAAAATAACTTTCCCACTTCCCACTGGAAAATGAAGGCTTCCTTCATTCCTCCTTTCACCTCTCCCACCCCAGCTCACCTCAATAATTATTTTATGAATAAGCATATATATCTTTAGTATATAAACAGTAATTAAGATGTTTAAAGATTTATGATGTACTTAAAACTATTATCTTTTTGACATCCATAGTCCATGTGGTGGAAACCAAGTTACAAGCAATTAAAACTAACCAAATTATAGGACAGAGGTAAATAAAAAGGCTGGTTTTATTTTTAGGGCCAATATTTATTTCAACAAAAATAATTATGATTTATTTTAGTTTTTATTTACTCTCATTTGAGTTTTTACCTAAAAGATATTTATATTTCTAATATCTCTGTAGTCATGGGGCCCAAGGAATATTTTGCATCTTTCCTAAGTAATCATGTTAAAATAACTGAATTAATTTAACTGTATGGACAGATATCTTGTAATACATATTTCTAGTTTTTTTCTAAATGGGAAAGCTTTTGCAATAAAGTAGAAACCTATACAGAGGTGACTATAAATCACGGGATCCTTCTAAAGTCATTTGGTGTCCTTGTGCATTCTCTGTTATTCTGAACAAATGTAGTTTTTAAAATTTAAAATTGACACTCTGTGAAATTATTCATTCTGAGAATCAAGTCATATGCTTGGCTTCTCGGGAAATGAGATGTTTGTGTTCCTTGAGGCTGCTGTCTTTAATTTTCTAAAGTGGAACAGATGTTCTCTGGATATAATAGATATTTGCCTACGGGAACCTTTCATTTCCACAAACTTCCAAAAATATGCATCTTCATGTAAAAATAGTGCAAAAGCTTAGCTTTCCTCCATAAACACAACAATGAAATATTCTAAAGAGAAGCATAAACAGTTAAGGTGGTTTGTTACTGTTGACGTTGTATTTGTTGGGGTTAGTTTGAACTAGTGGCTTTAAATATTCATTACTCTATCCAAGAGATGATGTTCAATATTCCGCATTATTTTGGTGACAGAAAGTCCATAAAGACAGTAGCCAAGATGACAAAATATATCACATTGAGTCTGTGAGGGACCTGCCTCTTTAGAGACACCTGCTCTGTCACTTCTCTGCACACCATGGCCCTTGCATTTTCTGCTGTCTGTCCTACTGTACCGTGCCTGTGTGAGTCGCTGGATGTTTTCCATCTCACCATCATCACTGCCGCAACACCTTAGTTACGCTCCAGGCTCCTCCTCTAAATTCCTTCCAGTCTGCGCTAGCAGATTCACAATCCCCCAATATCGTTTTAATTGACTAAGCTGTGCCTCCTTACCCTGTGTTTCTAAAAATAAAATTTAAGCCCACGGAACTTAGCACAATATTTTCACAAATTTCTTCCTATCTCCTTTGAAAACTCTCTCAGAAACATGTTATTTGTCACCTGGAAAATATAGCCTTCTTCTCATGATTTCTTACTTCCCTTCCACCACTTAAACTGCTATTACCTCCACGTATCCTATATCCATTCAACCTTCACAGTCTAGAAAATGCTAACCTTTGTAAGATTCTTAATCTTACTCTTTTCTGCTCTTATTTGCCCTATCTTTCTTATTAAAGACATTTTTTATTTTATAAATATTTGTACAAATATCTCCTATGACATGATGAGCTTTCAGACAATTCATCATTATTCCTTGGGTGCCATTTCTTATTTTCTATAAATATGCTAAATTATTTAAACATTAAGCATAGATGATCTTTCAATCTATGTACTAAACAAAGTTAAGTATCACCACCTGAACTCAAGTTAGCTTGAAAATTTTTCTTTCAATATTTTCCAGAAGATACTTGCATAATTTATTTCTTAAAAGTAAACATTATCAGAAGGAATAGGTTTGGGCAGATATGCCAAAATTATTTTTATTGTCATAGACACATGCAATGTCTATGTATGTTTTCTTTTAATTATATGTCATTCTATTTGTATGTTTTCTTTTAATTATATGACCCAGAGAATTTATTAAATCTATCTGGTATTTCTTTTAGTTAAAATGTAAATTACCAGACCCTAAATAGTGTTACTCAGAAATGTAAAATTGGAGATATGAGTCTCATATTTAAAACATTATTGTTTGGCTGAGTGTGGTGGTACATACCTGTAACCCCAGCACTAGGAGGCTGAGGCAGGAGGATTGCTGCAAATTCCAGGCCAGCCTGGGCAACACAGTGAGTTCACTGCTAGCCTGAAGTACATAGTAAGACTCTGTCTCAAAAAAAAAAAAAAGTAAGATAAGATAAAATAAAATAAAATAAAATACTATTGTTTGGATCACAACTCAGTTTGACCTCCTCTCACCTCAACAACTTGGAATTTCAGGTTTCCATTCTTAGAAACACCTTTAGATTACTCATCGCTGCAGATTTTGACACAAAAAAGTTACCTTTTTAACAGACAAAATTTTCCAATAGCTAGTAACAAAAGCATGGTAGAAAAGATCCTTTTAAAGTCATTATAAAGCCGTATTAATCCTTTCTGGGAATAATGTAGGCTCTAAATGAAGTCACCTTATTACTTTTCTTAGAGAAGGAATAGATGGAGATCACTTTCCCAAATTTTAAATGGAAATCCTTAATTATTTTCTCATACACAACTTTTTCCTGTTTTGCTTATGAAATAGTTGGTGGCACAACTTTCTGTAGAGTATACAAATTTTGAAATCCTCCCTCTTTCCTACCAACAATAAAATATGCTTTGTTATTCCAAGAGCACAAAGACAAAATGCAAGTAACAGAGAAGGCATAGAATGTGAAATTCCGTGCAGGCATAAAAAGACTACAAAGCTTAAATTCATTTAACTAAACTGTCTTTCTAAACCCTCATCAACTTTTCCTCCCTGAATCCGTTGTGAAACCTGTCCCACTGCCCACAGAGTGGTCACTGTGACAAAATAGATATCCGTTGGCCTATGGCCAAATTTTCTACCCTTCCCTCTGTCTTCACAGAGAAAAATCTGTCTTCCCAACTATTTTCTTGTATTGAAAGAAGTAAGGAAACAAGTGCCTTTGGCTTCAGACATACTTCTTCTAGAGGCCATAGAGAGTGTTATGTGTGACATGAACAGGAAAATAATACTAGCATTGAGAACTATTACTAAAGAATTTGGTAAGTATCTTAGATTCACCACTGTAGGATCTGATTTGCCAAGCAAAACCAATAACTGGCTTCATCCATTCAGTAAATGTTACTAAATGCCTAAAATGTTTCAGGCAATATTCAGTAAATAAAGCCAAAGAGGGTACCTGCTGATATAGATCTCTGTTTTTAGCGGGACACTTGCCCTTTATCAACACACTGACCCCTCCTTTCCCAGGGCTTCTTCCCAGGTGCAGAACACCTGGGTTCCTTCCTTACCCCAGCTTCTCTCACTCTGACATCTCAGTACTGAAATTTGCTGGTGTTAATTCCTAAATTTTCTACCATCTGTGCAGGCAGATGACACTTGGGGAATTCTCTATTCCTGGGTAAGGTTGGGATGCACGGAACTAAATTTAAACATTGAATACATACTGTTTTCTAATTACATGTATAGAGTTTTACTTCTGCTCTTGTCAAAGCAGGGCAATTGAAGATGACTGTTTGACTTTCAGTAAGCTATGTGTTGGCAGTTTTATATTTTTTTTATTGCCTTCTCAATTTTGAGTAAAGTTTCATTTACTTTCTGTGATGTCTGAGCATTCTATTTTCCTTTGATTACAGAAGTCCTTTCTTTGGTCTATCAGCCACATCAGTTAAAACAGAAAGAAAAAATGATTTCTAGATGGAAGATACACTAGACAATGTTTGACGCTGATCTGTCAATCACTCTTTTTTGGTAACAAAATATACCCAAAAGTTGTTCAAAAAATGTAATTTCAAAGCAAGCAGATCCAACCCTAAAGTGACCTTGAGTTTAAAAGCGTTTTTTTGTTTGGTTTGGTTTTGTTTTGCTTTGTTTTGCTTTGCCATATATTGCAATTCTTGTATTGCAAGAACAATTCTACAAAATTACACTTAACAACTTTTGATGGGAGTAGTTGAGATTAAAAGGATAGAGGAAAAAGTAGCTGTATGAGGATTGAAAAGGCACTTTCAACTCTTGGGACTCCTAGAAGAGTTATGTAGGTGGGCAAGATCATTGAAGAAAAAAACCTATATCCTGGGAAGTAGGTACCTTTTTTTGCAATATAAACTCATCATTTGTTGTGCCTACAGATGCCGGGTCCTTTTGCCAGCACGGACTGTACGGAGGTTTCACGTGACACTCCGGGAAGCATCTGAGAAGCAAATAAACGTAAACATGTCTAGATACTTAACTTCAAATTTGAAGTACTTTCAAATTAAAAATTTTAAATACCCTCCAAAATATACCAGATAAGGACTTCAAAATGATGTATCAATGGACGAAGAAAACATTAACAATTCATATCTGCTCTTTAGCTACATTATGAGTTGCATTTAATCTGTTCATTAATCCTCTGAAAGGCAGTGAACTATTATCCGTACAAATAAAGGTGTGTGTTTCTTTTTTTGAATTTTGTTGACATTTGTGTTAAGATCTAGAACACAAGAATTTTTGTAAATATGTGTTCTCTATCTTGACATTAAATTACTGATGTTCTTATTTAATCATTTATGTTATTGAACATATAATTTCTATTTATTTTATCATTATTAAAATATTAACAGAATAATACATGTTATATTATATCTTTAATGATTTTAATCTCTATCAAAGAACAATATTAAAAAGTTGTTAAGCGTGAAAGTGAAATGGTCAGCTTATCTTCCAGTATTATTAACCTTTGTTTTTTATATTTTGAGGCTATATTATTAGGTTCCCATTGGTAGAGAAATTCCAAGAATACCTTTGATAAGTTAGTTAAATCTCTCTTCCTCCACTCCTTCTCTATAAATTAGAGGCATTTGTTTCTGCCGGGTCCTGAGGCCCAATACTGCTTTAGAATCATTGTAAACTAAATTTTCTCTGGTGATAATTGAGATTGTTTAAATTAAGGCCCAAACCAGAAAAAATGTAGTGTCACAGTTACTAAGAAATCTCAGTAGATATGTTTCCTTTCCCTCAGCCCTGATCTACCCAGGGCTGTGGATCAGAAATATGAAAATTTATCGTTTCACTCTGCTTTGTTCTTTATTCACCCACGAAGTCTTTGAGAGCCATACAAATGTTTCTGATCTGAGTTTCCCACCTGCTTGATTCCCAGAATTTCTTAATCAATCCTCCTCCCAGGACACTGTCAATATTTAGGCCCGATATCCTCCTGAAAGTGCCAAATCTTAACTACTCAGGAAACGGGGCATCTTTTTTCCTTGCTTTCCATCATTCTCTTTACTTGAAAAACGCTAGTTCTGCTATGTGTTAAGGTTCCACTATATTCACATTTTTGTATTTACGTACAAGTTTTCATAAATTGCACTTTTTGTGTTTAGCCAAAAATTTTTTGATCCATGTTATACTAGAAAGGGTCTTCTTCTAAGCAATCAGGCTTCTAGTCTCAAAAGTAGAATCAAATAATTCTAAAAAAGCACTTTTAGAGTTTCTCTGTTTCTCTCTTAATGTTTATCTGCTGCACTGTAGTAGCTGATTGGTTGCAATTAATGTGACTACACTTAAGTAATAATTCCTTCACTAAAATTTGGCTTTTGCTTCATTTTAATTTTCATATAGTCTTTTCTATGTCTTCTGTCAAAATTCCATTTTATTATTAGTATTTCACTTACCAACAAAGTACAACTAACCAACCCTGTGGGTATTCATTGAAAACAATTTCTGAGGAATCCATTAAAATATTTTTGTCTATATATCTTTATATCTATAGACACCAATTTCATATGGAAAAGTTAAAGAAGAAGGAAGTCATATTGTGCATAAATTTTTCAGCAACAATTAAAAAATTCAAATGTCACCAAAATTGCCTAGTGAAAGAAATTTCAAAATTCCACTGTATTTGAGTTTTCAAGTAGACTCATACATTGGCATACCAAAATGATTTTTGAGAATTTTCAATGGAGTAATTTACAATAAACTATACATTATGCAGTGTGGTCTTCAAGACTTTCAAGTACATGGTATACGTATTTTACTGAATACACAATTTTTTAAATTTATATTTTATTCACAGACATTTATGTATACATTTAAGTATACATAAACCCCATACACACATATATGAATTTCTCTTGTTTTTTATCAATTTCTTTTGTTGACAGGTGATTTATACTTATTATTAATGTTCTAGACCATAATATTACCAATTTCTACTCTTTAACAGAAATCAGACAACCAAGCTTATTAGAATTACAAATACTATTCGGTGAGAAAAGTAAGTTTTCTGTTTTAAGTGTAGTACCTCAGTTTTCTAACATCACTTATAGTAAAGTTTCTTTGTTTACAAAATCATCTCTGTTGCTTAAATTGCAGCCATTGGAAAAATTTGTGTGTAGAAGAATTATATTACCATCAAAGTGTCTTAAATTCAATAGAAATCTTAAATTCACTATGCTGCCTCTTGTATCAAGTGTACCACATAGGAAAAGAAAGCAAGCAGTAAATTGTTCTGTTTACTTACAATTCATTGCCAGAATGGAAAATATCCCTTGATAGGCAAGAGAATACTTCTTGATAGAATTTTGTACCCTCATTACCACTGCTCACTTTGGTAAATCTAAACTTAACAAATGGTCTTTTCTTAAATCATAATGATGAAAAAAAAAAAAAAAACCCTCCAAGAGGGTCTGTTTGTGTGTGGGGGGACATTTTCCCATTTTCAATTCCAAAATATCAGAGCAAGTATTACTATTTTCATCAAGTAAGGCAACGTATTTTATTGCATGGAAGAATTCTCCATAACACCAACTGACTATAGAGTAATGATAATATAACAAAAACTGTAGTTATGGGGGAAAAAAAGAGACTGAGAATGCTTAGAGGTATGAAGCTATTATTTTTAGCAACTTAAAAAAAGTGTAATTCAGAAAAGCAAAAAGTTTGCTCATAAATTCCAAGCTTTGACTGCTCATGTATTTATATTCAATAAACTGTCTAAAAGAGAATGCCCAAGGTTTATCTTCATTTCACTTTAGATATCTCAGATGATACCAAGTTTATGAGTCTACTTCATGAAGTCTACCATTTCACAACATCTAAAGCTTTCACTATAAATGTTACTTGATTCAAACACACATAATAAATTTATATTTAAAATATCTCTTCTTTGTCTTTCTCCAGAAAACCATGCTAGTGAAAGAGTGAAAGGATTTCACAAAATTTTCCAGGAATTGTGTTTAAAGTCAAAAGCGAAGAGACACAAACATATTTGCCAGTCAATACTTTTTCCAGAAGAATCTAAACAATGTTCAAATTGTAGTAATTACATATAGCTCAAAATTGTGATAAAGTTTTTAAATTATTAGAGAAATTTATTTATTCTGAGAAATACTGTAAAGAAATGAAAGCATTCACCTTAAGATGACAAATTTTGTGCAGTTTTCAATTACTGTTTGAACTTCAAGAGAACATGACTAAGAACCTATGAATTAATATCAGGAAAACTGAGGCAATATTAGATGTAGAAGTTTTCAAGAAACTCCTCATTGAATAATTGCAGTTTCCAATTTCATTTACACAAATGACTCAAAAACCTATATTTTGCCAGGCTATTAATGTTGCATTTTTATCAGATTAGTGAGGAACTAATCTCGTTTTCCACACAACATTTTTCACTGCTTTTTTGCCATTCCTAGTCAATATTTGTATCAATATTTAATTTTATACGTAGTAAATATTAATCTGAAATAATTCGGGTAATTTGTTCTAGTTTCTACAATGCCTCAATGAGAAAAAATACAACTAGACTAGCATTTTAATTTTTAAGTAACTGGAGAGTGAAGCGTAAAGCTGAGTATACGATTAAACATTGTGTAAACTAACGTTTGTCTATGTTACCTTTATGACCTCTTGTCTAGGTTTGCCAAACATCCTCTGAAGGATAAAAAGTGTCAATATAGACCTTATTCATGAGGAGTGCTTTACAGCTAATGGAATTTTGTGGTATTTGGAGAAGAAAATTAAGATGGCTGAAGAAGTAAAAAAAAAAAAATTGGAAGGTAATGGGGATAGGGGAAGAAAGTGAGTCACAGGAGGCAGAAAATAACTATTCTGGACAGATCTTGAGATTAAGAATACATAGCTGCACTGTGGGCCAACTTGGTTAGACAAATATCATCTGACAGTGCAGAATTACACCTTTTCATCCAGTGTACTTGCAGAGTATTAATTGATGGCCTTAAATCCACTGGTATTAATAAATAATTAATGGTATCAAGAATGTGCTTATAAATCCTATCCTTAAATAAGGTGGACCCAGATAAAGTGAGATTTCTACTTGTCATTTTCTGTTGACTTTCATTCACTGATATTCGATGCTCAAACCCTTCACTGATCTATCCTAATACTTATCCTTCCCATCAACTAGAAATAAGTTAGGCACACAATAAGGATGAAATGTCTAAGAAAGCAGAAAAGGAAATTTATTGGTTTTGTTCTGGAGAAATTGTTTGTCTGGTTCTCAATCTAATATTGAAAATATTTTCTCAGGTAGAAAAAAAACTAATGGGAGACTCAAGCAGATGTGTGATCACAGGTGATTAACTTCAAAGATATGAATTACATAAACATGAAGCAAGTACGTATTTATAAATCATTCACACAACACTTAAGGAGTTGCAACTACTCTCCAGCACTATACTAATCACCAGTAATGGTTAAAGTGTGGTCCAAGCTCTCTTTTGAGACTAGAATGCTATGAGACAGTAAATATTTGGCTGTAAGGTTAACAGAAAAACCAACTAGATGGCTTATGCAGTAAAATTTTTAAATTATAGAACACAAAAAAAATCTCAAAGATGTGCAGTTCTTTATTTCATTCACTAACTTAAAGCTTTCTCCCCAAACTCAGACTTTTCCATCCATCTGCTCCAGAACTAATATGACACTGGCCTTGGGTCCTGGCGGGTTTTCTTAGCATGTGGTGATAATGACACCTACAAGGGTTAGTCTGAAGTAGCTTTTCCTCACTGTCCTGAAACTGTCAATAGAAAAAAATTACATTTTCTTATGTGCATCTCATTTCCCAGAACTTGCCTTGTGATTGTGCAAGATAGTTGGGAATGTGAGTCCCTGAAGAAGGAAATAAAATTACCATGATTGATCAGAGCCAATCATTATTCTCCTAGGCCAAGCACCATGTTGAATGAAGAAAATTCTGATTGTCTTCAAAAGGAAGGAAAGAGATAACATTCCTTGGATTATCCAATTCTACTTTATTGAACTTCTTAAAAGAGAGAAATTCAGTTTCTGCTCGGTGCTGTTTTTTTATCATGGTGGGAATTGAATCTGGGGCCTAGGTCATGCTAGGCAATTGCTCTCATAATGTGCTGTATTTCTAATTCTTATTTCTCATTTTAATGGTAGAAATTCATCATTGCAGAGCAGTGTGTTTTAAACTTTCCAAAATATTGAGGAGAAATTGGAAGCAGTGTTCTGATTTTGCAGTTTTACTGAACGATCATTTTAAGATGTGTATAAAACTAAGGTTACATCTAAAATGGTCTACTCTTACAATAAATGACATATTTGTGATAATCTGGCAAGAAAACTTATTGAAAAAAATTCCAATAAGAGTGCATCTTGCTTGGCATAGCTGCACTGAGAAGGTTAAGCAAAGGAGGATTGGTGTGAGTTCAGGCCAACCTGAACTACATAGTGAGACTCTTTACAAACAAAACTGTGGAGGGGTGGATGCTGGGAATGTAGCTCAGGGAGTAGGCCTAGAGTTCAGTCCCCATTACCTGAAATAAAAATGTACAAAGCCATGTCCAAGCGTTCTGTAAGTATTTCTCAAAATCACATTCGCATATACTACATTACGTGGTAGAATTTGGAAAATGCTATGGTAACAAACAACACTCTAAAGACCCAGGGATTAATGAAACAAAAATGTACTTTTTTATACATATGAAGTCTACATTGGGTCCAGGCAACTTTGCAGAGGTTTTCATCTAAACAGATTACTCACTTGAAGATGTCTCAAGCTTTCGGTATTTCTGTGTGATCTCATGCTGCCAAGATCATAGTGGCAAGCTCACATTTTGAGAAGCTTCAGTCTTTGCGTGGTGGGCCAGCTATAGGCAGACGTGGCATGCTGAAACAGTCCCGTAGTGGAAAGCTGGATTCCTCGTGGTAAGCAGTAGAGACAGAAGGGAGAGCGAGAGAGAGAGAAAGCTTTTCAGACCACACCTTACTGGTCTAAAAACCACAGACCACACCCATCTTCTCAGAGCAGATTCTGCATCCCAACAGCAAAGGAAAAATGCCCCCACCATCATCCAATCAGCTTCCAAACACATGAGGCTTTGGGCGCAATTTTAGATCTGAACTTTTTTTTTTTTTTTTTTTTTTGGTTTTTTTTTGGTTTTT
>NW_004955508.1:102883-109378 GCF_000276665.1 Chinchilla lanigera | reverse complement strand
TTTTTTGGTTTTTCTCCGGTACCGGGAACCGAACTCACGACCTTGCGCTTGCCAGGCAGGCGCTTTTGCCACTGAGCTAAATCCCCAGCCCCTAGATCTGAACTTTAATAGGAAAAGAGAACGGAGTAATTAACACCAGCCCTTCAGCACTTCTTCCCAATACTGCTGACCTGCAGTTCATCCAAGCGAATCACGTGGCTTTGCCAGATCTCAAAGGGGTGTGTACCCAAAAGAAATGCGGACAAGGAAAACAAGTGGAAAACTTGAACTCAGAAAACTCTGGGATTGTCTAAGACATTTGATGGGAAACATTTTTAATCACATTTCTGAAGTATCTGTGACTTCTTCTAAACCTGACAATATTAAGTCAAGCCAGTATTTACTATATTTAGAGGTCCAACTGTACATTAATTTCTAATTTCAGCACACGATTTCTGAGTATTTCCTAAACACCAATCATTGGGAAAATCCTATGTAGTGTTGGACTTCTGTAAAGTCTTGATATCTCATTTTCCTAAATTCCATTTATTCTTGATGTTTCAGTTAGATTTCCATTAAAGTACATCATATCGCAATAATAGAGAATGCAGATTCTGGGTTCAGCAAACCTGGGTAGGAGATGCACACTGCTATGTAGGAGCTTACCACCTGAGTCACCTTTTTCACTTAAAGTTGCTGGGTTTCATCTATGCAAAGTGTATAATTATAATACCTACCTCGTGAGCTGCTTCTCAGGATTGAAAAATATAAAGCAGAACTTTAGGATTATATTTATTCAGTGTGCTTTTTCCAGTTATTTTGTAAAAGCAATGTTTTAAGTATCAGTGCCTAATATTTATGAGGTACTGTGCTTAGTAAGATCCTTTTTGATGATTTACACTCTCTCAGCAGGACTGCTGCTGTGATGACCAAAGTTGTTTTCTCTTTATTTGTCAGCACATGAGAAATCTGAATAATAATTTTAAAACCTCAAGGGATTCCACTGATACTGTCATTCATAAAGTAAAATCTTGATGGGGTTTAAAATGAAGTTTATGAAAGTTTCTGACATATTCAGACTTAACCACATAATAAATTCTATGTGTGAAGCTTTAGTGGACTTCCAGCATTATGCAATAGTGTCACTAATCCTTTAAACTCACTGATCATAATTCTAAAAGACAGAATCAAATCTCATAATACCAATATTGAAATTTTAAAAGCCAAACTCTGAAAAACCACAATTCCTGTGGGAGAAAAAGAAGATCTATTCAAAGGGGACAGAAATTCAAACTGTGAGGAAAGGACTGTCCAAGCAATATGGTAATGATAAAAACTTCATTTTAAAAGTGTTATTTGTTAACACTGGCATTGTGTTTGTACATAAAAATGTTGAAACTTCAGCAAAGTGGTAACAGTGAGGAATCATCAATAAAAAGATGTCCTTTTGTGCATCTTCACTGGTGAAAGAGAAGCTATCTCAAGATCTCAGCTGTTTGAGAAGTTGCATACGTGGTGATGACATATCCTGGTTTTTGAATGATCTCATCAAAAGACCTATATTATCTGTCGTGGAATTTCAGATGACCACAATTATAAACCTCAGTGAACACAATTACAAACCATTGTGATATTCATTCATACATTTTGTTCTTTGACTGAGTTATGAATACAGTGTATCTACTCAATACTCATACTCATGAAACTCTTTTAGTACACTAGAGTATTCATGCTTATAAAAGGTATTTATTATTATATCTTATTTTATTCTCCAAAGTGACCTCTACGTGCTCTGTCATTTTTATGCTTCTCAATTAAATTCCCTTTAAAACTGTAAATGAATATTCTCTACAAAATTTTTAAATTATTTTTCTAGAATTATATTGGGGGATTTGATATTTCAGGATTTTAGACATTATACGTTTGGATCCTTCAGGATTTTGGTATTTGGGATTGTGACTTTCAGAATTAAGACCCAAATTTCTTTGGACATTTTTTCATTAGCTATCTTATGGTTTCTGAACATTACTTTTCTTAAAAATAATACCTAATAAACCTTTTCATTTATTATAGTTCTCCAGCAATATATAATACATACATAAATACTTGACTAAAATTTACTTCATGTTCTAATCGATAGCTCTTTTCAGATCTACTCTCTCAATTGGCTATCTCTATGTTAAAGCTGTAATGACTCTGAAGAGTCCTTAAAACCCATATATGGTAAAGTCTGTATCTCACAGATTTTAAGAGCATCTTTTAAGTGCATCCTTAAAACCCGTATATGGTAAAGTCTGTATCTCACTTCAAAGTCTACGCAGTTCTGGTAATTGATATAGATAAAAGGGACATTTCCCACACAGCCAATGCCAGTGCTCAGAGATGATACCCAAGATCAAGACATTGTGCCCCAGGAATGAGAGGAAGAGATGTCATTTCTACTTTCTCAAGCTCAATGAGATGACTGAACTGAATGGGAAGTGAAAATTTTACATCAGTTGTATTTCTATTAGTGGAAAACAATAATTTATATCTAATAGGTGATTAAAATTAGTCAGACTATTTCATTGTTTATACTTACCAGGAAATATTTTCACTTTAACATGAAGAACTAGCAACCTAACACAATTTTTGCTGAAATTTTCAAGTTGTTTCTGCATGTTCACTTGAATTTTCCAGAACTGGCATTCTAGGTAAAATAATTGCATATATTTTAATGTTTATAGCCTACCTGTGTTGTCTATAAGCCCAGCTAATTCTTGATAATTTTGTTCAGACACTAAAGTACACAGGACTTGTAATATTGTGCCATTGCCTGGATTGAAATAAATTCAATACCATTTCAGTCAACCTCCTGAGAGCAAGGCCTAACTCCCTAATTCCAGAAGCATTTAAATATTACACCAAGAAGGCTAATAACATAAAAGTGTGAAGAAGAATGCATCCACTTGTTATTCAAAGAGATCACTAATATTTGCAAGTATACTTTAAACTTAATAGAGTTCCTACCCAAACCAATAAAAACCTCTTATGATTATTGGGCTGAATTCTAACGTTGCTTCTACAAATGAATCCAATTCACTTTACCAAAGAAAACCTAAAAGCAGAGGGAAAAGGATTTACCAGGAAAATTTTAAATAGGTCAGCCTGACTGCGGTGACTGGAAATACTGAAGAAAGTAATCTGTCATTTCCAATTAAGACTGCAGAGTTTAAAATTAACCAAAATGTTTCTATGGAGGACAGGATATTCCAACTAATGTGTTTCCTTATACTTGCTCAAAAAACTGACAAATCTGTATAAACAGTAAAAAAAAGAAGTTACTCAACAGATGAATTATATGATTTTAACTGTCTCTACAGCCACAGAAGTTTAACTATTCACTTTCAAACCAGAGTAAGCAAGGGCATTATTTCCTATATGTTTGATTTTGAAGATAAATTACATTAGTGTGTCTGTCCACTAATGTTGCTATGAAACATATAATCTTGCTTAGTATTTGGTAATGTTGACGTGCCTAATATCTCAATGTAAACCTGACAAGGTCTACTAACTTTTAACTTGTATTTTGTTACATACTTCTTTATCTTGGCAAGCTAAATATATCACAATGGCTTGTATTTCATTGAAGATTTAAGTTACGGGTTACAAAATACTTGTTATGCTGAACTGTTGACCCCAATTTTATGATGTGGTCTGATGCATCATTTATTATAACTTTTAACTCATTTCTATATAGATGCCTGTGTGCAGTTTATATAGCTATCTCACAGTATAAATCACATTTCAGTTTTCATGTTAAATTATTTATTGACTTAGGGGCTATTTAACCTTTTTTGCCACTTCCTGGTACTTGGAATTACTCTCTTTTCTTCTCACTTTATGTACATTTTGCGATATAGCTCATATTTCCCTGCACAATGATGACTCTGAAATCAATCATTTGATCTCCACACCTCCAGACACAACTGCCTACCAGATGTTTCCATTTCTGTATCCGCCAACCACCTCTGGCCTCCCCGCAACCATATTGGACTCATCATCTGTTTTCCCCACACAGCTACTATCAACCAACTGGATCACTCTCAGATTGAGGATCCAAATTACAGGAAATCCATCCAACTCCCTCTTCCTAACATCTTTGGCTCCCCTACCCTCCATCATCTTCTTCTTCATGATATTCTTCACTTAGCCACCTTCTTCTATCATGTAAAATATTTCTTTTTCCTAATTAAAGCCCTAGAACAACTTCCTAGACCCTTTAAATACTATTTATGTCAGTAGAATTGCTTCAAAACCTTACCAGAATCTGAAGTCTCATTGTACATCTTTTCTTAACCCTAGGCAGCTCACTGCACATCAGTTAAGTAAGTGAATCACTTGCAGATAGAAAAGGTAATTCTATCTTTCTTTTCTTCTACTGATTGTGCCAATTTCTCTTTATGGAATACACTTTGTTTAACATCTCTGCTGGACTAAACCTGGCTCAATCCTTAAAAATGAATTTGTACTAGGTTTCTCACAGTCATGCATTTTTTATCTTATCTAACTAGGAGTACATGTCTTTGTTTACATTTCTTTATGTTCAGCACCTAACAGAGCAACTGGTATATAATAGTTATATTTCTCTATGTTAAAAACTTCTATATGAGTAATCTGCTTTGAATGAGTTCTTTAACATCACTTAGGTACATACATATGTATGTATGTATGTGAGTGGTATTGAGGATTGAACTAAGAGCCTCATGCATACTAGGTAAATGTTCTTTCATTGAACTACACCATGAATCCTTTTCTTAATTTTGAAACAGGATCCTGCTAAGTTGCCGAGGTTAGCTTGACACTTCAGTTCTCCTGTGGTTCAACATATACAAATCAATAAATGTAATACATCAACACATAGAACAAGCAAAGACAAAAGCCACATGATCATCTCAACAGATGTAGAAAAACCCTTAGATAAAATCCAACATTAATTCATGATAAGACTCTGAGTAGGTATAGAAAGACCTTGCCTCAATCTGATAAAAGCCTTTTATGACAAAAGTACTGCAGTATAATATTAAATGAGGAAAAATTGAAAGCTTTCTCTCTAAAATCAGGAATAAAGCAAGAATGTCCAACAGCACCACTCTTGTTCAACATAGTACTCAAAACATTAGCTAGAGAAATTGGACAAGAGAAAGAAATAAAAGGGATAAGCAGAGGAAAAAAATTAAATTATTATTTGCAGAGAGTATGATCTTTCTCATAAGAGACCAAAAGTTTCCAAAAAAAAGAATCCTTACCTTACCTCACTTTGATAAAAGCTATTTATGATAAACCATAGGCAAGGGATATAGTTTAGCGGCACAGCACCTGCTTGGCAAGTGCAAGGTCATGAGTTTGATTCCCTGAACCAAAAAAAATTTTTTAAAAAGATGAACCTACTACCAAAATGATATTAAATGAGGAAAAACTGAAAGCTATCCCTCTAAAACCAGGGACAGACAAAGATTTCCACTGTCAGCAGTTCCATTCAAAACAGTACACAAAAACTTAGCTAGAGCAGGTTAGCATGAAAAAGAAATAAAAGTGGAATATGTAAGAGAGGAACTATCATTATTCAAAGAGCTATTAGGCCTAAAAAGTACAACCAAAAGACTCAAACAGTTAATAAGAAAATTCAGCAATGTGGCAAGAAACAAATTCAACCCAAAAAATCATTAGGGTTCCTGTATATCGCTAAGGAAATCACCAAGCAAGATATTTTAAAAAGCAATATCATTCACAGTAATGTCAGGAAAAATTAAATACTGAGGAATAAATTTCACTAAGGAAGTGAAAGACCTCTACAATGAAAACTACAGTTCTCTGAAGGAAATCAAAGAGGACATCAGAAAATGGAAAGATATCCTCTATTCCTGGAAAGATAGAAGGATTATAATAAAAAAGCCCATAGTTCCAAAACTGATATCCAGATTTAATGCAATCCCAATCAAAATATCAACAACATTGCTCACAGAACTAGAGAAAATAATTCTAAGATTCATATACTACCCAAGGAGATTCAGAATAGCAAAAGCAATTCTGAGCAACAAGCATAAAGCAGGAGGCATCACAACCCTGGATTTGAAGTTACAGTACAGTGCTAAAGTGATAAAACCAGCACAGCATGGGCACAGAAACACACCTGTAGATCAATGGAACAGACTACAGCATGCACAAACAACCCCTGGCACATCCAGCTATTTGATCTTTGATGAAGAGGCCAAAAACATATATTGGAGGAAAGATAGACTCTTTAGTAAATAGTGATGGGAAACTGGCTATCATCACATAGAAGATTAAATCTAAACCTCTCCTATGTATCTCTTCCCATGTATCTCTCTCCATGTAGTAAGATAAAATAAAAATGGATCAAAGAACTAAATATTAAAACAGAAATACTGAGGGGCTGGGGATTTAGCTCAGCGGCAAAAGCGCCTGCCTGGCAAGCGCAAGGTCGTGAGTTCGGTTCCCGGTACCGGAGAAAAA
>NW_004955508.1:68527-102783 GCF_000276665.1 Chinchilla lanigera | reverse complement strand
AAAAACCAAAAAAACAAAACAAAAAACAAAAAACAGAAATACTGGATTTAATAGAACACAAAGTAGGTAAAACTATTGAAGGCATAAACATAAGCATAAGCAAAAGTATAAGTAAGGACCATCCAGACAGTACCTCAGTGGCACAGGAAAGAATTCAAAGTATCCACAAAAGGAATAATATCTAATTAAAAAGCTTCTGACTAGCAGCAAAAACAGCCAACAGAACAAGAGAGAACCCACAAAATGAAAAACATGTCAGTTATTCCTTAGTGGAATAATATCTGGACTACATAAAGAACTAAAACCATCACAGAAGCTGCACTGAGCCTGGACAGCATCAGGAAGTTCTGTGAGCCACACCATACATTCACACTGGTGCAGGATGGGAGCTGAGCCCCAGACAGCTTTGGGAAGCTCTGTGAGCCACCCTGCACCTCAATTGGTGCAGCAGTGCAGCTAAGCCCCAGACAGTTTTGGGAGCCTTGGGGAGCCTCTCCCCGACCCTCCTACCTTTGTGGGAGAGACACTGATCCCTGGACAGCTTTGTGAAACTTGGGAAGCTACTCCCTGGCCCCCAACATCACAGGAGGGATGCCAAGCCCTGGTGAACTCTGGGAGCCTTGGTGAGCTGCCCCTGTGCCGCCACAGCATTGTGAGAGTGACAATAAGCCCCACGAAACTACAGAGCCTCAGTGAGCCACGCCATACCCCTCCACTCTCATGGGTGTGATGCTAAGCCCTGGTGAATTTTAGGAGCTTCAAAAATGTCAAAACAAAGGAGTAAAATGCAATCTCAGACCTCCAGCCCACCCAGAACAAGTCCAGGTGACAATGACAAAGAAGAACTTGGAAGTCACATACCTGAAATTCCTGAAATGATACTAAACAAACAACTCCATCCAGCCATAGAAGAAATGAGATCAGAAATAATCTCTCAGGTAAATGAAGAAATGACAATAATAATGAAAGAATTGCTCAACACATGTAAAGAAGATATGGATTAAAAAATAGAGGAGCACAGAAAAATGATGGAAACCTTGAATGAACAATATAAGAAAGAATTAGAATGCATAAAACAGATTCAAATAGATATATAGGAAATTAAAAATTCCATTAAAAGCTGGGAAAAGCACTTGAACGAAACTGAAGACAGACTTTCAAACCTTGAAGACAGCATTGCAGCTACTGATGGTGAAAGAAAGTATCTCTTAAAAATACCAAGTAGCCAGGAAATAGCAATTTAACAGAAGCAAGATGAGGCAAAGAAAACCAATATAAGACTGATAGCTCAAAAACAGCAAGAGTCAGTACAGATAACATTAAAAAAAAGGGGGGGGCTGGGGATTTAGCTCAGCGGCAAAAGCACCTGCCTGGCAAGCGCAAGGTCGTGAGCTCAGTTCCTGGTACTGGAGAAAAACCAAAAAAAAAAAAAAAAAAAAAAAAAAAAAAAAATTCGCAGAAGGAGTAGCAGAAAATTTCCCAGGCATGGAAGAAGAATCTCACATATATATTAGTGAGACATATAGAACTCCAATTAGCAATAATCAAAATAAATCTATACCTAGACAGATAATAATTAAGGTTCTAGAGATTCAGAAAAAGAACAAACTTTTAGAAGCTATTAGAGACAAGAAATAGATCACCTAAACAGGAAAGCCCATCAGAATCGCAGCAGAGTTCTCAATATAAACTATCAGTCAAGAAGACGTTGGAGTGAAGTATATCAGGTCCTAAAAGAAACCAGCTTCCAATCTGGACCCACCAGAAGAGGAGAGGAGTGCTGCACAAATCTCAGTGCATGGGAAAACATCAGGCAAAGACCCTGTGTGTGCTGGACTGACTCTAGATGGAGATATTGGAAATGTGAGTCCTGTTGTCCAGTAGACAAGTAAACAATTCTTTTAAAAATTATACCTAATCAAGGCCCTCTAGTGATTGATCTTTTTGCTTCCTTTTATGTGCTTTAGAAAAGTTGATTTCCTGCTAGGGTTGTGGCCAGATGGTCGGTCAATCATGTTTGAATCCATAACTAAAATAGAACCTTCATGGTATCTACGAGTTTCATATGTAATTGTAAAAGTATAATAAAATAAAGCAAAAACATTTCTCTGTGTCAGAGGAGCTTTGCTCCCTGCCTGACCAGAAGGACTTCTGGGGTCTGTGTTGTTTGTCTCTTCAACCACACTGTTTCCTCCTGCAGGAATCTCCTGGACCTGCTCTGGCTGGACCACAGCAGAGAAATAAGATACTTCTATGACAAATAACAAGTAAAGAAATTCATGACCACCAAACCTTACAAGAGTACAATAAGATATTCTAGAAAGAGAGAAAAATGACCACAACTTCAAGAAGAAATAGAAAGGAATCACTGAGAAGAGTAAGCGATTAAACAGAAGGGAAAGGCAAGGAACCAACAGCAAGAAAAATCACATGATAAAGATAAGCCAAAATAAAGATAAGCCAGTTACAACCACCAATGTAAATGGCCTCAATTCACCAATCAAAAGAAGCAGACTGGCCAAGAAACAATACAACAATATCCTGTATATAAGAAAGACATTTAACTTAAAAGGAAATTCATAGGCTGAAAGTTAAAGGATGGAAAGCAATACTCCATGCAACAAGAACCCAGAAAAAAGTAGGAGTAACTATCCTGTTTGCACAAAATGTGAACTTCAAACCAAGAATGATCAACAGTGATAAAGCAGGTGACTACATACTTGTTAGGGTAAAATTGCAAGAGGAAGATATAATGGTCATAAATATATATGCATCAAATATAAAAAACAAATACAGACATGAAAAATTAAATAAACAATAACATAATTATCATAGGGGATTTTAACACCCCATTTTCACAAAGAGATAGATCAACTAGACAAAAAATCAGAAAAAGAACAGAACTAAACCAAACTTGTGAACAAATGGACTTAGTACACCTTTACATAGTATTTCACCCTACAACATCAGAATACAAGTTCTTCTGAGATGCACGTGGGTCATTCTTCAAACTAGACCATATACTAGCACATAGAACATGCTTAAGTAAATGCAAAAGAATTGAAATTATCCCAGTATGGTCACTATCTGACCATCGTGTAAAGAAACTGGAAATTTGTGACAGAAGAAACAGCAAAAACTCCATAAACCTGCCTGGCAAATGCAAGGTCATGAGTTAGATTCCTGGTACCAGAAAAAAATTAAAAAATAAAAAAAAAATAACACCCTCCTCAACAACCACTGGGTCATAGATGAAATTAAATGCAAATGCAGATGCAACTTAACAGAACCTGTGGGTTACAATAAAAGTAGTTGTCAGAGGAAAATTTATAGTGGTGAATACTCACATCAGGAAAATAGAATGAGCAAAACCAAATAACCTTATACTGCACCTCAACTTTCTAGAAAAAGAAAATAAGTCAAGCCAAAAGCCCAAAGAAGGCAGGAAATTTTAAAGATCAGAGCAGAAATTAATGCAACTGAAATTAAGAAAATGATACAAAGATTTAACAAATTGAAGAATTGGCTCTCTGAAAGAATAAAATTGATAAAACGCTAGCCAACCTTATCAAAAAAAGGAAAGAAAAACTCAAATTAATGCAATAAAGGATGAAATAAGATGAAATCACTACAGATCCTACAGAAATTTAGAAGAGCATCAATACCCACTCTGAAAATGTTCACTCTTAAAGGATGGAAAACACAGAAGAAATGGACAGATTCCTACATACATATGAATTACCAAAGCTGAATAGTGAAGACATTAAAGTTCTGAATAACCTACTGTTCATCAAGGAAATTGAAAATGTAATTAAAACTTACCAAAAAGAAAATCCCAGGCCCTGATGGATTCATAGCTGAATTTTACAAGAAATTCAGAGAAGATTTAATACCAACTCTCCTCAAACTCTTCAATGAAATTGAAAAGGAATCAATTCTCCCTAACTCGTATCTGGAGGCAAATATTATACTGATACCCAAATCAGAGAAAGACCAACCAAGAAAGAGAATTACTCACCAATCTCCCTAATGAATATAGATGCAAAGATACTCAATAAAATATCAGCAAATAGAATGCAGCAAATCATCAAGAAAATCATACACCATGACCAAGTTGGATTCATTCCAAGAATGAAGGGATGGTTCAATATTCACAAATCAATCAATGTTATACATCATATCAATAGAGCCAAAGACAAAAACCACATGATCATCTCAATAGATGCAGAGAAAACTTTCAACAAAATCCAACATGCATTCATGATAAAAACCCTACAGAAAACAGGAATACATGGTCTTTACCTCAATATAATCAAAGCCATCTGTGATAAACCAACAGCCAACATCATACTAAATGACCAAAAAATTAAAAATTTTACTTTAAAATCAGGAACAAGACAAGGATATCCACTATCACCACTCCTATGCAACATAGTTCTGGAAGCATTAGCCAGAGCAAATAAACCACAGAGAGAAATAAAAGAATAAGGATAAGAAAGGAAGAAGTAAAAGCATCACTATTTGCAGATGACGTACTACTTTACATGGAAGACCCAAAAAACTCTACAAGAAGACTCCTTGAATTAATCAACAAATTCAGCTGTATAGCTGGATACAAAGTCAACATCCAAAAATCAGTAGCATTCTATACACAAAAACAGACTGAGAGAGAAATTTAGGAAACCATACCTTTCACAATAGCACCCAAGAAACTGAAATATTTTAGAATCAAACTAACAAAAGTAAGAGATCTATTCAATCAAAACTACAGTGCTCCAAAAAAAGAGATTGACGAGGATTTCAATAAATGGAAGAACATTCCTTGCTCCTGGATAGGAAGAACCAACATTGTGAAAATGGCCATAGTACCAAAATTGTTGTACAGATTCAATGCAATTCCATTAAACTACCATTAGCATACCTCGCAGATATAGAGAAAATATTTTTTAAATTAATCTGGAACCAGAAGAGACCCAGAATAACAAAAGCAATCCTGGGCAACAAGGACAAGTCAGGTGGAATCACAAGCCCTGACCTCAAATTATACTACAACACTACTGTCATAAAACCAACATAGTACTGGCTAAGAAATAGACCAGAGGATCAATGGAACAGACTGGTAGAAACAGGCACAACCACAAACACTCAGCCACCTAATATTTGACAAAGGGATCAAACAAATTCACTGAAAGAACGATAGCCTCTTTAATAAGTGGTGCTGGAAAACTTGGCTGGTCACCTGCCAACGACCAAGTCTATCATCATGCACCAAACTCAAGTCAAAATGGACCACAGATCTCAATATTAAAACAGAACCACTAAATCTATTGGAAGAGAAGGTAGGTAAAAACCTTGAGGACAGCGGTAGGAAGACAGTTCATGAACAAAAACCAAACTGCCTATGAAATACTCCAAAGAATCAACAACTGGGATCTCATCCTACTGAAAAGTTTCTGCACATCTAAAGAAATCACCAGCAAAGTAAAAAGAAAACCAACAAATTGGGAAAATATTTAACTGAATGTCCTTTGGACAAAGGTCTTCTATGTAGAACATATAAAGAGTTAAAAAAATATCAGCCTCCCAATTCAAAGACCCAATCCAAAAGTGAGCAGCTGAGATGAATACACACTTCTCAGATAATAGCAAATAAATACATGAGAAAAAGTTCAACATCATTAGTCATTCGAGAATGGCAAATTAAAGCAACATTGAAATTTCCTCTCATCCCAGTAAGAATGGCTAGCACTAAGAAATCAACCAATAACAAATGCTGGTAAGGCTGTAGAGAAATAGGAACTCTTCTCCATTGCTGCTGGGAATGCAGACCGGTGAAACCACTGTGGAAAGCATTTTGGAGATTCCTCAGAAAACTAGGTCTGGAGGTCCCATTCAACCCAGCTATTCCCCTTCTGGATATTCTCCCAGAAGAACTGAAAGCATCATGTCACAACGATATATATGCACTCATGTGTCTAGCAGCACAATTTGTAATTACTATGTTGTGGAAGCAACCCAAATGCCCACCCACTGAGGAACGGATAAAAAAATTGTGGTACTTTTATATAATGGAATATTGCTCAGCTATAAAGAAAGATAAACTAAAGGCTTTTATAAGTAAATTGTCACAACTAGAGACCATACTCATAAGTGAAATAAACCACACCTCCATGGGTAAGCAACATATTGTCTCACTAGTGTAAGAACCTAAAAGAGTGAATAAAAATTAGGAGGTATGACAGACATGGTGAAATGAAAGGAAAATGCTCAAAAATAAAGAGCAACTGGGGTGAGTGAAAGGAGAAGGGGAAAAGGGGGAAATTTTGTATGTATGTATATACAGGATAGCTAACATAGTTGTAGTACTGACTTCTATTGCTTTACTGAAAGGAACAGTTAATGATTAATTATTTGAGAAATCTTGCAAAGCTGAATCACGAAGATATAAAAGTTCTGAATAATCTAATATCCATCAATGAAATTGAAAATGTAATTAAAACTTACCAACAGAGAAAAACCCAGCTAAATTCTACAAGAAATTTAGAGAAGATTTAATGCCAATTCTTCTCAAATTCTTTAATTGATCAAAAGGAAAGCAATTCTCCCTATCTCATTCCTGAGGGGGAGTATTACCCTGATACCAAAACCAGAGGAACCCCCAACCAAAATACAGAACTTACAGACCAACTTGTCTAATGAACATAGATGTAAAAATCCTCCATAAAATGCTAGCAAACAGAATGCAGAAAATCATCAAGAAGATTATACACCATGACCAAGTGAGCTTCATCAAGGAATGCAGGGATTGTTCAATATATGCAAATCAATAGATGTAATACACCATATCAACAGAGCCAAAGACACAAAAAAAATCATATAATCATCCCAATAGATGCAAAAATTTTTTTTACGAAGTCCAACACTCATTCATGATAAAAACCCTAGAGAAAATAGGGAATAGATGCTTTTTACCTCAATGTGATAAAAGCTATCTATTACAAACCAACTGCCAACATCATACTAAATGGACAACTGAAATCTTTCACTTTAAAATCAGGAACCAGACAAGGATGTCCACTGTCACCACTCCTGAAAACATTAGCCAGAGCAATTAGACAAGACAGAAATAAAAGGAACAAGAATTAGAAAGGAAGAAGTGAAATGATCTTTATGCACAGATGACATGATACTCTATATAGAAGACCCAAAACTCCACCAAAAGATTCCTAAAATAAATAAAATAATTCAGTAGCGTGGCTGGATATAAAGTCAAGATTCAAAAATCAATAGCATTCCTGTACACAAACAACAAACATACTGAGAGAGAAATTTGGGAATCCACCTTTCACAATAGCATCCAAAAAAATGAAATATTTATGAAACAATGTAACAAAGGAAATAAAAGATTTATACAGTGAAAATTACAGTATTCTGAAAAAAGAGATTGAAGAAGATTTCAGAAAATGAAAAGATATTCCTTGCCCATGGATAAGAAGAACCAATATTGTGAAAATAGCCATACTCTCAAAATTGTTGTACAGATTCAATGCAGTCCCAATGAAAATACCATTAGCATACCTTACAGATCCAGAGAAAATAGCAAAAGAATTCCTGGGAAACAAAGACAAGGGAGGAGGCATCACAATCCCTAACTTGAAATGATGCTACAAATCTACTGTGACAAAAATCAGCATGGTACAGGCAAAATAAAAAGGATCAGAGGACCAATGGAACAGAGTGGAAAATTCAGACACAACTACAAACACACTGAGCCACCTTATCTTAGACAAAGGGTCCAAACATGTTCACTGGAAGAAAGATAGCTTCTTTAATAAACGGTGCTGCAAAGACTGGCTTTCCACAGGCTGAAGACAAAAGTTAATCCCATGTCTATCACCACGCATTAAATGAAGTCAAAATGGATCAAGGACCTAAATATTAAAACAGAAATACTAAATGTACTGGAAGAGAAAGTAGGCAGAAATCTTGGAGACACAGGGGTAGGCAAAGAGTTCATGAGTAAAAACCAAACTGCATGGGAAATACTTCAAAGAATCAACACCTGAGATCTTATCTTATTGAAAAGTTTGGCACATCAAAAGAAATCAGCAACAGAGTAAAAGAAAAGCCATGAATTGCAAAAAAAATTTAGCCAACTGTCCCTCAGTGAAAGGACTTCTATCTAGAATATATAAAGAATTTAAAAAATCAGGTCCCCAAAATTCAAAGACCCCATAAAAATGGGCCTCTGAAATGAATACACACTTCTCAGATGAGGAAACACAAATGACAAATAAATATATGAAAAAATGTTCATCATCATTGGTCAAATGAAAATGGAAATTCAAATACTACTGAGATTCCACTGTACCCCAGAAAAAATGGTCATCATCAAGGAGTCAACCCATAACAAATGCTGGAAGGGCTGCGGGAAAATAAGAACACTTCTGAACTGTTGGGGAGAAGACTGGTACAACCACTTTGGAAAGCAGTGTAGAGATTCCTCAGAAAACTAGGATTAGAGGTCCCATTTGACCCAGCTATTCCCCTTCTGGGTATTTTCCATGAAGAATTGAAAACATCATACAATAATAATACATGTGTACTCGTGTTCATAGCAGTGCTATTTGTCATAGCTAAATCTTGGAAAGAACCCAAATGCCCATCAACTAAGGAACATATTGAAAAGAGGTGGTATTTTTTTTGCAATGGAGTATTACTCAGCTACAAAAATGATAAACTCTAGGTTTTATAGGAAAATGCAACTACACACCATACTTATAAGGGAAACAAATCAGATCCACATGTGTAAACATCATATTGTCTCCCTAGTGTAAAAACCTGAAAAAATAAATAAAATCTGAAAGTTATAATATATAGTGTGAAAGAGAAAGAAGTTGACCAGCAGGAAAAAACAACTGGAATGAGGGAAAGGAGAAAAGAAAGCAAGAAGAAAGGGAGAAATATATATGGATATACAAGGATAGCTGGGATAATTTGTACTGCTGATGTCTATTGGTTTATAGAAAGGAACAGTTAACACTTAAAAATTTCTTTTTCTGACCAATGTTGCTTGATTATATTTGGTAATCTGAACAACTAATTTGAAGAGTACAATATGCAATATAACAATCATTGTTGAATCCCTACAATCTTGATTAGTGAAACTCTGTATCATTTCTAATGTTTTTTATTATTTTTATTCTCTTTAATTGTTTGATCAATCTTGCATCCTTACATCTAGTATTCTGAGCAACTTTGTTGAAGACAACAATATGGAATATAGCAACCATTGTTAACTTCCTATCCTTCCCTTCTTTCTACTATTTTGAAATTCTGTATTGTTTTTATTGTTTTTCTGTTGTTTTGTTTTTGTCTTGGTCATTGTCATTTTGTTTTCTTTTCTCTTTAAAATAAAAAAACTTTAAAACATACCCAAAATAAGGGACCAAATAAAAAATGAGCCATTGAAATCAATAGACCTTATTGAGAAGTACAATTAGCCAATAAATACATGAAAAATGTTCAACAACACTGGTCATTAAAGAAATGCAAATCAAATCCATACTGAGATTCCACCTTACTCTACAAGGAATGGCTATCATTAAGGAATCAAATAATAACAAGTGTTGGCAAAGCTGTAGGAGAAAAGGAACAATTTTACATTGTTCTAGGAACATAAACTACTGCAACCACTACAGAAATCAGTATATAGATTCCTCAAAATACTAAAAAAAAAAATCTTATTTGACCCATCTTTTCCCCTTCCAGTATCTTCCTGAAAGAATTAAAGATATCATATTATAATGACATGCATACCATATTTATAGCTGCACAATTCATAACATATAAATCTGATAAGTGGGCTTTATGTTCATCAACAGATGAATGGATAAAGAAACTGTGGTATTTATACACAATGGAGTACTACTCTGTCATAAATGAGACTAACTTGTGTCCTTTGTAGGAAAATGAATCCACCTTGTGACCATAATATTAAGTGAAATAAATCAGACACACAAACTTAAATATCACATTTTTTTCTTATATTAGAAATGCAAAGTATAAATAAAAAGCAAAATAAAAGATAGATAATAAGAAGGGAGATAATTTTTTTCAAATGAAAGATGATTTCTTTCAAGAGACAGGTTGGGGAAGAGAAGAAAGGGAGAGAAGATGGAAAAAACAAAGATGTGTTATGCACATGTACCAACTCTCCACAAGAAATGCATCATTATGTAATGCAAACATACTAATAAAAAATAAAAACTAAAAAACAGAATTTCCATCCTCCTTCTTCAGCCTCTGAAGTCACAAAAATTATAAGGCTGCACCGCCACATCTAGTTTAACCTGATATTGCAGCAGTTTCCTCGACAGCACAGTAACGTTATTTAATAAGATGTATTTACAGTGTGCATGGGTGTAGTCAATTTAGAGAAGTAAAGCATTTCTACCTGGGCTTGGTAATAAGTTCTCAGTGGGTATTGGGTACTATTATCATCAATTCTAGCACTGTGATGATTTCTTTGCCAGTCATTTTTCAGAAATGGCTTCTGGAGTTTTTCACTATTTTCAGCATTGATTTTCCTTCACCACTTGCAGCAGCATTCTTCTGTGTGGCCCTCCTGATTGCTTCAGTACTAAACAACGTCAGCTTGCATGAGCATTGAGTGTTCCTATTTCAGCAGTAGGAACCATATGTACCTTTGTTTTTATGGTCAACATACCACTTATTTAAATAAATATCTTGGTAGAATAGCATAGCTGTGTAGAAAGCAGCTTCAGTAGTCACATAGCATTTGAATACTAGTTCTTTTGTTTTACAACTGATTAGAGCAGAGAGTTATTTCACCTCTCTATGCCTCTATTTCCTCTTCAGTCTCATAGGTTGAAAATAGCACTTCAAAGACCAGAAGATTGAGTCAGTAGTTTCAGCATAGATATGATATTAGTATGCTCCTGAGTATTAGTAAGTACATGACTATTAAAGTGGCACAGCCCACAGTATCAGGAAACATCACTTTATTAACCTTAAGAATATGGTTGTTTATGTCAATTTGGGCTTTCACAAACTCTGCATCGGCAGAACGTATGCATTTTTGTGAGATCAAAATATATGAAAGAACATTAAAAATAAAACTTCCAAAGCATTGTTCTGCAAACAAAAAAATAAAAGGTGACCTATTGTAAGTGATTTGTCTTCCTTATCTGAGTTTATTCATAACCTTCAGTGTCAGTCTCCAACGTCTAATACTTGATTACTGCTACAAATTTAATTGGACACAAAGAGATATGGGCCTTGTGATACATACTAGATCACCATTACATGTAGGGAAAGTGCTGGTTTCCCGGTGGCCACTAGCCAATCACAGGGCACAGGAAATTCTGGTGTTTAGCTGGGCACCAGAGCTAACATAGCACACAGCACAAAGGAGAAGCACGGGCAGTAATTAAAAGCACAGAACCTAAAGCCAACATCCAGGGTTCAAATTTAGATTCTACCACTTCAGAGTCATCTGCCATCCAACCATGGGAAACTTCCTAAGCTCTTCATGCCCTGATTTCTTGAACTACACAATGACAGGTACTTGAAATAGTAAACCAAGATGTTTGGGAAGTGAAAAAGAATTAATATAAATATATTAAACTTTGAACCACAATCTATGGGTAGTAGCACTAAATAAGCTTTACTTCCCATTACTGCGAACACTCCTGATTATATTAGCACTGTCAGAGTTTGTAATTACTTCATAGTCACAACAGCAACGACTTCAGCATACTTTATATTTTCCCCGAGTATTATAGTTCATTAGGAACCCATGATTTCTTCATTTTAAATCATTTTAAGGTAAACTTCATATTATACTTTATTAAACTACTGGTTAGTTTTTACCTAGGTAGTGCATTGGGGCTTAATATTCTGTAAAGCAGCAACTCGTGTCGTACTCACTATGAGAAATAATATCACTAAGAAGCTAAGGAACTTAAATATTTAAGCTTCCCTCTCAACTTTATAGGTTCCCCCACAATTGTGTGAAGGTCTAAGAATGTGTTCATTGAGTACATATTTTTATTTTTCAAACATTATATAATTTAATGTTCTTTTTTTCCATATTATTATTATTAGTGACTAACTGCTATTCAATCAATGAGTTTTGTTTCGGCAGATTTGTACATGCAGGTAACATACTTGAATCATTTCCCTCACCACCACTCTCTCACCCAACCCTTCCCCCTAGTTTCACATGCTATTTGGGAGAAGTGTCCATGTGTTTAATGTATTTTAATCATATTCATGCACCCTATTCCTTGCCTTTATGCCCCAAGTTGTGTGAGTTGCACATTCCAGAAAACATAATTCATCCTTGGATATTATTGATGTCAGCTCTGTGTACATAAGCGGGATAAAAATAGTTGCATGACATTGATCCCTTTCATTCTGGGAACATAGCAAGATTCTCATTCTTTGGTTTAAAGCCACAAGTATTGTTTAAAGGAAGTTCTTCTCCCAAGGCTTGGGAAAGAGCTCTATCTTCTCTGAAAGAATCACAAACTTCGTGCTTTGCATATTACTTTCCTGAAGCCCATAGATGGAGTGCATCAACTGAAAATGTTATTTAGGATCAAATGCATTACAATTCCTTTGTCTACCACCAGCATTGTTTTCATGGTGATTCTGAAGCCTTAAAGTAAGTCCTTGTCTCTACTGGGATTCTCACAAAGCAGTACTGACCCTGAAGCCAAGAATTACATTATACACAAGCAAGGATAAGAGTATACACAGAATTCATTGTATTTTCTATCACATTCCTTTGACTTCTTTATGTTCTATAAAAAATTCTTCTACACAAAATATTTTTTTACTGCTTCTGACACTGACCTGAAAGTCTTTACCTTGTTCAGTTAAAGATACCTTGACACAATCTATGCATCTGCAGTTTAAAATGAGATAATTCTTATTCCAAGAGGTATTATGTATTAAATTTGAGCTATACCTGTTTTCTTCTTGCTTGTGACAGGTTTGGGGGAGTTCAGAACCAAATAGTGTTGCCATTATATAGTGAAATATTATTCTCCCAGGTTATTATTATTCAGATACTATTGATCATATCATTGAAACAACCTTGCATCAGGAATATTTGCTCCAGGGACACATCAGCAATTCTTACTGTGAAAGGTATGGGAAGATTGTGGTTAGGTGCTGGTGTCTATTCAGCTCAGATTGTACAAACCTCATGGGGGAGTTTTTGCTACTGGATAAAAAATGAAGAATTTCATCATAACCCAGGACACATAAGAGAAAGAGAATCTTCCTTAGCCATAAAAAACCCGTTTTGAAAATTAATTTTTAATAGTACATATTTCCATACATACTGATCACAGTCGTCATGGAGAATGTGTACCTGTACATAATATACCTCAATTCTTTTTTCTCCCTTCACCTTCCTTTTCCTCAACCTTTCTTCCCCTGCCCATTTACAAATGCTTGACTTCATTTTTTTCTTCAATATTCTCTCTTAAAAAATCCTTGAAGGTATCCATATGTAATACAACAACCATTGTTAATTTCCTATCACCTTGTCTGAAATTCTGTATTGCTTGTATTGTTTTTGTGTTATTTTGTAAATGTCTGTGTGTTTGTTAATATATTTTCATTCTTTTATCTTTAAAATAAAAATAAATAAATAAAATCTTTTTTCCCTTTCTTCACTTACCTCCTTTTTCCAGCCCTTTTTTTTGCCTTCCCAGCTCTTTTTTAAATTTCTACTCCTTTAATGCTAGCCAATTGGCAATACTGTGGTATGAAATCACACTCTGAGACTTCACTTAGTCCTTATAGAGCATTTTCTTATTGAACTGACTTCCATAAGGATTCTCCTAACTCAAGTAGCCTCAAACTAAGAAACATGTTGTCCTCAATACACCCAAAACTATGTGTAAACAAAGTATTGCCATGGTTTCCCTTGAGCTAAATCATCAAGAGATTAGATATAACAGAATAAGATTGGCAGTGAAGTGGAAAATAAAGGAAATAGATCTCCAGGAATCAGGAGGGAACTGATAGAAAACTAAAACCTACAGAAAAGCTGGAGAAGCAGAGCACAACATGGAGAAAATGACGAAGCATTCCAAAAGCTTATCCTGGCTCCCAGGGAAAAGAACCCATCTCCACAGATACAAGGTAAGTCCCCAACCTTGGAAGCTCCGGGGAGAAACAATGAAGCAGGCTAGCAATGCAAGCCCCAAGAAAAGTCCACGGTTATTGTAAACAGCAAAAATATCATGAATCTTTACTCCAACCACGACTCCATCTGCATGGCAAGAGAGAGTTGGGAAAAAATATCGTGCAACACTGGCTGTATTTGGTAGTGTTTAATTGGGAACCAATTTGAGAACAAATTTATCCTGCCACAGAGACTGGTAGGAGATGGATATAAGACAGAGTATCACAGAGGATGGGGACTAGATGTAGATCTGGTGAGAAGTTTAAATTTAAATCAAGAAAGACACAGGGGTGTTGCTTTAAGAGTTAAGAAGCCAGGCAAGTCATGATGGATTTCAGAGAGCTGGTTGCCACAGCCTGGGGTTTACAGATAGAGAAACACCTGGGATAGGGAGGTGGTAGGCAATTCACAAAACTAGAGGCTGAAAAGCTACACGGAGAAAGCTGTGACTTGGAAACACAGCTGACGTGGAAAATGGGAGCAGGTGGAATCAGTGGAGCCCCTGCATAGAAACTACTCCCTAAGTATGCTCAATATGAAATGGGAAACCAGCATTCACACATAAAAATGTAAGTATGGGAGCAAAATAGGTGATAGTAGTCACTCATTACCCCTCTTCCATATTTTGTAGATTCCAATACTGCAGACCCTAGAAAGAAATCACTCATTCAAAATAAGAATTTTTTTAACCATTTATTTTCTTTTTCCCTCGATGGTTTTGGAGGATGTGAAGTTCTTTTTTCTTTCATTATTACTATCTCTTTTCATTATTTTTTCTTTATTTTCTTCTTTCTTTTATTCTGTTTTCATCTTTATCTTGTTTACTGTTTTTGTTACTTTTTTCTAACTACTAATTTTCTTTTACTCCTTAATAGGATAGTTTATCTCAAATTTTTTCTCCTGATCTTCTTTTTCTTTATTTTTCAAATTCTACTTCTCTTACTTTCTTCTACCCCCTATCTTTACTCATATGACAATTAAGCTTTATTAATCTTTAGAAATTTATGTACACTGTGTTATTATTGATGAATTGTATTCTATTGTTTATTGTGGTCAAGATATTGAATTTAGTAGTTATTTTACATATGTTGATATTGGGTTTGTTTCTGTGTCTATATTATAATTACATCACTCTTTTCAATTGTTAAGGGGATAAAGTTTCTATTAGTACATATGGTCTGTCAGTATACAGTTTGTCTTTGACCATATTGTCACTCAACTTGTTGCCATTAATTAGTTTTTAATGTATGCCAATATCTAATTTGTCTTTTTATCATTGACAACACAACAGTTCATTTCTAGAGACCTGGGTCCTTTGCCAAATGCAATACACAGTCCCATTCCCAAATTAGTACAAGTGGTCAAATCTTGAGACAAAGGCAAAGGCATTATTAGCCTCATCAGAGCATAGTACAGCAAAGCAAACACTAAGGATATCTACATACTTGCAACAAAGTCATTCCATTAGAATCAACTTGCAATCCTCAGCCCAAAGAAAAGAAAAGAAAAGAAATATGAGAACTCAAAGCAGTAAAATGCCTTTATAAACTACAAAAGGCCTGTCAATTCCTTCAAAGCTAATCCATGGAGCATCAAATGGAGAGTAAAATCAAAGCCAAACAGCTAACTAATATAAAATGATAAATGAGAACAAATGATCGACAAGTTAATGGGATCAAAGATGGTACTATGAAACGCTGGATTTAATGATCACCAACCTTACAGAATGCTAATGAAAATAACCTGAGCTCAACACAACAATACAAAACATTATAGCAAAGAACTGTAGTCCAAGAGACAATACCTAAGAGAAATCCAGGAGATAAAAGTTGTAACTATGGGCAGCAGAAGTGACCAATGTGACGGCAGAAGGTCAGAGCTAGAAGAAACAGAACGCCAGAACTAAAAGATAGCACTGATGCAGGTGACCATTTATTCAGAAAAAATAACCCTTAAAAAACAAGAGAACATTAAAAATGGGTGCAACAACTACTGGAAAATGCAAAGCAGACTAATTGAAATTAGTAAAAAATCAGAAGACAGAACAAATGGTGTAAAATATGTTTATAGAAATAATATCAGAAAATCTTCCAAATATCAGGAAAGAATTTAACATAACAATAAGGTTTATAGAACCCCAAATAGCTACAATAAGTGAAGAACTTTTACATGACACATCATAGACAAAATCTGAAAAATCCAACACAAGAACAGAATCTTAAAACTTGTTAGAGAATAGCAACAAATTACTTATAAATATAAATCCATTAGCTTTACAGCAGACTGTTCAACACAAACCTGAAAAGCCAAAAGAGTTAGTATTGAAGTGTTTGAAGCCTTAAAAGAAAAGAACTTCCTACCTAGATTGATATAGTCTACAAAATGATCTTTGAGAGTTGATAGAGGAGTTAAGTGTTTCCATAAAAAAAAAAAACCCTAGACAAATTCAGAAACAAAAATCCAGCACCCACTAACTGCTCAAGGACATTCTAGAAAGAGATAATAAAACCAACAATGCCAAAAAAACAGGTGAAATGAATACACAAGGGAGGGTGAGCAGTTAAGCCAAAAGTGGGAAAAAAGGAATCAGCAACAGTAAAAAAAATTGCAAAGACAAAAATAAGTAAGTATCTTGAAGTAATACCTCTCTATATGAGTGGTCTCATCTCGCCAATCAAATGACACAGATTGGCACATTGAATCAAAAAGGAAATATCCAATGGTGCACTATACACAAGAAACAAAATGAAATTTATATAATAAAAAAAATCAAAGGCTGGAAAACAATACTCCATGCAACAGGAACCCCCCAAAAAAGCTGGAGTAGATGTTCCATTTTCAAACAAGAGGACTTTGAACCAAAACTTATCAGAAGAGGCAAATACAGTCGCTACTTACTAGTTAAGAAAAAATTAAACAGAGAGATAACAATTGTAAACATATATACACTGAACACTGGTGTACTAATGTCACAAAACAAACACAAATGGACATAACAGATCAGATAAAGATCAATATAATTATAGTGGGAGTCCACTACACCCCCCTGTCACAAGTAGAAAAAACACCTGGGCATGGTGGTTCACGTCATGAAACCTAGCATTCAGAATGATGAGGCAGAAGGATCTCTTATCTTGAGCCCAGCCTGAGTTACAGAGTGAGTTCAAGGCTGCCCTAAACTACAAAGCAAGAATTTGTTTCAAAAAAAAAAAAAAGATGGACCAACCAGACACAAAAATATCACTAAAAAACTAAAAGAATTGAATCATATTTTTGAACAAATGAACTTAAAATGATCAAGATTGCTTCACAAAATAAGAACAAAATGTATTTTCTTTTCAGCAGTACATGGAATTTCTCCAAAATATACCACATACAAACCCATAAAACATGCTTAAATAAATACAAAAAAAAAAAAATGAAATTATCCCAGGCATACTATTAGATCATAGGACAATGACACTGGAAAAACAGTATGAAAATAAATCTCAGAAATTATGTGAACACATGGAAATTACACAATATACTTTTGAATAATCAACAGGTCACAAAACAAAATCCAGAAAGAAATTAAACTAATGTTAGAATCAAACCATAATGCCAGTGTAATGTACCAGAACTTCTGGGCCACAATAACAGCAATCCTAATGGGAAAATTGTAGCTATCAATGCTCATATCTGAAAACAGGGCAAGCTCAAATAAATAACCTAATGATGTCCTTAAGGTTTTAGACAAACAGAAATAATTCAAATTCAAGGCTAATACAAAAAGAAAATTTAAAAGATCAGCATAGAAATTAATGAAATTGAGACTAAAAAATATTTCAAAGTATCAATAAATTGAAGACCTAGTTCTTCAAATGAATAAACAAAAGACACACAATCAGCCAATCTTAACAAATGAAAGTAATGATCCAAATCAATGCAACTAAAAATGAAAAAGGCAAAATCACAGTAGACATCAACAATATTAAGCAGGTTATTAGTAACTACTTCAAAAACTTTAGTCTAAAAAAATTGGATAATCCAGAAAAAATGAATAGATTCCTAGATATATATAAATTACCAAAACTGAACAAAGAAGACATAAAAATCCTGAATAATTCTGTAATAGATAATGAAACTGAGGCAATAATGTTAAAAAATAGATTCACTGCTGAACTCTGTAAGATTTTTAAGGAAATATCTAACATCAATACTATTCAAATGCTGTAATGAAACTGAAAGGAAAGGATAACTCCCTAAATCATTCCTGAAAGCTAGCACTACCTTAAGGACTCAGCTATAAAAGAGAACTATAGGTCAACTTCCTTAATGAACATATACATACAAAAAATTCTAAATTAGTTACTGGGAAACAGAATGCAATAAATCATCAAAATGATCATACATCATGGTCAAGTAGGATTCATCTCAGGATTGCAAAGATGGTTCAACATATGCAAATCAATAAATCCAAAGCAGCACATAAACAGAAATAAGGATAATTGTCATGTGTTCATCTCAAAAGATGAAAAAAATCTTTTTCACAAAAGCAAATATCATGTGGTGGGGAGTGCTGGCCCCCGGGGGTGGGCCACCAGTGCCCGGGAAGCCACGTGGCACCACACACCAGCCTTCAAGCCAGCAAGCTGCTGCCGAGCCACCAAGAGCTATCATGGTACAGAGAAGTGGAAGGCCCCCTGGGGACGTGCATGAACCATCCCGACATGAAGAAACCCCTAGGAATACATGCCACACAATGGGTCACTCTTGCTCCTGCTATTGAGAACCAGAAAGGTCCAGAGTCAGCGGAGGAGCAGCTGCTGAACAAAGACTTGGAGAACATGAGAATACAGACTATGCCCAAAGATTCAGAGGTCTAGTTTACCGGGGTCACAAGAGCTATTTGGAAGCTGGAAACTAGGAGGACCTTGCACAATACCTGGGGAGACCCCCAGGAAGCCATTCTTCCCCTAACAGTACAGGCTGTGGTATAGGAGCACATGGAACCCCAGAGAGGTCTTCACCATGATTCCTGCTGCCTGTGCTGACTGTTGGGGTAGGACACTAAGTGGTTGCAGTATCCCAGTGCGCTGGGAGGCTGGAGAGAAAAAGCTACAAAGAATGGCTTTTGCCCCAGATGGCTCACATGAGATGTTAGTGAGAATTGCCCCCTCAGTATTCTATAGCCGTGATGAGGAGGCCAAGGAGAGAAAACAAAGGGACTGAGAAAAAAATAGCTGCTTTTGCTGCAGCACTAAGAGAAATGTACCCTAAGTCTGATTCTTGGGGCCCCAAGAAGAATTTGACAACTGCATTCGTCTGCTACCACTGTTAAAAGCCAGGCCACCTCAAGAGGGACTGCCCTAAGACATCCCTATCACATGCATTGGAGGTAAGATAGGCTCTGTAAATGGTGTTAGGAAAACTTGCTCTCAGCACACAGAAGATTCATCTAGATTCATATTGCTCCCCGTGTACTAACTAAAATCAAATTGTAACAAAAACTAAATGTTAACCTACTGGTAGATAAAATAGGTAAAACTCTTGAAGTCATAGAGTACCAAAAGTCTTTCTGAAGAGAACTCTAGTTGCAAGAAATAATACCATTAATCAAGAGATGTGAACATATCAAATTAAAGTTTTTGCACAGCAAAAGAAACAACCTACAGAGCAAAAGACAACTTACACAATGGGAAAAAACACTTCCAGCTGCAACTCAGAGGCTTAATTGCTAGAATATATACAGAAATCAAACACATACAGCCACCTTATCTTTGACAAAGAGGCCAAAAATGTTCATGTGAAGAAAGATAGTCTCTTTAATAAGTGGTGCTAGAAAAACTGAAAACTGGCTGACTACATGCTGAAGACTAAAGCCAGACCCATGCCTATCACCATGCACTAAACTGAAGGCAAAATGGATCAAGGATCTAAATTTTAAAGCAGAAACACTAAATCTATCAGAAGAGAAATAGGTAAAAATCTTGAATACATAGGTGTAGACAGAGAGTTCATTAATAAAACCGAAACTTCCAGGAAATACTTCAAAGAATCAACTGGAATTTCATCTTATTAAAAAGATTTTGCACATGAATAGAAATCACCAGCAGAGTGAAAAAAAATCCACAGAATGGGAAAATAAATTTAGCCAACTGTCCCTCAGACAATGGACTTAAATATAGAACATGTAAAGAACTGAAAAGAAAAAAAAATCAGACTCCCCCAAATTTAAAGATCTAATCCAAAAATGGACATCTGAGATGAATACACACTGCTCAGATGAACAAATACAAATGGCAAATATATGGAAAAATGTTCAACATCATTGGTCATTCAAGAAATGCAAACTAAAATAGTGAGATTCCATCTCACTCCAGAAAGAATGGCTACCATCAAGAAATCAACCAATAACAAATGCTGGATGGGCTGTGGGAAAAAAGTATCACTTTTCCACTTTTGGTGCGAGTTTAACTGGTACAACCACTGTGGAAATCAATGTGGAGATTCATCAAAAAACTATCATTAGAGGTCCCAGTTGACCCAGGTATCCCCTACTGGATATTTTCCCAGAAGAATTTTAAAAAGCATACCACAGAGATATATATGCTCCCATGTTTATAGCAGCACAATTTGTCATAGCTAAGTCTTAGAAACAACCCAAATGCCCATCAACCAAGGAATGCGTAAAAAGATGTGATATTTTTATACAATGGAGAACTACTCAGCTATAAAGAAGAATAAACCAGACTTTCATAGGTAAATGGATACAACTTGAAAACATACTCATAAGTGAAATAAATCAGACTCACATGTGTAAACATCGTATTGCCTCGCTGGTGTAAGAAGCTGAAAGAGTAAATAAGAGTTAAAATGTACAATAGATATTGAGAAATGGGACAAGATTGTTCAAAAGGAAAGAGAAACTGGTACGGGGGGAAAGAAAAATGAAAGAAAGTAAAACTAAAAGTAAAATATATATATATATATATATATATACATATATATATTAGTTAAGATAGTTATACTACTGATTTCTATTAGTTCGCTGAAAAAGAGGTTTATGCTTACATTGTTTTACCAACTTTTCATGCCTATGTCTTTAATCTGAGCAACTACTTTGAAGATAAGAATAAGCAATGTACTAGCCATTGTTACTCTCTTTCTATCTTGATTTGAAATTTTGTATCATTGATTTGAAATTTTGTATCATTATTTTTAAAATAAAAAAATCAAAATATAAAAATAAATAAAAGAATTCAAAAACAAAAGACTCATTCAAGAAAGGTGCAAGTGAAATGAATAAACACTTAAAAGTACAAATAGCCAGTAAATACATAAAGAAATGCCCAGCATCACTTGTCATTAGAGAAAAATGCAAATTGCAGCAATATTAAGATTCCATCTCACCCTAGAAACAATGGCCAGAATCAAGAAATCAAATATTTACAAACCCTGGCCAGGGTTCAGGGGAAAAGGAATTTTCTACATTATTGGGGGGAATGTAAAGTAGTACAACAACTGTGGAAATTAATACAGAAATTCCTGAAAAATAGTGAAACAGCAAACTCCATTTGATCCAGATATTTCCATTGTAGATGTCTTCCCCAAAGACTTAAAGACAACATATTATAGGAATGCAGGCATACCTATGTTTATAGCAGCACAAGTCCTAAATGCTAAATCCTGAAAACAGCCTATATGTCCATCAACAGATGAATACATAAGGAGAATATACTATTTTTCACAATGGAATATTACTCTGCCATAAGAAAGGATAAATTTGAATCATTTGTAGGAAAATAGATGAACCTAGAGACCATAATATTGAGTAAAATAAATCACAAACCCATGTTTAAATATTGTATGGTTTCTCTTGTATGAGAAACCCAAAGTATAAATAAAGAACAAAATAAGAGATAAACAATAGAAAACATGGAGATAGAACTTTTGCCAAAAGAAGGGGTTCATGAAAGGGAGGGAGGTTATAGGAAAAAGAGTAAAAACAGGTTTAAAATGTGTTACATACATATAAGAACTTCCTGTGATGAGTGTAATCATTATGTATTATGAACATGTACTAATAAAAATTTTAAAAGTATCAGATAATCATTAAACATTTGCTGGATTTTATACTCCATTACATTAATATAGGTATAATGGTAGGCATTGCACTTTGATTTCTTGTTCTTAGCAGATATCATGTTTGTTTACAAATTAAAGATTTGTGGCAACCCTGCTTCAGACAAGCCTATCTGCACTATTTTTCCAATAGCATGTACTCACTTTGTGAATCTGTGCCACATTATTGGTAATTCTTATAATACTTTGAGATTTTCATCATTTTCATGTGAGTTATAGTGATCTTTGACCAATGATCTTAAATATTCAATTGTAATTATTTTGTGTGCCATGAACCAACCCTCCAAAAACAGTAAGCTTAATTCATATAGTATGTGAGTTCTGACTGCTTCACCTGCTGCCCATCCCCACCCTGAGTGTCTTTTCCTTTCATCAGGTTTCTCTTTTCCTAATAAAAAAAAAAGTATTGAAATTAGATGAATTAATAATAGTACGACAACCTCTACATTTTCAAATGAAGGGAAGTATCTCATGTCTCTCTCTTAAATGTCAAAGCTGGACATGCTTATCCTTAGTAAGTACAAAAAAGCTGAGATGGTCAAGAAAGCTGAATCTTTTTGAACAAACATTAAGCCAAACTGTGAATGTGAAGGCAAGGTCCTTGAAAGAAATTAAAAGAATGACTCCGATGAACCCATGATTAATGGGAAGGGAAAACAGTTTTCATGCTGCTGCAGAGCAAATTTTAATGTTCAAGATAGAAAATCAAAGCAGACACATATTTCTTTCAAACCGTGTCTAATCTTAAGCAAGACGCTAACTCTCTTCAGTTCTGTGAGAGCAGAGACATGAGAAAGTTGCAGAAAGCTTGAAGGGAATAGTTTGGCTTGTGAGAGGTGAAGAAAGAAGCCACCTCCATAACATAAAAGTGCAAGTTGTAGCAGAAAGTGCTGGTGTAGGAGCTGCTGCAATTTATCCAAAAGATCTAGCCAGAAATTTGATGAAGGTGGTTCCTTTAAACAATATATTTTTAATATCATGCAAACTGCCTTATCTTGTAAAAAGACACCATGCAAAACTTGACACTTGGAGAGGAGAAATCAGTGGCTAACTTCAAATATTCCAAGTACAGGCTGACTCTCTTATAAGGGACTAATAAAGCTGGTAATCTACTGTTTTTAAAACTCAGAGGGTCGTTAAGAATGAAGCTAAATCTACTCTGCCTGTGTTCTGTATACTGAATAAGGCAACTGACTGACAGATTTGTTTATAGCATGGCTTACTAAATACTTTTAATCCACTATTGAGACCTACTGCTCAGAAAAAATATCCTTGCAAAATATTACCTCTCACTGACAATGCACTGGTCACCAAACACCACTGATAAAAACGTACAAGGTCAATATCATTTTCAAGCCTACCAGCAGCATCCATTTTAGAGCACATAGATGGAGTAATTTCAACTTTCAAGTTTTGTGATTTAAGAATTATGCTTCAATAAAATTATAGTTGCCTTCTGACAGATCTGGGCAAAGAAAATTGAAACACTTCTGGAAAGGCCTCATCATTCTAGATGTCTTTGAGAACATCTATGGGGATGACATTTAACACGGGAGTAGAGTGCTAGTGTATATGTGGTCCTGGGATTAATCCTTCGCACTGTAAAGAAAAAAAATAATCTATGATTCATGAGACTGGCTAATATCAATACCAATAGGAATTAGGAAATGTTGATCCATAATGGATGACTTTGGAGGGTTCATTAATGCAAAGGATGTAGAAATAACAATAGAATTAAATTTAAATTTTAAAAGGAAATTAAATATAACTATAAAACATTGGAGATGATACAGAGCTTCACTAAACAAAATGGTAGGAATTCACCAATGGTTGTGTCTTGGTTACTTTTCTCTCATTGCTGGGACAAAGTACTTGATGCCCAAAATTAAGGAAGGAAAGGTTTATTTTGCTTACAGTTTGTGGAGGTTTTAGTCTATACTTGGCAAGTTACAAGGCAGACTGGCACATGGCAGAAGGCTACAGCTCATGGTGGCAGAACACAGCAAAAGCAACAAGCACACATACAAGGGAGGAAATGGCCAGAAGCACCCTCTTTCTCTCCTTTACATATGCAAACTATTTACCCCAGGGCGGGTGTTGCTCTCACACCCATAATCAATCAAACTCTAAAAGCCTGCCCCATGGTCGCATGAGGCTTTGGGGGGGACACCCAAACACAAACCATAACAGGTTGTTACATTGCATATTGCTGTCTTCAAAGTAGCTGTTCACATGACCAGACATAAGCATGGAAAATTGGTCAAAAAACTTAAGAATTAACTGCTCCTTTCAATAAACCGGTAGACATCAGCAGTACAATTACTCCCCTTTGGGCAATTTGTTTCCCTTTCACAATATCTTTTGTACCTTTTGGGTTTTGTTTACTCTTTCAGGTTCTTACACTAGGTAGACAGTACGATGCTACACATGTGGGTTCAGTTTATTTCACTTATGAGTATGGTCTCTAGCTGCATCCATTTACCTATAAAAGCCTCTTTAATGGTTTGATCAATCTTGCATTCTTACATCTGGTATTCTGAGCAACCTTGTTGAAGATAAAAATATGTACTATAACAACCACTGTAAATTTCTATCCTTTTGTTTTAAAACCCTGTATCATTTTTATTATTTTTGTGTTATTTTGGTTTTGTCTATGTTATTTTTTACTGTCTTTAAAATAAAATGTAAAGAAAGGAAATTCAACATACCATATTGTACCTACGATTAAAAAAAATAATGCTGCTTTTTATGAAAAAAAAAAACTAACCAGGCTGGTCTGTGTGTCCTACTTTCAAATGGGATCTTTAAGATAAATCTTATATGTTTTTTAAATTTTAATTTTCCCGAAAATGTTCCTTTCTCTAGATTTATTCATCATGTACTTCAGTTGCAAGATTTGCAGCATCATTGCAAGCAATGTGCTGGGGTTCTGAGACTAGAAAAGTAACAAGTTGATCTTGATGTTGAAGATGTTAATTCCATTTTCATGGTTTACTATGGTAAGTAATGTTTCACATGATCTTGTAACATAATATTAGAATAAAACTACTGTATAAAGGGTTGTTTAAAATATCAACATTAAATTCTAAAAATGCACATTTAAAAAAATTCAAAGTGCAACCTAAAGAGGTGACTGAATTGCTACATTCTCATTATTTTACATTCTCATTACTCTAACAAATAAGGAGTGTTTCTTATGGATGGGTAAAGGAAGTGATTCCTTAAAATGGAATCTATTGCTAATTAATATTCCATGGACATTACTGAAGTGACAACAGAGGATTTCAAATAGAATGTAAGTTTAATGGATAAACAATAGCATGTTTGGAGAAGACTGACTTCATTCTGGAAAAAAGTTCCACTGTGTGTAAAATCTTATCAAACAATATCATATGCTGCACAGAAATCTTTCAAGAAAGAAAAAGTAAAGCAATGCAGTAATGTTATTGTATTTTAAGAAATTGCCACAGCTACCTTAACCCTAAGAAATCACTGTCTTGCTTTGTTGGCAAACATAAAAATCAAGGCAAGACTACACAGTAAAAAGAGAACAACTTGATGAAGGCTCAAATGATCCTTACATTTTTAGCAATAAAAAGTTTATAATTAAGTCAGGTACTTTTTAAAAGACACGGTTACTGCACACTTAACCAGCTGCAGTAAAATGTAAACATAACTTTTATATGTAGTAGAAACAAAATAGTTCATAAGAACGTTTATTGCAACATTTACTTTATTGCTGGAGCTGAACTGGCAGTATCTCCAAGATATACCTAGTCCTGTTGTTTTGGTAAATTTATGTACCAACTTGAGTAGGTAAGGGTACTCACACCTTTGATCAGGTAGTTCTCTGTCTGTGAGAGTGTTTCTGAAAGTATTTAGCATGTGAATCAGTAAATGGAATAAAGTGCTCTCCCTGATGTGGATGAGCCTGATGTGAGGAGGTTGAATAGAACCGATATAAAGACCCTCTTTCTGATGGGAGGGAGCTTCTCCTGCTGGAATGCTTTTCACTTTTGAACTCACCTTGGTCTCCAGTCAGCTGTTATTTGAATTGCAACTGCAAAGTAAACTCTTCTGGATCTCCAGCTTGCTTATACAGATGCTGGGGCTTACCTCCCCTCCCAGCCACGTCAGCCAGTCCCATAGGATGAGCCTCATCTGTAGATACATGTACATCCTATTGATTCTTGGGGGATCATGCATAGCACAGGAGCATTTCATAATTATCAGGCTTTACCAATTCTTTGTAACAAGAGAAAACCTCTGGACATACAAAAGGAGAGACTGATGTGATAGACTGGCACCTTAATCTCATCTAATTTCTTCCATGTTTCATCTCAGGCTGCCTTTCTCCGGTCGACATAGTCAGGAAGCCACCTTGCTACTGTATTCATGCTGTACTGCGGCAGTCCTGCGTGCTAAGGATGCGTCTGTGCAAACTCATAGAGCTACGAGACCTCACGTCAGTCTCAATGATCTCTCCGTCTATGAGGTCAAAGTTTTCTTGTGCATATTTAAATATCTGAAAAAGCTCATTGTTCTTTAGACATTTAATAAGGTTGTTTTCCTCTGATTTGAAGAATATTTTCATGTTTTAAAAAAGAATGGGTGCCTTCACAAGGAAAACTACATATAAAAGTACATTTTGGGGAGTATAAAATATGTAGTAGTATAGTATGCAAATCATTAGGAATAAATACATTTATATAAATTTTATTATACATAAAATAATTATCCATGTATATAAAGAATATAACATTACCTATTGATGATATGTAACTGTTATACAATAAACATTATTGATATAGTCTATATTTATATTATTTATGGATAACATCCACTCAAATATATAATTTTAATAATTATTAATACACATAATAATACACTACACGTTTCTTGCATTATTTATTTATAATATACAAAATATTTGTGCATACTTCTTACATTACTATAACTTTGTATATTCATATTACCTTTGATATTCTATATTTCTTCTATATTAACATCTGATGTGTTGATATTATATACCAATAATATCTGCAAAACAAATACATCATATTATGATGCGTTTTTGTGAAAACACTTAAACCTTGAAAGTAAATAATTATCTCTTTTGTGCCATCTTTATTGGGCCAAATGAAAGGATGTGGAAGGCGTTTACAGTTTAAATCATAAAATCCAATTCTATCAAAAATAATCCCTCTAGATTCTTGTTCCTTGTTTTCTTCTTTTTTTCTTTTCTTTTCTTTTGGCACCGGGAATCGAACTCAGGACCTTGCAAGTTTATGCACTGAGCTGTATCCCTGGCCCTTTTGTTTCTTTTTCTTAACACCACTTACTGATTTATTACAGCACAATCGTCCCTCGCTATATCATGGTTCACTTACTGCAGCTTCACCTTATCACGGGTTTTTTTTTTTTTAAATCTAATTCTGTATCACGGAGTTTTCACTATATCGCAGGATTCTGTGGTATATAAGTATTTATATAACATTTGTGATTTTAATTATTTTTGTCTAAAAAATTTAAAACAATATAAAAATGTTATTTCAAACATATTAAAAGAATATTAAATTGAAATAAAGTACAGTATGTATTTCATCAGTGGATGAATAGTGTACTGCACACAATGGAAATGCAGTACACCACTACTGCTTGTGCAAGTTTGCCAACCTGAGATTGTACATGGCACACTATTGGCTGATGGAATAGAAAGCGACCAACCACAGCACTGTGTTCTATATCCTGGGCACTCATTGGCTCAGTGACGGTAGCATCGGTCTGTTTGCTCTCCAGCCTTGTGCCCATACATTCAGCATCTCTCCTCATTCAAGTTGCAGTATACTTCACTGGTGAGTACCCATAGAGGGTTTTGCATGTTTTTAAAATTACATAGGTTTGAGAGTGTAGAAAGCATGTAAGGGCATATGAAGTGTGTATAAGAGTGTGGGAAAGGTTTAAAAGAGAGTGGGAAAGGTTGATAGGAGTGTGGGAAGGGTTTATAAAACCTTAAAATACATATAAATAATAAAATAAATATAACACTGCTACTTCATGGATTTTTACCTATCGCGGGGGTCTCTGGAACATAACTCCCATAATAGGTGAGGGATCACTGTAAATATTGTATATATGAAAAAACAGCATAAGATAGTTAGAATTTGGTACTATATGTGGTTTTAGACAATAACAGGATGTCCTGAAACATATACCCAGCAGATAAAGGGAGTGAGAGACGAGATATATATTTATTGGTTTCTTAGTTTGTGTGTTTGTCTCTCTCCACTGATTAAAATGTAAGTTTCTGAGACAAAAATAAGTCTATTTCTATTCATTGCTGAACCTGTAGTGACTTACGGGATGCTGGGAACTATTACTAAATGAATGAATTAATGAATCTTCTCACATAGTTGACTCAGCTTTAGCTTTTTGATTGCCTGCTGTGCGTTATAGCTCTATATTCCTGAAAGATGTGTGCTCTTCTAAACTGTTTCATTCCACTGACACATCAATGCTATGATATTCCTCATTCTCATGTTTCATGTCAGTTTTGAAACATTTGGTTATCGTTTCTGGATCTTCCATAAAGATAATATTGCCTTGTGCATTTTATTGACTTTATGTGCTATTTACATGACTATATCAATAACATAACTTAACCACTTTTTTCCATAAATTATACTCTGCAGAACAGCATCTTTTGATTCAACCCAGGATGTACACATCCAGAATTACTTGCCCCATCCCTCCTCACATACTGCATCAAACCCCACAAACAAAAATCCCATGCATCTTAAATGCATATCTAACTGGAAGACATGGAAATTCTCAAACCTGAATATACATGGCAGGCACCTGAGTGATGAACATTTAAAACATAACACTGCCTTGACTTTACTGAGACCAATTGGGAGTGATAGGTTAGGGAGAGGATTGGTGCTTTTAAAATCATCCCTAGGAACAAATACTATACAACCAGACTCAAAACTCTTACCAATATGTATGTTAATTTGTAACCTGGAAAGGCCAGCAATTTTGTTCCACAACAAGATTTACTGAGATTTAAGTAAGTTTATAATACATCTCTTTATCCCAAAAGGAAAGCTTTATTTAGGCTATTCAAAGAGAAAGTCTTTGAATTTTGCAAGTTTGTTATATGGTAATCAAACCTCACAATTCATGATTGGGTTTATTTTAGTAGAAGAATAGGATAAAATAAAATGTAAATTGATTCTGGCATATGCTAAATATGTATAATATATGTTAAATAAATTCTATAGATCAATCATCAAAGTTCTTATTTGTTTCCCTCAGTCTATTACTTAGCAATGCCCTAAAAAGTCTTTGTACAACTCTTAGAGAACCTACCCTGGCTTAGGCATTTCTCTGTCTCCATGTTATGGTTTCATTGTGTTCCTTCCAAAATTGAAGTTTTGATAATATGAGGAGGTGGTTAGACCATGAAAGCACTTCCCTTGTATATGGGATTAACACCTTCATAAATAAAGCTTCACAAAGAATGTGGTTAGTTTACTCTTAGGCCTCTGTATTCTACCGGGTGAGGATAATATCCCTCCCCTCTGAACCACTAGCCCTCATCAGAAACCAAACTCCGGCATCTGCATTTTAGATGTCTCATTCTCCACATCTATGAAAAAAATAAATTTCTGCTTTTCAAAAATTATGTAATCTAAGGTATTCTGTTATACGAACAGAAAATATAGTATGATTCCTACCCTCGCCAAAACTCTTAAAAGCTAACTTGGTTCTGTTAGTTCAGAAATTAACTTCAAATCATGCCACTATGATCTCCAAATATTAAAAGTCTCACAATAATTTCTCTATTAAAAGAAAGAGAAGAAAAACTGTTTACTTTGTAAAGGTTTGATCATAGAAGCTCTGTGCTGGTCAAACAATGTTAGTTTCTATATTAAGCTTTAGCCCTTGTTCGGTGTTTTCCATTGATAAAGTAAAGATGCGTTAGGATTTTCAGAGGCAGAAATATTTGGGGGTCATTTTTTCTTCCCTTTACCCAAGTCTCCACACATTAAAACTTTATTATTTAAATGTTAAGAGCAAACAGTCTTTCTTTACATTTGGCTTTAGATTGCTGAAGGTGACTTTACCACAAATTATTTAATAATATTACTCATTTTCATTTGGGGTTTTGTACTAACCAAGGAGCATATGGTACTTGACTTTCAAGACCCACCAACGTTTGGGAAGAATTTCCCACATGCTACATAATAGGTGACTTTATCTTCTTGGCAACAACTAATTGGTTATAACAGTTAAAGACCTAGGTCTAAGAGGGATATGTTTTACTACATAAAACAACTACCCAGTCAAATTGTCTCTTGGGAAAGTTAAAATGTATGTGTGTATATGTAACAGATGTAATAAGAGAATCATCCATAAATCAGGTCCTAGTCTTCTCTTCCTCTAACAGTGATCATGAGGCCATGGGTGCATGCTGGGAGACAGAAGGGGAGACAGCAAGAGTAGGAGCCATGGGCATCTGGGCATCTTCATGTAACTTATTTGTGCCCTCTGGACCTGCTCTGTCCCAATCATGATTTAATGATGGACTGTTGCTTTGCATGTCCAACTTTATGACTTGGTAACTCAGATAATACCCAATTCATGATGGGCAACTCAGGTCGCATGGTAGCTTAGTGTTCCATGATCGAGTGTTCAGTTTTTACTAAGACCCAGCAGCGGGCCAGGAGGTGTTTTTCAAAGGGAGAATGGTTTGCAGAAGATGATAGAGCCTTGTTCCAAGACCCTAAAAGTCTCCACTGTGATTCACCTATGGTGGTCTGTCAGAGACTCTTGCCACTGACTCTCCACTATGATCTGCTGCATCGTATCACTTGGACCTGCCGCAGAGCCTTCTCTCTTTCTGGGCCCCACTCAAAACTAGTAGCTTTCCATGTCACTCAGTGAATGGGCCAGAGTAAAGCACCCAAGTGAAGGACATACTGCCTCCAAAATCCAAATAGGCCCACCAGCCATTGTACCTCTTTGTAGTTGTAGAAGGAGGCACAGACAACAATTGACCTTTCACCTTACAGTGGGCATCTCTGAATCCCCTACATTACTGCACTGTCTGAAATTTCAGTGTGGTGAAGGGGCCTTGAGTTTTAGTTGGATTTATTTCCCATCTTCTGGCTTGTAAATGCTTTGCTAGCAAATCAAGAGTGGTTGCTACCTCCTGTTCACCTGGTCCAGTCAACATAATATCATCACTGAATGGGCCAGTGTGATACACTTTGAGAGAGAAAGGTGATTAAGATTCCTGAAAACTTGACTTGTGACACAGGGCTGGAGAGTTATTGTAATCCCTAGGTAAGACACTGAAGGTATATTTCTGGCCTTGCCAGCTGAAAGAAAATTGTTGCTGATGGCCCTTATGGATATGTATGGAGAAGGCATTTGACAAGTCAATGGCTGCATACCAAGTAGCAGTGTACATGTTAATTTACTCAAGCAAGGGAACCCCGTCTGATATAGCAACTGCAACTGAAGTAACCACTTGATTCAGTTTACAATAATCCACTGTCATTTTCCACGACCCTTCTATCTTCTCCATGGGTTAAATAGGAAAATTAAATGGGGATGTGGTGGGATCCCCAGCCCTACATTTCAAATTGGTGATACAGGCATTAATCTCTGCAATTCCTCCAAAGATGTGACATTGTTTTGGCTTACTATTTTACCAGGTAAAGCCAACTCTATTGTCTTTCATTTGGCCTTTCCAACAGTAGCGGACCTGACATTATAGGTTAGAGAATGTTATGGTTTGTGTCTGGATGTCCCCGCAAAGCCTCATGTAGTCATGGGATGAGCTTCTAGAGTTAATGATTGATCCATGGTTCATTGTTGGGATTATGGGTGTAAATGCTACACCCACCCTTGGGCGGGGAGTTTGCATACAATATGAGGGAGGAAAAGAGGCTTGCTCTTCCCTCTGCCACTTCTCCCTTTTACTCTTGCTGATTTTGCTGTCTTCAGCCGCCATGAATTGTTGCTCTCTGCTATGTGCCACTCTGCCTTGGAGCCAGCCAAGCCAAACCTCCACAAACTGTGAGCTAAACCTTTCCTTGCTTAATTCTGGGCATCCAGTATTTTGTCTCAGCAATGAGAGAAAAGTAACTGAGACAATAACCAATGTGAGGATTCTGCAAATTATATCATATCTATCAAATGATATATCTATCCCAATTAAGCATTCAAGAGCAGAGAAATAACTACAAGATGGACTCAGGGACCCAGTGGGCCCACTAGGAGTTGGACCTGTGCTAAAACTCAACAGGCTACCTGACTTTCATAGGCTCCTATGTACTGGAGGGCCACAGTGAGATTCTGGATCTCCTGGAACCACTCTTGGTTCAGAACCAGTGCCCTGATCATTTCCCTTCCCCACAATGTACAGTTACCCATCAAAAGAACTTAGGTCTTTTAGGAGAAAGATGAAAGAAAGATTGACCAATAAATTTGTGGTGGCACACCAGGGTCCTTGCTCAAGGGAACCTGACTACCCCTTGATTCAAGGTCTAGTGGGCCTATAAAATGTCTCAAATCTGGTAGGCGGTTGAAGGACTGACTGTAACTCTCTGTTACTGCAACTTAAGGTACATTTCTGTTCATTTGCCCTTTAAAAAATTTTTATTATGTAAATCTAATAAAAAAGTAGATGTATTTCACTTTTGGAGACACCATGGCTCATTAGCTGCCACAGGTCTGCATGTGTCAGACTATTCTGATCTTTGTTCTGCTTCTGCTCTCTGTTATGATAAGTATGTGTACCTTGTCTTTGGCAGCTGGCTGCCTCCACTTGACCCCTGCTACTCTTTATCCAATTAAATCAATTGCCCCTTAAATTTCCCAGTTGAGTAACAGTGCTCCCCACTGTAAGGTATGGCATACAAAGAAGGGCAATGATAGGGCTCTTCAGGGATGCTGGTGCTCCACTCATGAATCTATTTCTCACACATGCACATATGCTTCGATGGGCGTAGTGGCACAGGCCTCTAATCCCAGCACTCAGGAGGCTGAGGAAGGAGCACTACTGCAAGTTGAAGGCCAGCCTGGGCTACAAAGTGAGTTCAAGTTCAGCCTGAACTGCATAGTGAAACCCTGTCTCAAAATGACAAACAAGAAAATGCTTATTCTGAAAAAGTTTACCTTTTAGGCATGTGTGTGTGTGTGTGTGTGTGTGTGTGTGTGTGTGTGTGTGTACAGACATCCCTCTAGTAGGATATCCTATCCACACACCAGAATCTGTAAATTTTCAAGTCCCTTGTTTGAAAACAGTACAGTATTTTCATATAAACAATACCCATCCCTCACTGTGTACTTTAAATCATCTCTAGATGGCCCATAATATGTAAACTAACATAAATTCTATACAAATAATTGCTATACATACTGATTGGAGAATATAATGACAAGTAGAAGTGTATATGTGTAGTACAGATCCCATCAAAGCATTTTAAATCCTTGATTGAATCCATGGATATGTCACTGTTATGAAAGGCCAATATATATTGATTTTAATCATCAAAGTTTTTATTAGTACATAAGACCACCATACACATTGGAAAATGAGAAAGGAAAAATAGCTAGGTGAGAATTATAATTTAAAATAAATTTTAGCTCCTGTTCAGAATCTTTTCCTGCTGCCTTTGTTGGATTTCCAGTTTGAGACCCTGAAGGTACCATCACTTTTTGGTTAGGGTATGATTGCATGCATCGTGATCCCATTCATTCTGGGGACTTTGCACCTGGATTTAAGTACTGTACCTTTCAGTGCAGAGGGCTTTCCCTTCCCAGCTTTCGATTGATTCTTCATTACGTTACGTTTATTGATCCCGTTGGAGACACAGCAGTTTTAAAAGTG